>NC_083097.1:111993874-112296212 GCF_949774975.1 Lagenorhynchus albirostris | reverse complement strand
TTTGATTTTTTCTTTAGAATTATAAAAGCAATTCATGGGTATTAAAAACATTCTGACAATACAAGAAGGTAGGATGAAGAGTCATCAGCCCCCTGTGCCTGTTCAGGCTCCCAGGACCTCTGGCTAAAGGAAATCACTGTGAGTATAGTTTCTTAGACATTCCTTGGGGTATATTCTGTACATATAAACATGTATATTGGCCTATACCTTTTATTTATTTTAATCCAGATGGAAGAACTCTCTGCATATTGCTCTGCACTTTCCTTTTTCTATACTTATTTAACATATCTTGGCAATATGCTAGATCTCCAAAGTACATATAGGCCCCCATGTTCTTTATAACGGCTGCAGGGTACTCCATTGTATAGATGTACCTTAGTTTAATCAGTCCTCCATTGGGGGATGTTTATAGTTCTTTCCATCTTTTTCTCTATAATAAATAGGGATGTAGTAAATGTCCTTAGATGCATATCACTGTATTCATTTGTTATTATACCCATAAGATAAAGTCCTGTATGTAGAATTACTAAGTTGAAAGGATGGTGTGTTTTTCATACTGCAGAAACTGTCAAACTTTCCCCAGAAGTCTCACACCAATTCACACCCCCCGCCCACTATGTGTGATTGTGCCTGTTTCCCCATACCCTTTCCAACAAAAGGTACTCGCAAATTTTTAAACCTTCACTTGTTTGCAGGGTGAAAATTGTATCTTGTTATGTTAATAGACATTTTAAAAAATATAGATAAGGTTGAACTTCTTTTCATTTGCCTATAAGCTATTTTTATTTCTGTTTCTGTGAACTACTTGCTCAAGTCTTTACCCATCTTTCCATTGGGTTGTCTGCCTTTTTCTAATTGATTTTTTTAAATAAATTTATTTATTTTATTTATTTATTTTTGGCTGTGTTGGGTCTTTCATTGTTATGCATGGGCTTTCTCTAGTTGTGGCGAGCAGGGACTACTCTTTGCTGCAGTGCACAGGCTTCTCATTGTGGTGGCTTCTCTCGTTTTGGAGCACGGACTCTAGGTGCACGGGCTTCAGTAGTTGTGGCTCACGGGCTCTAAAGCATGGGCTCAGTAGTTGTGGCGCACAGGCTTAGTTGCTCCGTGGAATGTGGGATCTTCCCGGACCAGGGATTGAACCCATGTCCCCTGCATTGGCAGGCAGATTCTCAACCACCGTGCCACCAGGGAAGCCCTGGTGATTGATAGATTGCTTTTTATTTATTTTTATTTTTTAATTAATTTTTATTGGAGTTTAGTCAATTTACAAAGTTGTGATAGTTCCTGCTATTAGTTTCTGTATAGCAAAGTGAATCAGTTATACATACATCCACTCTTTTTTAGATTCTATTCCCATATAGATCATTACAGAGTCTAATTGATTTTTTAATTATTTTTTATTGGAGTATAGTTGCTTTACAATGCTGCGTTAGTTTCTACTGTACAGCAAAGTGAATCAGCTATACGTATACATATATCCCCTCTTTTTTGGATTTCCTTCCCATTTAGGTCACCACAGAGCATTGAGTAGAGTTCCCTGTGCTATACAGTAGGTTCTCATTAGTTATCTATTTTATACATAGTAGTGTATATATGTCAAAGTTTACTTATAAAATAAGGAAATTTGTTAACCTTGAACCAGAATTACACACCTGATTTTCTAACAGTTAAATCCTAAAATCAACTGGGAGGAGAGGACAGTAGTCCCAAGGTCTCAGGTGAGCACCTAAAAGCAGGAGGAGAGCAATAACGACAGTGGTCCCAACAGGTGGACATCGCGTAAGTACTGCTAGTGTGCTGAGCACTGAGTGCCTTTTGCACATCATCTCATTTCATCCTTACCATGACCCTACGAGAAAGGTATCACTAGCATCCCCATTTTACAGACAAAGAACAGACTTAGACAGGTCAAGTCACCTGCCTAGGGTCTCAGCCAGTACACAGCAGAGCTAAGATACAAAGCCAGGCTGTGTGACCCGAGACCCAGCTGTTAACCACTCTGCCATACTGTCCACCAGTGGATTCCCAGTACTCAGCACATATGAGGGACTGAGGGTCACGGTGATCACGCCAGACTGAATGCATCTTGATGCCATCCTGGAAAAGCAAGCCACCAGTGTAGCCTGCAGGAAGTTGCCAACTGTCCTGTTCTCTGCTGGGTTCTCAACGTCTAGAGAGGTCCCTGGCATCAGGTGGGTGCTCAGTAAATGGTGGCTGAGTGAATGCATGAATGAATGAATAACGTCTTCTCACTCGACTATGAGCTCCTTAAGGGCAAGGACCATGACTGGTTTGTTCTCCCAGAGCCTAGCTTGTTGCCTTGCACAGGGAGCACAGAGACCAGTCAAAGACTGTGTGTTGAATGAAGTAAGCACCTCTCCACTCTTTGGGATGGTCTTCCCCACAAGCTTTAACGCTTAATCGAGTTGGAGCAACACCACCAACCCTGGGAAATGTTCTGTTGGATGATACTTGACATGTCACACTGGGAAGACCCATGCAAAAGAGCAGGAGGTCAGGGAGCCAGGCCAGAAAGACAAGGGTAACCCTGCCCGCTTGCAGGCCAAGCAGCCGGCCCCCTTCCTCCACCTCTGTCCAAAGGTTGTGCCTGCTAGCGTTTCTTAGCTGGGAGAATAAGAGCAGCCCAGAGCCCACGTGGTCACTTCACAGTTTACTGAAGATAGACCTAGATTTCTGTCTGTACTAATTCATCTGGTCTTCAACCACTTGCCACATGTACTATTATTATCCCCAGGGATGCAGAAAGGCACAGAGAGGTTAAGTTGCTCAAGGTCATAAACAGCAGACGACTGGGCTCTTCTGCCCAGCAGCAATGCTCTTCCTTACTCGGGGCTGTCCTCCAACTCCTGCTCACCCTCCCAGACCCAGCATCCTGCTCTCCAGCTCAGGCAAGGGCTCCCAGCTCCCAGAACCCCTCCCTCACCCCTTGCCTCAGCCGGCTCCGCCTGTGCCCCTGCTCTGTTAGCAGTGGCGGGAACTGCCTGGCTTGTTATTCAGCTTCTTGGAGTGTGAACACAGATTCCCCACGTGGTCCCTGCCTTCGAGGGCTTCCCCCGATCTGCTCCCAGCACCGTGCGGCGGCCAATGGGGCTCTTGAGGCCTCTCCACACTTCCTGTCGCACCTCTGGCTGAGGGACCCAGCTTGAGTCCAGAGAGCCTCTTAAGCAGAAGGAACTGAAGTGAGGCCACAGGTGAGCTGGGCCCCATCTCAGGTCTGTCTCTTTACATCGGTCTGAGGGCAGACGGCCAGACAGGCACTGCTGCCGGTTCCATAACCTGCGCTGAAGAGCTTAGGCTCTGGGGTCAGACATAGGTTCAAATACATTCTGTGTGACACTGTGCGAGTTATTCAATGTCTCTGAGCCTAGATTTCCTCAGCTGTAAAACAGGGATAACAAGAGTACCCATTTCACACCACAGGGGCTTGGGGAGGATTAAACTAGTCAATAAGACCCCACCCATTTCTGGAACCTATTTCCTGTGCTGTAGGCAGGCCCTGGGCAGGTATGCTCACTAGCACCTGCGTCATGGAGATGGCCCTGAAGAAGCGTTTATCTGGGAGCGCGCTCAGCCTCCCTGTGTGCTCCCATCCGCGCACAGCTCCTCTCTTTCTTCCAAGCCCACAGTCCCTCACGAGACACACATCGGGTTCTAGTCTCCAGCCAAGCTCACGTGTGAGGGCAAGATGATGGATGAACCCTGAATCCAAGGATGCTTAAGCCCCCCACTCCCCAGGCTTGAGTCCCCAACTCCTCTCAGCCCCAGGTGGGTACCCTGGCCTGGCAGGTCCTTTGGGAAGGTGAAGGGGGTGCCTGGAGGAGGAGCTGTGAAAGGCAGAACAGGACTCACCCCAGGATCTTCCTCACCATCTGTCTTGCCAGTCACAGGTGGGCCCTCATCCATCAGGGGTGACACCAGCTCCTTGCTTCCCAGCCGTCTGGGCATCCCTCGCCCACCCTTTCTCTCCCTCCTCTCTTCCCAGAGCTTGGCTGGCCGCAGGGCTGGGCTTGCTCTTAATTAGCCTGACAAAACTCAGTCACCAGGGGAAGTCCTTGAAGTTGAGGATTTCAACAAAGCTAAACCACTAAATCCCGTGGCCGCCAGCCTGTCTTCACAGCTTCTCCGGCTCTGCCAGAAACTGCGCTTACTCCCATGCAGAAACCACAGCCCTGGCGGCTTCAGTGTCTCCCCCCGTCCTGGGCCACCTTATCAGGGCAAGCCCGGCCCATCCTTTATCTGCCTGCCATCTCTAAGTGTTTCCATCCCCCTGACAGGCCCCATAAAACTGGTAAAAGACAAGGCTGTCCCGCTTTTGACATTGCTGACTTCAAAGGCCACGAATTAGGTGGGGCCAGTCTGGATGCTTTGCTGAGCTGAGAGCAACGCTTGGTGCTCCTGCAATGACCCTGTTGGTCTGGGGATTATTTCAGGAGCCCCAGAGCTTATCAATAAGTATACAGCATGGGTTAAGGGCACAGGCTCTGGAGCCAAGCAGCCCCAGTTCAAGCCCCAGCTCGGCCACTGGGTAACTGGGTTGCTTACTCTTGCTGCTCTGGGTCTTCTCTGACAAATGGGGACCATGACGTTTACCTGTCTAATCCTCCAAACATCACTGGGACAGGTTTGACATGGTGAAGAGGACTCCCTTCTATATGGAGCTGTCTGTTTCTTGGCAGCCCTGAGAGCCATCCTAACAGGGCCCTGGGTAGCAGTGAGAACTGAATGCAATGGTGGCACCGGGCAAGGAGGAGTGAAGAAAGGACCAGGCCACACGGCACCTGCAGGCTCAATTCCCAACACCCCACCACCCACCCCAGGCCATCAGAGCTCACAGCTCCAAACCCCCTTATCCTGTAGTGGCAAGAGTCCATCTCCCAGGGAACGGGAATTACTGTTTAATGAGCACAGAGTTTCAGCTGGGTAAGATGAAAAGAGTTCTGGAGATGGATGGTGGGAATGGTTGCACAATATAAATTGACCTAATGTCACTAAACCATATGCCTCAAAATGGCTAAAATGGTAAATGAATAGTTTATCACAATTTTTTTTTAAAGTCTGACCCTAGGTAAGGAGACAGTTGAGAGGAATGGAAAGAAAGCACTCCCTAGTTCTTCTAAGAGCTCACTGAAACCCAAGATTCATACCTGCTGATAACAAAAATGAAGCCCAAACCAAGAACTGGCCCCCTCCTGCCAGCCCCCAATCCATCCCATGGCCCCATCGGCCCCGACATGGGGCACAGGAGCCATCTCAGGAGGGGTCTGCCATGTGCACAGCCTCACCTCTCAGAGGCCCCCAAGTACAACCCTGCCTGGCTCACACCCACAAACTGGCTGCCTAGGACCCTTGCTGCAGGTCTCCTCAGTACAGAGAATGAAGTGCAGAAAGGGGAAGAGGAAGAGGGAATTAAGTCATCCTCAGCTTTTCTCCCAAGTTTCACTGAGAAGAAGCAAGATGCTTTTTGGGCCCACTGCCCAGAGACAAAATAGGAGATGAAAATATTTATTTGTTTCTAAGGCTCTTGCAATCCCAGGATGAAAAGCCCACCTTGATTGTAACTTACTGCAGCCTGAGCTGCTCCCGTGGCAGGCAGCCCTCACCCCCGGCAGCCGCCCAGTTGCTCAGGTCTTGGGGCAAGAAGTTCCACCACCCCACTGGAAAGAAAAAGCGGGATCCCTGTCCCAACAGAAACGGAATCTATTAAATGAGAATGATCCCCTATTGGCATCAGGGAGCCAAAAATAGCCCAGCCGCCCCAGTTGAATCACCAGAGCTAGCACTGTGTCAGCGTTTCTATATAAACCAGGGTTTGCTAGGGGATTAGCTCACAGCCATAAAAAATTTGCTCCAGGCTGAAACTTGGCCTAAAGAAAATCTCAGCCCAGGAGTAGATACTGAAAAGAAAGCCAGCCAGACACCACCCCCAAGCCTCCCAAGGACAAGGGTGCCTCTGACCAGGACCTCTTGTACTGGGGCTCTGCTGTCACCAGCATGTAAGAAGCCTGGTGATTTAGGGCACCACTTGGGGTTGTTTAATTCAAAATTTGGTCCTTTTTCTTCAAGACAAAAGAAGGCATATTTGCTGCTTTGAGAGCTTCACATAGGCCTAAGTTTGAGAAAGTGTAATCTAAACCCTCCCTTTCCCTGTTGACAGCTAAATGTCAAGAAAAGTGAGATTTACCTAAGCACGGAACCAGTGCTCGTGTTGATTCTTTGTACATTGTCGGGACAATGGGTGCTGTCTTCCACCCCAAATGAAAAGTTTTAAAAGCAAGGTCTGGGAACCTAATATATCATAAGGGTAGAATAACTGCATATATGACACAGGTGTAGACAGTGCGGAAAGGATGTTTTGCTTTGGTTTGGTTTTTTCCCTTATGGATAGGCAGTTAGTCCATCATCATTTATTAAATAAAGCTAGACGGCTCTGCACATCATACCATCCACAGCTTCCTGGTGAATTAAAGATCTAAATGAAAAAAATAAAACTATAAAAAATATTAGAAGAAAATTTAAGAAAATGTAAATTGTAAATACGTAAATTCTGAGGGGCAAGGTCTTCTTAAAGAAGACATAAAAACCAAAGCCACAAAGAAAGAGAGGTTTTAACACATGACAACACAAAGTTTGAAATTTTTAGGTAGCCAGATTTATTATAGACAAAATTAAGAGAATAGATGGGAGGAAAAATTTGTAAAACTTACGGCAAAGGGTTTATATGCTATCTTAATAAAGGACTCCTACGAATAAATAAGAAAAAGAAAGAATAGCAGAAAAAGAGGCAAACGATATGAAAAGGCAATTTAAAGAGAAGGAAATGTGAATTTCCAGTAAGCAATGAAAAGATATGCAACTTTACTGGTAGTTAGGGAAATACAAATTAAAACAACAAATCTGACCCATTAGAGAGACAAAATTAAAATAGAATAGTAGCACCCAGTGCTGGTAAAAGTGTAGGGGAACAGGAGTGCTCATTCATTGCTAGGGTCTGATGAACTGCTACAACCTTTACAAAAGATGTCTAGCACCACCTATTAACATTTAAAATACCTGCAATCTCACTTATAGGAATATGTCCTACAGGGCATATATATAAGAATGTTTATAGCAGCATTGTTTGGTAGGGCAGAAAGTATAATCAAAATGCATGTCCATCAGTTAAAGTATTGAATAAATTGTGTTATGTTTATACCCTCGAATATAAATTATGCAGCTATCAGGGGGAAAAAGAATAAATAACATCATACATGTACTAACAGAAAAACGCCATGATGAATTTTTTCCTTTTTAATTACTTATATATTATAATGCAGTGTCCTTTAACATCTATTGTTTTATTACTCAGTCTCTTTTTCTTTATTTTTCCTTTACATTAATTAATCTTTTAAAGAGTTATCCATGGGGGACTTCCCTGGTGGCGCAGTGGTTAAGAATCTGCCTGCAAGTGCAGGGGACACGGGTTCGAGCCCTGGTCCGGGAAGATCCCACATGCTGCGGAGCAACTAAGCCCGTGTGCCGCAACTACTGAGCCTGTGTGCTAGAGCCCGCGAGCCACAACTACTGAGCCCACGAGCCACTACTCAGCCCACGTGCCACAACTACTGAAGCCCGCAGGCATAGAGCCCGTGCTCCGCAACAAGAGAAGCCACTACAGTGAGAAGCTCGCGCACCACAGCAAAGAGTAGCCCCCGCTTACTACAGCTAGAGAAAGCCTGTGCGCAGCAACGAAGACCCAACACAACTAAAAATAAATAAATTAATAAATTAATTAATTAAAAAAGAGTTATCCATGAATGTCAGAAGGTTTGAATTTGCCTATGTCCCTTACTGATAAAGGAGGCTTTTCTCAGCAAATTTACTAGCTAACACAATACCACGATGTGGTGTTAATTAAAAAGCAATGTCTTGTGACCGCCTGGAGGGGTGGGATAGGGAGGGTGGGAGGGAGGGAGACGCAAGCGGGAAGAGATATGGGAATATATGTATGTATATAACTGATTCATTTTGTTGTGAAGCTGAAGCTAACATACCATTGTAAAGCAATTATACTCCAATAAAGATGTTAAAAAAAAAAAAAAAGCAATGTCAAGATAGAGTACTTTGTTTAGTATGAGCCAGATTTTCTTTTTAACGATAAATAAATAATTTAAAATAGGAAAGTTTAAAATTCCAATATACGTGTATTCGTACATTTTAATTTAAGTTTGTCTGTGCATGGAGAGAGGTGTAGATGGAATTACCCTATCCTGTTAGGACTGATAACCTCAGAGGAATGGGATTGGAAGCGGGACCCAAGAACTATTAACTTTTTCTACATACAACTCTGAATTGTTTGGGTTTTTTAGAGCAAACATATATTACACTTATAATATTTTTAAGTAGAAAAAATTTTAATCGCTCCAAAAACAAAGTTCTTTGGTAAAGGGGAAGTGATAGCTGAACCTCAAGACATGCTTAATGGAGTGTACTAATTAATACTGTGGCATGGTCAGAGAAGCCGCACCGCCCCTGAACTCAGGAAGCTTACAGACAAGTCAGGAGGACAAAATACATGAAACACTTAGAAACAACTTTAAAATCCACAGAGGTTCAGGGGCAGACAGGATCTGGGGTGTTCACGGAGGGCTTCATGGTGGAGGTTTCCAAGGCTTTGAGAATGCAAGGTCTTGGATAAATGGAGGATTAGGGAGCACAAGAGCAGCAGCAGCACAAACAAAAGGTCCCTGGCTGTGAATGAGCCTGGTCATGAGAGGCTGGGGTCTAGGAAAGAGCCTGGCACTCAGTAGATGCTCAGAAGTGCTTCCTGAGCTCTGCCTGCTGCACCTCCTTCTCTTCAGAAGGTGGCACTGGTCAACGAGAGTCTGCACATCAGCCTGAACACTGCCTCTGCAAAGGACAGGTTTTGGTTTCCCTTCCAAGGAGCGGTTCTGTGGGGAATGATTCACAGCCAGACTGCTCTCTGCCCCAAGTGCTGAGCCAAAGGCAGCCTCTCCAAAGTCTGGGAGCCCCACCAGGGAGCAGAGGCTCACCTCTGGGGTCACAGCGTGGTATTCATGCCACGCCCAGGTCGGTTCCCATCGCCACCCCCGCCTCAAGTGAACCCGCCTCACTGGGAAGCACACAGATGGCGGCTGCTGTCTTCCCAGCTGGTTTCTAAGCTGCTTGAGGGCAGCGAGCGACCAGCTCTGCCTGGCCTCACGCTCCTTTGTCAGAGGCTTCGATGAGTAAATGACAAGCTCATGTTGGTCTGCACAGTTGGCCTTTGTTGCAGAAGCATCTGGCTTCCCACCTTGCTGTCTTGCAGAATGATGACACTACCAGGGGTTGGAAGGAGAGCGCTAGGATCTGGAGTTTACAAGACTGATAAACAAAGTTTTGTTTTGAGAGGCCAAATGAAAATAGTGACCCATACCAATATCCTTAAGCGAGTATTTGGAGAAGGAAGAGGACAGGCTGTGCATTATTTCCATCGGGGAAGGAGGAAAGAGGGTAATTTGCAAAATATTTTCATTGCAGGCATAAGCAGTTGGGCTATTTTATGTGATTTCTAAAGGAGGAATAAGCACGGAGCGTGGTTTTCCCACAGGCACATCGTTAGCTGAAAAGGGTGACGCTTTATTTTGTTTCAAGCCCAGGAATGTCCTGGTTGGGTTTATACTCCTAGTCGACTCAGGGATAGCAAAGCCAGCTCTGAAGAGAGAAGCGTCCCTCCCTGCCAGTTCCTTTTCTCAGCCCTCAGATGGTGCATCCCCATCCATGTCCGGTCTGTGACCGGTGGTGTTCACTTGGTCCTGCTCAGCCTGTACTCATTCACTGTCCTGAGAGTGTGGGGCAAGGACACACATGATTTCCCAGATGTGCCACTGAGGGTTCTTCCAACCCAATTTCTCGTTAATTCTGTCCAGCTTTATCCCTAGCTACATCCATAGCTGGGTGCAAGGCCTTGGGTACCAGGGCAGGTATGGCTCCTGCTCTCATGGACTTGGAGCTGGCAACCTTCAACCTGAGACTCACAGCTTCCCTCCCAGAACCCACAGGAATGATGACACCTTCCTCCTTCTGGGGCAATCGTCGCTTTTTTCAGAACCCAAAGGGGCTGACTCCCTACCTTGGTTTCAAAATCTTTGATTTTAAAAATCTTCCCTTTCTGCTCAGAGGAAGTGAGCTTCCTTCATTCATTCCACCAATGTTTAGTAAGTGTTTCTTTAGCGAATGCTTTAGCTGTGATCTACAGGGTGGGCATGTTGTAGGGAACAAAATGGAAAAAAAAAAAATCTCTACCCCAGTGGGGCTTAAATTTTAGGGGCAGAAGTAGAAGAAAAACTAATTAATAAATAAGTCATTTTGCCAAATGCTGTAAGGGAAGCAGGAGCAGGGTGTGCTCCTGGGATAGGGGAAGGGGGTATATTAAATAGGGTGGTCAGCGAGGTTCCCTCTCAGCTCCCGCATGCTCAGCCTTTATCTTCTTGCTGAGATGGTATTATTATGGTTCCCAAATGTTTGAAGTTCGAGTGAAGAGTTCATCTGTAATGGGATTATCTCCGGCCCTGTTTGCTTTCATTACAGTCCCACTCTCTCCGAGCATGAGAATCTAACCTTACCGAAAGCATATTTTGGTAATCTGATATAAACTAAATTTAAACTTTGACCTCCAACAATAAAAATGCTACTTTTCCCCTCTGCAGACCTGAAATTCAGATTAAGGGCCTGCCAGCTTCACTTTCCGGGTTTCTAACTGACTTCTAATTAGATTCTGAGCGTTACTCAGGAGAGGCCGAGCACAGGCCCAGGCCCACGCGCTGGCCTGGTTTTTCCTCATTCCCATCAGAAGTCGGATGCCACTCTGAACTTTCCCGTACCTTTTCCTCCAGCTCCTGTTTTGTGGTATCGTCACAGAGTAGCAAGTTAGCGCTGAAAACTCAAAATGAAATTGCTGTCTTAAACCATGTTGCAAATGGGCTCCAATTCCCGCTTTGCACCAACTGCTTTAATCCTGGTGTGGATAAAGGTTAAGTATGAGCTTACTCCAATCTGCCCCCACGTCATGTTCTAATTCCTATAGGTTATCTTATTTAGAAATTAAGGCAAGCCAACTCCACGTGGGGGCCACCCGCTGCTCCGGCTGCTCCCTGCGTCTGAGATCTCTGCAGCCTCACTTGCCACCTGCCCATGGACCATTGCGTTTTTTAGAGGCTGACATGCATATGCTCAGGGTCGCTAGCCACAAAATTAAAACCTTGCTTTTTCCTTCTATTTTTCTAAAGAGAGAGCTTAAATAAGTTTCACAGTCTGGACCAGAATAAGCAACTAAAAATTCAAATTCAGAGATGTCCCACATTAATAACTGTTCACCGAGGAAGCATTTCCTGTTTATACGTTGAGCTAATGAGAATCCATCACCCCTGTCAAATACAGTGAACACCAAATTCAAATGTCAAACCAAATGTAAGAGGTCACACATTTCCTTTGCTAACTAAAAGTGTAATTCATAAATATTATTGCTACCAAACTCTCCATCTACAACATTTGTTTAGAAATATGCACATGTAATATAAATTGTGATTAAGTTAAATGGGTATATTATTTCCTGTTCTAAGGGCTAACAGCACCATGAATTATGCTTTACTGCAAAGAAGGCTCAAGTCACAAGCAGTTCTGACTGAGCACAGCCCCATATTTTACACCCCCAGGTTGGTTTTTGCACGTTCATTCATAAATACTTTACATTACCCAGCCTTGCTGATAACTTTCACTTCTGCTGCCTTATAAAATAGCTCTTATTACTGAAAAGGTCAGCTAAATGGACATAAACTTTGAGTCTAGCTACGTGTAAAAATAAAAGTGGAAAAACAAAAAAGATTTACGAAGCCTGGGTCTTCATTTACCTCTGTAAGCATAATACCAGAATCCAAATTAAACTGAAACTTCGCATCTGTGCCATGATTTAGTGAGATGGGAATTGTTAGCACGAGAAGGAACAACCCAGATTTTTAACTTCCAAAGTGTATGCCAGGGAGCAGAAAAACAAGTAGGGAAGCAATCTTTCGTTCCGTTTTTGTCTACAAATAAAATTTAACTCACGTCCTTAGGTTTAAAAACATGTAAACAAATTAAAATTTATATTATTTTAGGAAAACAAAATTTACTCTAGCAAGGAAAACATGGGAAGCAGAACAAACAGAAATATACGCTCACCTAAGAACCTGATAGGGAACCATCCTCATTTCACTTTAATAAAAGGATGGGAAAAGGAGAACCCAGAATCAAAACTGACCCTGGCCAGTTCAGGAAAGGAGTGTAGTTTTACTCCACAGTCAATGAAAACTATCACCAAAGACCAAAAAAGCAAGGAGAGCAAGCAAATAAACCCTACCTTTCCCAGCCTAGGTTGAGAGGTTTGTTCCCACAGGCAGGATGGAGGGCTTAGCCCCAAATCTCTGCAAGGTCTCTGAGCCTCCTTCCCATGGGGGCCAGGTCCCCCTGCCCCCTCCTTCTCTAGGCTAAGCCACGTGGAGGAGGAAGGTGGGTTAGATGCTCCTCAGCGGAGCTCTGAGTCATCATTGTTTTCCAAACCCTTCCCAAGGGGAGCCAACCTGACGCCAATCATGCCAGAGAATTCTGCAATGAAACCGAATCTTTGATGTCACAGATTGGTGAGAGGGAATACACTGGGCTCCTCAAAGAGATAACCAAGACGACTCACCAGCTTCTGAACTCTGGTGAACAGTGTTTCAGAAACTCCAGATTCAGCAGCAGATAATATACAGATACCACTGAAGTTCATTTCTGTGGACGCTGTGCCCATTCACCATGAGGCAGGCGGAGGCTGCCTCTCACCTGCAACCCAGCCTCGCCTCCCCGCAAACGAAGGCTGAGTGAGCAGATCTGGGTTTGAGAATAGCTGCTGCTAGAGAACAGGCTTAAAGGATGTAGCTCTTGTGAAATAGTTCAAATTAGGTTTCCAATACTTGTTTTTTTTTCATTTTTACAATATAAAGTTTATTAGATCATAATGTTGTCTGAATTTACCACCTTTGTCAAAAGTGAACTCAGGGCTTCCCTGGTGGCGCAGAGGTTAAGAATCCGCCTGCCAATGCAGGGGACACAGGTTCGAGCCCTGGTCCAGGAAGATCCCACATGCCGTGGAGCAACTAAGCCCGTGAGCCACAACTACTGAGCCTGTGCTCTAGAGCCTGCGAGCCACAACTTGTGAAGCCTGTGTGCCTAGAGCCCACGCTCCGCAACAAGAGAAGCCACCGCAATGAGAAGCCTGAGCACCGCAATGAAGAGTAGCCCCCGCTCGCCGCAACTAGAGAAAGCCTGTGCACAGCAACAAAGACCCAACTCAGCCCAAAATAAATAAATTTATTTATTTAAAAAAAGTGAACTCAAAGCTTCCAATAGTTTTATCATAGCATTTTCCCATCAAAATATAATAGTTATATCATTGGGTTATTTTAAATATAATACTTTCAAATCTGCTAACTGGGATTTGAAGTCCAGTGAAAGAAGATGATTTTTTATCCCACATTTTTTTATTAGTATATAATTTACAGAAAGTGAAATGCTCAGGTTTTAAGTGTTTTGTTCAATCCATCCTGAAGAATATATACAAAGACATGGAACATTTCTCTCATCCAGAAAGTTCCCCACACCTCTTCTCAATTTTCCACCCCCAGAATCAACTGCTTATCTGATTCCTATCACCATAGGTTAGTTTTTCCTACTCTAGAATTTCTTGTAATTCGACCACATAGTACACATATTTTTGTAACCAGCTTCATTCACTCATCATGGTTTTGAGAGTCACCCATGATACTGTGTGTATTGGAAACTCCTTCCTTTATATTACTTGGTATTCTGTCATGACTGTACCACAGTGTGTTTATCCATTCATTCTTTGCTGGTGGACACCTGGGCTGTCTTCCAGTTTCAGAATTTTATGCATAAAGTTGCTATGAACATTTCTATGAAAAATTTTTGTGAAAATGTATTTTCATTTTTCTCAGGGAAATATCTAAAAGTGGAATTGCTAGGTCACAGGATACATGTATTTTTAACTTTTTAAGAAGGTGCCAGTTCTCCGAAGTGGTTATATCATTTTATTCTCCCACCAGCAATGCCGGAGAGTTCCAGTCCCTCCACATCCTCTCTCATATTTCACATTGTCAATTTTTTTCACTTTAACCCTTTCGGTGGATAACCTCTAGTGCCTAACTAGCAGTAACTCACGGTAACTTTAACTTGCATTTCCCTGAAACCTAATGATGTTGAACACTTTTTCAGGTGCATACTTTTTCAGGTGATATACACTTGAATATCTTCTTTAGTGACGTTTCTACTAAAATTGTTTTGGCCCATTTTTAATTGAATTGTCTTTTTACTGTTGAATTGTAAGAGTTTTTATACTCTGGATGCAAGTCTTCTGTCAGACAATGTCTTTTGATGAGCCTCAGTTTAGTATTTTGATGAAATCCAGTTTACCAAGTTTTGTTTTTATGGCCTGTGTTTTCTGTGACCTCTCTAAGAAATCTTTGTCTACCCTAAGTTCACAAAAACTCTTTTTTTTCCTAGGCATTTTATTGCTTTAGCTTTTATGTTTAGGTCAATGACCTAGATTGAATTGATTTTTATAGATGATTAGAGATAGAAGCCAAGGTTGTTTTGGTTTTTTTTCCCCAAATGGATAACCAATTGTTCCCATACAATTTGTTGAAGAGATTTTCTTTCCCTATTGAATTTCCTTGATACTGTCGTCAAAAATCTTTGGACCATATATCTGTAGGTCTATATATAGACTCCATTCTGTTCCACTTAACCATTTATCCACTCTTCATCAATACTACCCTGTCTTGATTACTATAGCTGTGTAGTCAGTCTTGTAATAAGGTACAGTAAGTCTTCCAAATTTGTTTTACCTTTTTAATATTGTTTGGTTATTATAGGCCTTTTTGTCTTTCCATATAAATTCTAAAACCACTTTGTCAAAGGAAAAAATGCCCACTTTGTGGGCTTTCAGCTGGGATTGACCAATTTGGGAGAATTGACATTTTAATAATAGCGAGTCTTCCAATTCATAAACTTGGTACATTTCTTCATTTATTTAGATCTTCTCAAATTTCTGTCAGCAATGTTCTATAGTTTCAGTCTTATGCATCTTTCATTAAATTTATCCCTAAGTATGTGATTTTTTATGCTATAGTAAATGTTATTTAAAAACTTTCAATGTCGACTGTTCATTTCTAGTATGTGGAACCATAACTTTGTTATATCTTTCACTGTTGCAAAATAAATTATTATTTCTACTCATTTTTTTAAAAAATCCTTAGGAGTTTCTTTGTACAAAATCATGTCACCTGTAAGTAAAGACAATTTTACTTCTTCCTTTCCAATCTGTATGTCCTTTATTTCTTTTGCTTATATCATTGCCTCGTCTAAGACTTCCAGTAAAGTGTTGAATAAAAGTTGTAAAAGAGTCATCCTCACTTAGTCTTCAACCTCTGAAAGAAAGAATTCAGTCACCAGTAAGTATGTCAGCTGTAGGTTTTTTGTAGATGCTATTTGTCAGGTTGAGAAAGCTCCCTTTTGTGCCTAGTTTGCTGAGTCTTTATCATGAATAGATGTCGAAATTCATCCATAGCTTTTTCTGCATCTATGGAAATATTATTTTCTTCTGTCGTTAATGTGGTGAATTATACTGATTGATTTTTAATATTATATCAACTTTACATTCCTGGGATGGACTCTACACTTTTCTATACATTGTTGATTGCATTCGCTAACATTTTCTTAAAGATTTTTATACCTATGTTAATGCGGGACTTTGTAATTTCTTTTCTTGCAATGTCCTTGTCTGGTATTGGCAGCAAAGTAATGCTGTACTCAAAATAAGTTAGGAATTATTCCCTAATATTCTATTTTCTGAAAGAGTTTGTGTAAAATTGATATTAGTTCTTCCTTAAATACTGGAAAGAATTCACCAGAAAAACTATCTGAGCCTGGACATTTGTTTGTGGGAAGTTGTTTCATTACCAAATCAATGTCTTTAGCGAATATAGGGTTTAGATTTGTTGTTGCTTCTTGTGTCAGTTTTGTAAGCTATGTTTTTCAAGTAATGTGTCCCTTTCATCCAAGTCACTGATGACTTGGATTTTTTTGAATGTTGGATATTTTGTAGAAATTGGATGTTCTGTAGAACTACTGCTGTAGAGTTGTTCATAACATCACCTCTTTACCCTTTTAATGTCTTTAGTAATGGCCCCCTTTTATTCCTGGTATTAATAATTTGTGTCTTCTCACTTTTTCCTTTTTATAATTTTTTGTTGTGGTTAAAAAATACATAACATAAAATTTACCCTCAGAACCATTTCTAAGTCTATAGTTCAACAGTGTTAAGTATATTCACATTGTTGTATAACCAATCTCCAGAATTTTTCATCTTGCAAAACTGAAATTCTTTATCCATTAAATAATAAATTTTCCTAGGTGCTTATCAATTTTATTAATCTTTTTAACAAACCAACATTAGTCTTTGCTGATTTTCTCTATTATTTGTTTTCTATTTCATTGATTTCCACTCTTATTTGGGCTTAATTAGCTCAGCTCTTGTTAACTTTTAAGGTGCAAGCAAAGGTAATTGATCTTGCACCCTTATTTCCTAAGATAAGCATTTAAAGCTATACATTTCCCTTTAAAAATTATGCATCCCACAAATTTTGATGTCATCTTTTCATTATCATTAATTTTAAAATATTTTCTAATTTCCCTGTGACTCCTTCTTTGACTCATGGATTATTTAGTCCTATACTGTTTAATTTCCAAATATTTGAAGAATTTTGTATGTATCTTGTTGTCACTGATTTCTACTTTAATTCTATTTTGTTCAGAGAACATACTTAGAAATTCAATGCTTATAAATTTATTTAGATTTGTTTTATGCTTTGGTTTATGGTCTATGTTGAGGAATGCTCCATGTACACTTGAGAAATATGTGCATTTTGCTTTTGTTGGGTGGAGTGTTGGATAAATGTAAGTTAGATCAGGTTATTGGCATTGTGCAAATTTTCCATATAGTCACCAATCTTTCAATATATCAATTGCAAAGAGAAGGGTCTTAAATTCCTCAGCTGTGATGCAGCTTTAGTTCTGTCAATTTTTGTTTCAGGTATTTCGGAGCTTTGTTATTAGGGACAAATTTTAGATTTTTATATCTTCTTGATTAATTAACACTTAATGCCACTATAAAATGCACCTTTTATCTTTGTATCATCTTGAAGTCTGCTCATTCTGATATTAGTATTGCTTCAACTGTTTTCTTACGCCCAGTGTTTGCATGGTATCTTTTCCCAATCTTTTACCTTCCTTCTATTTGTGACTTTATATTTAAAGTGTATTTCTTATAAACCACATATGGTCGGGTCTTGCATTCTTATCCAATCTGACAATCCCTGCTTTTTAATTGGGAAGGTTAATCCGTTTACATATAATTCAATTATTTATATACTTTGATTTTTTAAAATAAATTTATTTATTTACCTATTTTTATTTTTAGCTGTGTTGGGTCTTCGTTGCTGCGCACGGGCTTTCTCTAGTTGCGGTGAGTGGGGGCTACTCCTTGTCGCGGTGTATGGGCTTCTCATTGCGGTGGCTTCTCTTGTTGTGAAGCATGGGCTCTAGGCGCACAGGCTTCAGTAGTTGTGGCACACGGGCTCAGTAGTTGTGTCTCTCAGGCTCTAGAGCGCAGGCTCAGTAGTTGTGGCACACAGGCTTAGTTGCTCCGCGGCATGTGGGATCTTCCCGGACCAGGGCTGGAACCCATGTCCCCTGCATTGGCAGGCGGATTCTTAACCACTGTGCCACCGGGGAAGCCTCAATACTTTGATTTTAAATGTACCAAATTTGGATTTGATTCTTACTAGTCCTTTACACCCTTTGTTTTCCTGTTACTCCTACCCTGCATTTTTGTAATGAAACAAATATTGTTAGTATTTCATTTCACTTCCCCTATTGACATGCTAGGCATGCTTATTTGTATCATATTTTAACGATTTCTCTAGAGATTACATGTTTGCCTTTAATCTATCAGTTAACTTGCAAAAAATATTTTACTACTTCCTGCATAGTTTAAGAACTAATAACGGTATATTTCCAATTACAACACTTCCACCCTTTGTGCTCTTAGTCACCACAGGTTTTAGTTCTAAAAGACTATAAACCTCCATATTCCTTTGTTATTGTTTTTACTTTAACTGACCAATTATCTTTAAAGAGTTTTAAAGGTACTTTTAATTTATAGACCTATTCACTCTTTCTGGGGTTCTTCATTCATACCAGTCCTTTCTGTAGGAACAGGTTTTCTTCTGAAATCATTTTCTTTTAGCCTATAGAACTGCTTTCAGCATTTTCTGCTCTTCTGGAGATGGATTCTTTCAGTTTTTGTTTGTGTGAATATGTCTTTGTTTCACTTCTGAAGTATATTTTCACTGGATATAGGTTTCCAGGTTGACAAGTTTTGTTTGTTTTTCCATGCAGCACTCTAAAGACGGCATTCCATTGCCTCTGACCTCTATTATTTATGATGAAAAGTCAATTACCATTCTTGTCACTGTTCTTCTATGTCTATGATAAATCTAACAGAAATATTTTATCCTTATCCTTTTCCAGCAATATGACTACGATTCCAACTGAGATTTTCCAAGCTTCTTAGACCTTTGGTGGCTTGATTTTTTTTTTCCATTAGTTTGGGAAAATGTTTGGTCCCTATCTCTTCAAATATTTTTTTCTGCCGTTTTCTCTCTCACCTTCTTTTTCTAGGATTCCAATTACAAGTGTGTTCGACGTTTTGGTGTTATCCCTTAGATCGCAAACGCTCTGTTTCATTTTTTTACTCTTTTTGTTTCAGTTTGGATGATTTCTATTGACATGTCTTTACTGATTCTTTCCTCTGTTGTATCCAATCTCCTAAATTCACCAACAGAATTTTCATGCCTGACATCCTGTTTTTCATTTCCAGTATTTCCATTTAGATCTTTTTTTTTATACTTTTCATACCTCTGCAAAAATTCTCTATCTGTTCATCCATGTTGCCCACGATTCCCACTAGATCCTTTAACATATTTATGACAGTTATTTTACAGTCTCTGTCTGATAATTCCTCAAGGGTCAAGGTCCCTCAACACTCCTACCCTCTCCCAGTGGCAAATAACTTCTGCCTCTTATTCCTGAAAGGTCAGGAAATGGGAGAGTTTTTATTGGTTCTCCTTTTTTAACTACAGACTCGGGCAGGTCCTGTGTACCTGCACCACAGAGAGTTTTCTCTCTGTTCTCCTGTCCTGCCCCCGATCTTCCTTGTGAGCACTCAGTAGAAGCCCATGGACAAAAGTAAGTAGGAAGACACCTCTTGGGTCTGGGGCTTCCAAGAATTCTAAACTGTTATGCTAGCCCACACTTGGCTCTTAAAAGTTCATTCCAACTTCAGCTGTTTTCTTCTCACTTGCTTCTATGATGGCTACCTCTTCTTCCTGCAGCTCAGCACACGGTGAAACAATCACGTGTCTCATCTCTTCTTGGAGGGGCTGTCACCCTTTGGATTTTAATTCATCAGTTTACCCTGTGTCCTCAGCTCTCTGACACACTTAAAAGTACATGATTTTGTAAACAGTCTGGCTTGTTCTTACTGTTAGGGTGCAACGTTCTCTTGCAACTGTTTACAGCCCATGCAAAAGCCCTCATTAAATATGAATATGAGTAACTAATAATCTCTCGCTTTGGGTATGTATTTATAAATTTTTGACACAAATTCACTTTTTGTACCTTTATTCTTTTCTAGTGAAATTGTAATAAAATCTTACCCTTTTCCTTTAGTCCCACAGCTCCTTGCACATAGAGCTTATGAACAGTAATGGGGTAAAGAATTTGTGTGCAAAGAGGGAAGAGATATGGGAACATATGTATATGTATAACTGATTCACTTTGTTATAAAGCAGAAACTAACACATCATTGTAAAGCAATTATACTCCAATAAGGATGTAAAAATAAATAAATAAATACTTTAAAGAAAAAAAAGAATTTGTGTGCAATCAATGAAGGAATGGCTAACATTAGAATAACTATAACAACAAACATCTGGGCACACAGCAGGTAAAACAGGCACTATCTTATATATGCATGATTTTATTTGTCACAACTCAATGAACTAGACACTGTTTTCCAGATGAGGAAATTCACATTCAGAGGAATACAATGACTTGACCAAGGCCACATAGCTGATAACTAGAGAAACCAAGACCTGAATCAAAGCAGTCTGGATTCTGGAGTCTACTCTTTACCCCCATTTCATAAAAGAGTGAGTGAGAGGTTAAATATTGACTTAAACTAAATTTTCTTATGCCGATGATCTGACATCTAAGTTCTGACTAATTCATATAGCTCTCCATACACCCAAGGTCAGAGCAACACGCACACACACAACCATTTTTTCACACAAATCCTCCACACGTGCCACTCCCACGTTTCATGTCACCAGAATGCCCTCACATCGCCCTACTGTCTTCAGGAGAACACTCTCTCCAGTCCACCCACCCAATATAATGGGCAGAAGGCCAAGACTGGATGGAGGTTTGCAGAGCGTGGCAGCAGAGCAGTGGCCCTAAGTAGGACGAGCCTGCAGATGAGTCCTTGGGCAAATGCAGAGGGAAGACAGGGCTGGCCAGTGAGAGCCCCTGAGGCCCTGGGGGGCCTCCACAGACAGCCTGACTTGAGGAGGGAGTGGGGAGCCCCAGTGCACTGTGGGTCGTCAACTAATGGATCTGAAGGCCAAACCCACGATCTTAAGGAACTGGAAGGAAAACTTCATGTAACTACATTTACAATTTAGCAGCATAACTTCCCTGACAGTCTGTCTAGAACAGGGCTTGCTTTTCTTGAAGCAATCCCTTGGCTGTTCAAAGGAAGACTTTGCCGGGTCACTTTAAAAACTAGAGACGTTGCCATTAGGGGCAAAGAGATCAAAAGCACCTTAATCTCCTCTATCAGCGGGCCAGCCACTTACCAAGTCTGAGAATGTTCCCCACGTGCTGCTTCCTGAGCCTGCCTGACAGTCCCTGGGATTGGTACCTTGGATCTTGGAAAACAGAAATATGGTTTTACTTATGCAGGTCTCTATCTCTGGGAGATGCATGGAATGATAACACAATGGCCCAGTCATCTCCCACCCCAATGGCTGCGAAACGGTATTACAGAATTCATAATTGGAATAGCTGTGGTTGCTTTCTTTAAAGAGGGATCAAAATGTTGAAATCCATCCAAGAGCACTGCTCGTGTAACCTGAGAATGGGTAGCATTCAGTATTGGAGCACACACAAGGCACTTGCCTTCATGTCCTTGAGAAAGACACCCTCAGCGTTCCTCAGCATGGCCAACTTGGGCAGCACTGCTTGTACAAGAGGCTGGTATTGCAGGCGTACCTGTTCTGGGCTCTCTCTTATACCACTAGGTTGCTACAAATTAAGGTTGCATGAATAGAAGTGCACTTCCAAGAACAAAGGAGGTGAGGCCCTTCTTGCTTCTGTATGGCTAACTTGTACAAGGTGTACTGCATTCTGAACCCTTGCACCTTAAGGTGGACTTTGACCAAATAGAGTGAGCCCTGTGGAGGGGTGCTCAGGATGAGGGGAGTTCTGTGGCCAGGACATAAAAAGTCGTTAAACAGTCAGGATGCATTTAGCCTGCTTATGTTTTTTATCTCTGCTCTGATGATTAGCACTCTACCTCATGCTCAAACCTCTCTCACTCTGTACTCAAATCTCACATGTACTGATCCTTCTTCCTCAACTAAACCTTGGGCTCCTCAACAGCAGGGATGATGGGTGGTTAACACACAACACCTGACATGCTCAAGAAATATTTGTTGAATGAATGAATGAATAAATAAATAGACAAACAAAAGGGCTGCCTTGGAAGGATGGATTCCTACCTGCCAGTATCTTTACTCAAAGAGCAAGCCATCCCACCCATCCCTGGGATGACGGGAAGACCCTGGCCTGCCGATGGAAGCGGCTAATGACATTCCACCTGCCTCCCAGAGAGATGCCAGGGGCTGAAGGATCAGGCTTCTCCAGAATGTATAAGCAAGTGGGGCTCTGGCTATAGAAAGCATAATAATGAATACCAAATTGGAGGAAGTCAAAGATAGGGCTTCCCTGGTGGCGCAGTGGTTGAGAGTCCACCTGCTGATGCAGGGGACGCGGGTTCGTGCCCCGGTCTGGGAAGATCCCACATGCCGCGGAGCGGCTGGGCCCGTGAGCCATGGCCGCTGAGCCTGCGCGTCCGGAGCCTGTGCTCCACAACGGGAGAGGCCACAACAGTTAGAGGCCCGCGTACCGCAAAAAAAAAAAAAAAGATAGGGTCAAAGTGGAGTCATGAAGCTGTGGGACCTCAGGCAAACTGCTTTGCCCTTCTGTGTCTTTGTTTCCTTTTGTTGTCAAATGGCTAAAATCATGGCTAGTTCACAAGTGTTGCTGGGAGAATCAAGTGAAATGCTGCCAGTAAAGGGCACGTTGAAAACAATGGAGAGCCCTAAATAGGTAAGGGAGAAAACAGTGACAACAACAGAGATAACTGGCATCCTGGGGGAGGGGTGGTCTGGCCTAAGACACGGTGTGGGAAGGTGCAGGGAGAGTTCTGGAGCTCATTGGGCCCAAAGTGCTCGAGTCCTTCACTTACGGGCAGCCTCCCAGGACATCTGGGCTGACTATTGGAACCCAGCCAGGAGGATGGCAGTGAAGGGGAGGCTAAGGGCGTCTCTGCATAGGGGCAGAAGGGCACTGTGCCATGGTCTGCACGTCCAGGACAGGTGGACAAAGCTCATTACTGTTGCTCTATTGTTACCGACACAACACTGAGAATACACCCAGCCCCGCGTAATTGTGTTCCCCTCTTGCCTTGGCCACTAGGAGTCTCAGAATCTAATTTGTAGCCTACCCCCAGTAAGAGCACTGGACCCGTGGGTTTTTTTTTTCTTCACACCTCTCCTACGAGACCGTAAGTTCTAGGAGAGCAGGAACTGTGGCTGTTTGGTTCACTGCTCTACCTACACAGCCAGGCACACAATCAATACTCAGCAGAGACTTGTCAAATGACCAGTCGCACCCGTTTCCTGACCCTTCTTTTCCCTTTGCCCCAGTTTCTTCCCTTATTTAATGTTTATCCTGTAACAGCAGCTATATTTCTGAAACCACCTCAGATGCCCTTCTGTACAAGGTGGGGTGCAAGCAGATACATAAGAAAAAGAGGACACAACAAATAAAGAATCCGTGGACGCGTCAGTCACCCCAGCGGCTTATGTAACACAGCTCCACTGACCTTTCCCGCTCCCTCCCAGAGGCAGCGCTGGCGGGTACAGGCACAGAAGGCGCTGGTTCTGAAGTTCGGCTCTGTCCTTAGGAGGCCCTCCTACCAGGCTGCTCCCAGAGATTATGTTACCTCCAGGCCCAACTGAAAAGTTGCCTAGCAACACTCATCGGACTCCTCACCTCTAAATCCCTCATTTGTGTCTTACATGTACACAGTGCGGTGTTAGCGTGACCCTGAGCACAGCTCCCCACCTAAAACAGGCTGCTCTTCCTGCATTGCCAGAACCTTCTTCTGTGTCTGGCCTATGACTTCCAGCTGAGAGCCCTGAGTTCCCGTCGAGCGTGAGCACCGAGGCAGGCAAGCAGACTGAGCTTCAAGACCCAAAGCCACCGGGTCTGATTAGCACAGGTAAGAAAGAAGCAAGGAGAAAGAGGAGAGATGAGCTGTAAGCCCACACGTGTCCCACCAACACAGACCCCGTCACCCCGAGAACTGCCTCCTTTGAGATTTTCTGCTCTCAGGAAAATGCTTTATTTTTCATCCAGAGGGTCCAAAACATGCAAGTGTGTAAATAAATGAAGTGTTGCTTAAGATCATGTCTAAACAGTGTGCAAAAATAAATATCCCAACTCTAAAGTAAGACAGTGTGCAGTATCCCATCTGGGGAAGCAGGAATACAAGGAGGAGTTTGGGAGAAATAGCTCTATGAGACCCAAATTGTATCTATGGCTTTCCAGAAGCCATGAAAAGAAGTTTCTTTTTGAGCAAAGAAGCCCAAACTCATAGACCCCCAAACATGGGCCAGAGGAGTAGACACGGGCCATCACCCGTTTCCTCGGGCTCTCAGCAACCTCTCCAGGCAACCTCCTCGTTGCCAGCGAGGATAGATTTCACCACGGCCTCTCTAGCTGCAGCTCCGGATTAACTACCAGGCAACTGTCAGCTACAAGAGTGTCCATAGGGAAACACTACTCTTTTCCCGTTACTCAAAGAGCAAGCCACGTTTTCTTGTACTGGGTCTAAAACCAGTCAACTCCATCTGGCCTCTATCCCTCAGCCAAAAGTTAAAACAGTAAGCATTACACACATAAAGAAGCAAAAGAGGAATTTAAGCTCTTTATGATGAAATGTATTTTTGATAGTGAAATGAAGAGCAGACGAGGGAAAAGGGTCACATCAAGACGTTTGGGATGTGCTGGCCAATAGGTAGCCACTAGCCATACAGGTCTACTTAAGTTTAAATATAATAAAGTAAAATTAAATAGAAGTAAAATCTAGTCCTTTCATTGTACTGGTCACATTTCAAAAGCTCAGTAGACACGTGGCTAGTGACCACTGTGTCAGATGGATCAGACAGTAAAGAACATTTCCATCATTGTAATGTGCTGTGTAATAGCAGTGTAATAGCATTGCTCTGGACCATTCCAAGAGCAGGCGGTGGTCACAATGGTCCATCCCCAACATGGTGGACTCTGTCAACAGGCCCTGCTGGGTACCCATATGCCCCCGATCAACAATTCTAAGCTGGTTCCTCAGTCTCAAAAAAAACCCCTACATCCAAGGTCCAAACACTTCTGGGAATTTTCCTAGTACCCTCAGTGCTGTGTCTCAACCAGACTTATCCCCTCATGCCATCAAAAGTGACCTCGTGACTCATCTCTTGAGCCATACTTCCACACTGCTCTAGGGGTATAGTGGATGGAATGGTGGCCCTCCATAAGATATGTCCTCCTGGAACCTGTGAACTTATTTGGAAAAAGGGTCTTTGTGGATGCAATTAAGAAAAGACCATCCTGGGGGCTTCCCTGGTGGCGCAGTGGTTGAGAGTCCGCCTGCCGATGCAGGGGACACGGGTTCGTGCCCCGGTCCGGGAAGATCCCACATGCCGCGGAGTGGCTAGGCTCGTGAGACATGGCCGCTGAGCCTGTGCATCTGGAGCCTGTGCTCCGCAACGGGAGAGGCCACAACAGTGAGAGGCCCGCGTACTGCAAAAAAAAAAAAAAAAAAAAAAAGAAAAGAAAAGAAAAGAAAAGACCATCCTGGATTCATTTATCAACAGGCCCTAAGTCCAATGACTAGTATCTTTATAAGAAGAGGAGAAGATACAGACAGAAGACGAGAAGGCCACATGAGGATAGAAGCAGAGACAAGTTACAGAGCTCCAAGGCAAGGAAAGTCCAGGGCTGCCGGCAGTCACCAGAAGCTACAAGTGAGGCATGGAACAGATACTCCCTCAGAGCCTCTAGAAGGAACCAACCCTGCCAACACCTGGATTTTGAACTTCTGGCCTCCAGAACGGTGGAAGAATAAATTTCTGTTCTTTTAAGCCACCAGCTTCCTGGTGATTTGCTACAACAGCCCAAGGAAACAAATGCAAGGGGTGAATGGCAAATTATGACTGAATGGGTTTCCTCTCCCAGAGGAACCCACTCCTGGCCTGTGACTTGCAGCCTGGACTCACGGGCCCTCACTGAGCATGAGCAAAGGCAGGCTGAGCTGAACCCTAACCCCAACAGTCCTGATTTGCACGTGCCAGAAAGAAGCACCTGCCGGTAATGACAGAATGATCTGAGGACAATGCAGCCTCCTCAGGACTCCTCAAATGATGCCACACAGATGGCTGTGGTGCCCCTCCCGCTGTCCTTCTCCGCCGATAGCCACCTCCTCCACACTGTGCCACGCCAGGCTGCACTCTGCCCCTCCTCTCCTGCGGGTCTCACTCCTACTCTTATTCCGAAGCTCATCGTAAAACCCACCCTCCCCAGGTGGGTTCCGAAGCTCCTTCAGACCGCCCCACCCCAGTGTGACAGCCGCACACCACGGCAGAGGGGGCCCCGAGCGCTAGGGTTGACACAGCTGCGCCCTCACCGTGAGACCCCCGTCAGTCTGCCTCTTCATCTCTCGGGGCCTCACTATGCCCACCTGCAGCATGAGGGGCCACGTTAGACTGTCTCGATGATTTCCAGCTCTCATTCACCAGTTTGTACCATTATTCACCTTTTTGCCTGGCATGCAACAGATATCAAATAATAGCAATGATATTGATGATGACAAAAACTAACATTTATGGAGCCAGACATGATGCTAAATGCTTTACATACATTACCACGTTTAATCAATATTTTTTGGATGGCTGGATGAATAGAAAGAGGGAGGAATGGGGCAGTGAGGGGGAGACTGCACTCTAATCCAGTACCAGACTCACCAAACCTGCTCCAGCAGAACGCTGCTCCTCTGGCTGGACCCAGCATGGAGCTTAATTTCCCACTAGGGGCTCAGTGATTATGGGGAGGGAACACCAAAGAACTTACAGAAAAGAGATCAGACTTAGGAAATCACTTGCATCTGAATAGGGCACCCTGATTCCTCATGGCCTGACCCCTCCTACCCCCGTCTTTGGACTGTAGGAACTTCTGAAAGGATGCAGTCCCAATTGAGAGCATACAGACAGTAACAGGATCTTGGCACAGATGCTGGCCTAGTGCATCTCTGAATTTCTTCTCCAGCCCACTGGTCTGAGTGCCTTGGAGCACGGGGACATGGGGACTCAGCACAGAACCATAAACCAGTAGGATTAACCCCCATGTCAACACCGGCTAGATGTCAGGGATCCTCTTGGTCACCTGAGAGCGTCTGAAATGACGCATTCCCTGCCACCTTGGCCTGCTCCTCTGGGCTGCCACGTTGCACCTTCACTTGTTTACATCGAGTAACCTGAGCTCAGCGGGCCTGACCGAGGTGTGTTAGTCCTGACACGGCCCAGAGAGGCCAGGACGGCTGCTGTCGGCCTTGTTCTCATTACTCTGCAGGGAAGGGGCCTTGCTCGCGTTACCCCATCATTCAGGCACTGGGGCACAGGGCTGGCTCCCCAGGGGCTCAGCCGCTGGTTCCGAGGGCACAAGGTAAACCCTGGGAGGTCTTAGCAGCTCTTATCGCTGTCGAACCCTCAGGAACTTGCCGAATGTGAAGCATTTGCTTTCCTTCTCCCACAGGACCCCAGGGCAGGCGGCGGGGCCCCCTGGTGCACCTCGCGTTGCCAGAAGAGAGGCGCCTTGTGCTATTAGCTCAAATAAGGAAAATAATGCTAGGGAGATTGAATTTTCTGCAGACTTGTTTAACTTGGTGATTTCTGAGCGCTTGGCGCTGGCAGGCGCTGGGGAGTGGGCTGCCAGCCTGCGATCTATCAGCCGATTCTTGAGAATACTCGTAAGCTTATTAAATCAGCATGAGTCACTCTCTTTCCTCCCTCGCAAACATGAATCGCGAATCACCAAAGCCCAAGGAAAACACATGACTCAATAGTTTCTTTGGGGCCTAGAGTGTCTAGGGAGCAGGGAGAAGGGTGCTGTCAGCCCAAGGTCTGCCCCACCAGCAAGTGGAACCCCCAGGCAGGGCAGAGAGAACCGGCCAGATGGAGCACCCAGACCACAGGTGTGGGCTGGGAAAGACTCAGACCGGGGACCATCTCTGCCCTCACTGGCTCATTCGCTCCATCCTGCCTGTGCCAGGTAGCTGGCTGTGCAATGGGGCAGTCAGCCCAGAGCAGGACTGGCCCAGGCTCTACCTTCACAGAGCTTACGGTCTAGTAGAAGGTTTTTTGTGTTTTTTTTTAAATAAATTTATTTATTTAGTTTTTGGCTGCATTGGGTCTTCACTGCTGCGCGCAGGCTTTCTCTAGTAGCGGCGAGCCAGGGCTACTCTTCGTTGCGGTGCGCGGGCTTCTCATCGCAGTGGATTCTCTTGTTGCGGAGCACGGGCTCTAGGCGCGCGGGCTTCAGTAATTGTGGCACGCGGGATCAGTAGTTGTAGCTCGCGGGCTCTAGGCGCACAGGCTTCAGTAGTTGTGGCTCTCGGGCTCTAGAGCGCAGGCTCAGTAGCTGTGGCGCATGGGCTTAGCTGCTCCGCGGCATGTGGGATCTTCCCGGACCATGGATCGAACCTGTGTCCCCTGCATTGGCAGGCAGATTCTTAACCACTGAGCCACCAGGGAAGTCCCTAGTAGACGTTTTTGAAATGATTGAAACCCTGCTTCTATTTCTTTCCTAGCTGGGAAACGTGGGGCAGATCAATTTAACCTCTCTGAACCTCAGTTTCCCCATTCTAATGCCCACTCACAGAGCTGCAGTGAGGATTAAATAAATGAGCTCATATACATGAAGTCCCTCCATGGTGCCTGGCCCATCTAACTTGCTCAATAGACATCTGCCATGTCTCTAGAAAGAAGAGAGTAACGCATGACATCCTGTGAAAACCAGGCAGCCCTCTACCAGTCCCTACCGACCTTCCTGGTTGTACACCAGGCTCGGTCCCCTGGGGGCAGTGTGCTCGCACCCCCCCGCAGTTCTGGCTGCAGAGACCAGCTCCATCCTGGGTCTCCTGCCCGGGACTCCTGCCCCCTGGAGCCTCAGCGCTTGTTTCAGGTCACCCTTCCTGGCAATCTATAGCAGTATTTCTTTCTCTGCAGCCTTTCTCATCTGGTCTTTTGGCCAGTAGGTCCTGACCACACTCTCGGCCTCCGGCCCTCACCTCCCTCCAAAGAGACCAAGATGGCAATGAGCAGCTTCCTCCCCATGGCCCGGGTCAGCCCACCACCCTTGCCCACTCTCCCCCAGAACAAGGTCCAAAGACTCAAGTCTTCCCCTTTACTGCCCATGCTGGGCTCTCCTCCTTCCCCTGCAAACTTCTCTTCTGGACTCTCAGTTTTCAGTCCCAGGCCCCGAGACATCACCTTCAGGGTGGCCACCTCCAGGGCGAGGCTGTGCACTGCCCAGTCCGGGCAGGGAAGGGGGATACTTGCGAGCATGACAGTGTCTGGGCCCCTCCTGGGCCTGAGCCACAACACAGCCCTGTGCCCGCTGCAGGCGGATCTGCACAGCTGGTCAGCACTGCTGAAGCCCTCTGGATGCCAGACCATCTCCTTTCATCCTCACACAACCCCACCCGGCAGTGACCAGCACCCCGCTTCAGGGCCGCACTGAGGCCGGGACGGGCAAGGCAAGTGGCCCAAGGTCAACGTGCAGGGAGTGACGCCACTGAGGGACGGACCTACCTAGGCTGGAAGGAGACAGCAGGGTAGGACCATCAGTGGAGGCTGTGGTGCACACAGAAGAGCCAAGGAGGCCCTGGGGGCTACGCTCAGGGAAGCACAGCCCCGAGGAGGCCTCAGCTCCTTCCAGCCCTCCTGGGCGCCCATCTCCAGGGTGGGGCTCTGCCTTTGGGAAGCAAACCCTCCTCACATCCCGCTGGGAGGAGTGAATCCACCTGCCCCCACCCCGAGACAAAAAGCTCCGTACAAGCCCAGTATGTCCTCAGGGGGGCGGCAGAGCCGCCCTGACTGAGGGAAGGTGTCTCTTGCGGGGCCACCAAAGGCCGGTCTGGAGGAAACATAGCAAAACCATCACCGCGACTGCGTTTAGGCAGCGAATACACTACAGAGAACTCCCTTTCTCTATATCTAGTTCTTAAACGGTATTTCATTTTGAAATGGGATTTTGAAAAAGCAAATATCAGTGGTGGGAGAAGTAGAGGCAGAGGTAGAGGAGGAGGAGGAAGAAGGTGAAGGGCGTGAGAAGCACCCCAGAGCTGAGCAGGAGGGTGCTTGCACCCTGTGGACCACTCCCAGGCCCTCCCTCCCCAGACGGGACAGAGACATCGCTAAGCAGCAGACTGTCTAACGGAGCGGCCGGCACAATCACCCGGGGCAGAGGTCAGAGACAGAGCCAGGTCTCTCCACAGAAGCCACTACTCAGGACAAGAAGGCAGAGCTGGTCAAAAATGGGGACTCCAAGCCATGCACTTGCACTCTGGGGCCCCAGAGCACAGCTGGTACTTGGGGCTGCAGCTCTGGGGTCTCCCTGGCAACTCCTGCTGCTATGAAAGCATCTGCTGATCACAGGCACCCACCACCAACTGACCCGCCCCCCAAAAAGGAAAGTGGGACCCAGACAGCCTAAGGCTCGTTCCAGTTCTGTCCTCGACTTTCTCCCTGAGCAACCACCTTCCCAACAGAGACCCCTGATCTGTGGGTGGAGCAATGCCCTTGCACCCCTTCCTGGGAGGCTGTAAGGCGCTCCGACCAGCTGTCTGTCTGCCGTTGACTTCCCAAACAGCCCTGACTCGGCCCCGAGCAGAGACGTGCTGCCAGGGAGAGGGAGGGACAGGCAACGACTTTCCATCACTGCAGTCTGAGCGAGGCCTGTCATCCTGCCCTTTCATGCCAGGATCGAGAGGGGCCCGGGAAGTGACAAATGTGTCATGGTCAGGGACCAATTACCCATGCTCATAACAAGTCCGTGCCAGGACCCTGGGCCACCTAGATGGTCGAGGGGATTTATGGCCCAAACCTGATTTCCCAGAATCCAGCGAAGGCAGGAACAGAGACAGAACCTGGACAGAACCCTCATCCAGGTCTCACGGGGAGCCAGTGTAGTTTTGGAGGGCTCTGGCCTCGCCTGCTTGCTGTACTTTATTGCTGGCAGAGGGACGGGAAATTTATTACTTTACAAATCATACCATTCGCAGCATAAATGAACTGTCTGGCTGCGGCACGCTAGAGCCCAGATGATTTGCGAAACGTCTAATGGTAAGCGGAGTTATGCTATCTGCTTACTTACGGCCTCCGAGACAAAAGCCAACCGTAACGCAGAGCATCTGCACAGTGTAACTCGAGGCCGGCAAATTGGCTGCGACTCAGAAATGTTGGCTCAGCAGCATTACATAACTCTGTGCGCTCGGCCAGGGACTCGGAGGAACACAGGGCAGCCCCTGGGCCCGGAGAGCTGGCCCTGACGGGGCTGCGGATGACAGGCGGGGCACCACGGGGGCTCGGGGCCTGGGGTCAGGGCCAGGCTGAGCTCCACAGCCTGGCCAGTTCTGAGGCCTGCTAGCAATCAAGAAGCGGAGTGGGCTCGGGGGCCTGCCTGGGAAAGGGGGTACTTGCTAAGGCCCTTCTGCTCCAAATCCCCCAAACCCAGACTGGGAGGACGGTCATGAAATCACCGCGGCCCCTACGTGTAGACGGGAGCCCGGCAGTACCCACAGCCCATGGGGTGGTCCAGCCACTGCTGGCTGACCTGACCAGGGAGCAGAGAGGGCCGACTGCACGGTCATCAACACCGACAGGCTCAGCCCGGTACCAGAGGCGTGGGTCCTCACGGGGAGGGAGGAGACGGCACACCGTTTACAGAGGAAACCAGCAAGTCACTTGGTCTCCCTGAGCTTCAGGTTCATGGAAGTAGCAGTGCCAGGATTCAGATCCGGGCTGTTGTGATGTTGCTCTCATGTGCAGTATCTATGCTGAGTGTGACCCTCAACGGTCATCATTTTCCCAAAGCTCTCTAAACAACCTGTGAGATATGGATATCATCACCCCCATGTGACAGGTAAGCAAAGTGAGGCTCAGAGGAGTCCTGTCACTTTTCCAAACTCATACAGTTAGTGAGCGGAGAGCCGGGATCCAAGCTCAGGATGCTCTGGTTCTGAAGTTTCTATCTTTCCCACGGCGCGTGCCTCCCAGGATCCGGAGTGTCATGTTATGGCTTCCCACCACCTCACGCTGTTCTGTTTGGAACAGTGGCATCAGACACTCAATGGGTAAGAAAAGTCCAGCAATGGGTTAGAAAAGGGCTTCAGAAAGAGGGGTCCACGCTTGTCCCTGGGAGCTCTCAGTTTGACTGTTCTCAGGTGTGAGCCCCAAGAGGCGTGGGGTGGCCACTCTCTAGGAGGTAAAGGGGAGGGGGTGACTGGAGAAAGCTTCCAGACCAGGGGCGTAGGAGTCACTCAAACTCTGCCGTGGCCCAGGAAGAGCAGCAGAGACCTTGCTTTAAACAAATCTACTGCCCGCCTGTGGCTCCGGGACCTGGGTGACTCTCCAAGGGCAGGAGAGGGACCCAGCAGATCTGTCCCCTTTGCAGATGGGCCAAAGGGCCCTGCCTGAACGCACATGCGATCCTCAGCTCAGGCTTAAAATGTAGCACTGGGGAAAGGTAAACGCCTGTGCGTTCTCAACCTGTGAAGTCTTTAGCTTAAACACAAAAATGCTTTCTGGACAGTTGATTTAAAAACAGAGGACAGTATTTTCAAACACTTTGATCTTCAAAAATAAAAAAGCTGTCTTGTTACCATAGAGAATTTTGACCGTGCCACTTGGCATTCAAAATCAAAGGCTGTTTGCTGAATACTCACCTAAAAATAGCTTCATTTTGTTCACGAGCCTTACAAGACAAACGCTTGGCCCCAGAGATACCATCCTCTCGCTGTCTCACACAGCCCACACACTCATTCACTTACCTACTCTCTCAGCAAAGCTCACTGTCTCCAGTCCCGGTAAAGGCCCAGCAGAAGGGGTCCTTGGATTTCCAATTCCCTCCACGTCACATGCTAAAGACAGACTAGGCCCCACGACCTCTTGGAGAAGCTTAAATTCAGTTAATGGACTTTTTAGAGCATGTGAACGTCACCCTCAGTAAAGAAGCCTATTAGCCACGTAAATAGTACACACACGTCCATGTGAAGCACGGGCAGCGGGAGGGTGGCAGCACCCACCGTCAGCACCCACGTGCCACCGGGAGGAATGTTTTCAGGCGTTCCGGCCGGGCACTGACATGTCTCTGTCGGAACCTCCGGGCACATAACTAATACCTTGTGTGACAGCTGCTTTCGGAAAGGTGCAGTGGCGTTCGTCGCTGGGTCCGGTCTTTTCAGAGAACCCCTTAAAGCCTGGGAAACTTGGCCCTGACCCGGACAGGAAGCCACAAGGGGAACACTCTGGTCATGGGCTATGATATGACCCCTGAAGAGGCACGAAAGGAAGGAGGCTCTTTCTCCCTGTGGGCACACATTCCAAGAAGCTCACGTGGTCCCCAGCCCCAGGGGAGGCTCTTTTGGAAGAACAGGGGGAGGTAGGGGAAAAAACGCTCCTGGACCCAAGTCCAAGGGCTCTCCAGAGCCAGGTGCCAAGCCAGCAGCGGGGAGCACGTGAACACAACACAGCCCCTGTGCACCCTCTCCTGGGTGACAACCTCCCCGGCCCGCAGCAAAGACTCTGAAGGCACCTCCTCATGTCTTTGATGACAAAGAGCCAGGCCATGTGCTCCAGAGTTGCGGACACAAGAAATTGTTTTAACTAACAAGTTCCAAGAAGCAGTGTGTCTACACATGACTGAGTCCAGGGCCCCTGGGAGAATCTCAGAGAGGTACGGACCCTCTGCCCAGAAAAGCTCACACAACACTTTTCATCCAGTGTCACGGGGAGGTCAGATGAAGACAGTCTGTGATAAAAGCTCCCCATCACAAGGAGACCAAGGCAGAGAAGCGACCCCCATGCAGCTATGACTCCCCCAGCCCCCTAAGGTCTAGAATGCACAAGGTAGGAGCCGCGCCTGTGGCCAGAAGATGGCCCAGGACCCGCCTCTGGGGTCGCTGACTCTTCTCAGCCTAAATGACAATGAAGACACCAGCTTGTCAATGTCCTAGTGGGGTGCCCTCTCTAACCCTCAGTTCTCCTGCCCGCACATGGAGGCCAAGGCTATCCACCCAGCTCTCCTGGTGGAGATGCCTCTACCAGGCCTCAGTTTCCCAGAAGATTCTGCCTCAGAACCAAGAGACTGTACTGGACATGGCCATGACCTGCCTGCCCCACCCCTGATGCACTGGCGACTGTGTTTTGTATTATCTGTCCTCCCCTCTGCCCCTGAGGCAGTAATCGATGGGCTACCATTGACCTCGGAGTTGGGCCAAACTGATTCCCTGCCCTGGAACTTGGAATGACAAAATCCCAAGAGAACTGCAGTGCAGCAGCAGTTGTAGCTGAAAACTCATGACATTTCCCAAAGCCGGCTCTCCCTAAGCTGCGAGACAGAGGCCAGGGGGCAGAGGAGAGGGTGAGAGCCCTCCACCATCAGGTGGAGAGAGGCCAGCACAGGGGAGTAGCTGAGCCATCCTCTCCTACCCCTGGGGCCCGGAAGTCCTACCCTCCGTGATCCAGAAGTTGCCCTCCTACAGCCTGAGCTGAGTTGGGCCACAGGGACACTGAAATCCATGGCGATTCCATCAAATGTGTCCCCATGGCTTAATGTCCTTGAGCCCCACATAGCCACCAGCCAGGAAAGAAGAGGGCTGAGCACAACCAACCCGTGCAGGGGGAAGGGTCTCTGGACCCTGGCCCAGCACCGTAACACTCTGGGGAGCTTCAGAACTGCAGATGTCCAGACCCCATCGAAGGGCAATTGACTGGATAGGTCTGGGGTGGGGCTGTACGTCTATAGTGTTACAGAGTTCCCCAGGTGATCAGGCGGCTGAGCCTGGTTTAAGAACCACCAGTTTGGGCCATATACACCTTGCCTCACAAAAAACAGAATCCCCAGCATCTGGATGGCAAAGGACAGGGTCTGGGGAGCAATGTTGTTTTCTGGGAAGTTCCTCATCTGTTCTTTTCTTTCTTGGGGCTCCACAAGCCACCCAGCCTCCTCTAGGAAGCCTACCCTCCTTACGTGAACTCCTCCCTGAGCCCCACCTTCCCCATCCTCTGCCATCCACGTCCCCTGTGGTTTCAGTCCTATACCACACACAGAAACTTCGTCCCTGGGGAGTTCCTGGCCTACTGGGACTGGCCTCTGTCCTGTAGGCTGTAGAGCCATCTCCAGGCCTCCCCTGAGCTTCCGCTCTTGGACGTGGCCTGGCCATGGGCTGTGTGGGTAGGGATGGCCGTGGGAGAGGGACTGATTCCTGCTTGACCCTGCAGATCTATAGTGGCTCCTGTGCCGGGCGCCCTGCTGAAGGGGAAGCAGGCCCAGCAGGTCTTCACAGGCAGAGACAAGACACACCGGAGAGCTGAGCTGGGGCCCCGTGACTCAGCCCAGAACCCAGGACCGTTCCAGCAAAACCTTCATGCCTCTTCTTAAGTAATGGCACTCAGAAGGGCAGGCGTGGGGGTGGCAGGAGTTGGGAGGAGAAGAGGGAGAGAGGAAGAGAGGAACCTTTCTGAAGCGCCTTCCAACCCAGGCAGGAGGCCAGCTCCCCCAAAGCCCAACCCCAGTGCCAGCTACTGCCCCGGTCTGCCACGGTCCTGAGCTATTGGTGCAGCTGGAAGTGTGCAGGCGTGGAGAAGGCCCCACCGTGCAAAATGTGCATTTGATCAAGGTTGAAAACATGGTGTAACATGAGTTCTCCTGATCTATTGGATTTCTGCGAAAGAGCCCTGAACTCCTCACTCAAGTTCAACCTCAGGTCTCGGGAAAAATGAGTTTGTTAATTCAAGCAATTCCCCAGTGGTTAGTAGTTTATACCACATGCTTTGAAACAATGTGGCCTGAGTCAGGGGAGAAACTGAATGACTTCCTAGGGGAGAGCCAAGGCCTATCTGTTAACCTTGACAGGCTCTGCAGCCTCCTGCACTGGCCCGCCCAGCCCTCTGAGCCCCTCCCACGAGGCTCGGGCAGGGACTCCAGCTCCGCAGCTCACACACTCACACGGAGCAGCCCCCACTATTCAGAGAACAGCCGGCTTCCCACACGCCCCACCCTGCAGGCTGGAGAGCTGGCATCTGCCATCAATTGCCTCTCCGAGAAGCCTGTGTCTCCAGCCATCCCCGGGGTCCACTAGGACCCTCCCCCCAGGCAGACCCAGCGAGCTCGTGCTGGCCAGCGTGGATGAGAGGCAGGGTCAGCCCTGCTTATGGGTCCGTCTCCGGCAGGAAACGGTGGGGAAGATCCTTGGAAGAGAAGACTGATGACTAGAGGAGCCCTGCCGACCACCTGGTAAACTCCATTCCCTCATGCAGAGAATATTTATTGAGCACCTGTTTCATGCCAGTCTCCATCCTGACCCAGAGACAGCCCCCAAGTGTGGACCCGGGACCGTGCACAGGGACAGTGACAGAACAATGATGAACGCATATTAACAGCCCCCTTCTAGGCCCTTCGCCGGTGTTAATCCTCAGAACAACCCTTGAGGGAGGCACAGATGAGTAAACCGAGGAGCAGATCAGTCATTTGCCCAAGGCCACCCAGCTGGTAAGCAGTCGTATGGGCATGTGGAGTCAGGCAGTCCAGCTCCACAACCTTTGCCCTTGACCGCCATTGGACCACTGTCCTCCTCATTAGTATAATGAAAGCACTGCCCTGCCTGCCGATCGGTCACACCCAGGCACAACCTAGCACCCAGGAAGTGGTATCCTTAGGGGAAACCCAGGGTCTGAGGCGGGGGCTCGAGCTGCTGGCTCCCCTGCCCTGCCTCAGCGCACCTCGGACAAGATGTTCAACCTCTCAGCTTCCGTTTCCCTCGCTCTAAAATGGGGATGATAATTACCCATAAGGTTCTTGAGATAATTTCATGAAATAATGCATATTACAGGGCTTAGCACTTTGCAGTGTCTGCAAGTAAAAGTCTGGTAAAAGTCAGCTACTCTTTAGTAATTAAGATTATTAACAACACTTGATATTAATATGTGAGATATATATATATATATATAAAATCCCAGTGCATGTAAGCCCTGATCAGGCCAAAGCTGGGGGAAAATAACGATATTCATAACACTATATCCATACCATTATTATTATTTCCAACTGGGCTCCCATTTCATGCTTTACCTAACGAAAGTATCTTTTCTTACTAGCCTGATAAGCTGTCCAATGCTCCCCTTTTCTTCCCTCCTCCTCCCCTACCCCCATGTCCGCACCACATCCCTAAGCTCAAACACCAGGGCCACCGGGCATGGGCAACAGACGCTGCCACTACAAACAAGGCAAGGAACAAGAAACGTCTGCCACTTTTCAGGGGCTTTGGCATGAAACCCCCTGATGAACTTGACATTTTGGGGCAGAGTGTTTCACTTATAGCCCCTTCCGATAAGTCCAGCAGGACGGAAACTTCCAAGTGATGCAAGGCCACGCTGCTCACAGGGGGAGGCCCTGACAGTCCACATCAGTGAGGACCACCGGCAAAGACGATCCATTTCCAGATTCCAAACCTCAACAGAAGGGACCACAAAAGCTCAGACTCCTTCCATGTCTGATTCTCCACCTCTGCACGTGGGCAGAGGTGGGGTACTTTAGGTCCAGTATCACTGGGTTTTCACTGCAGCCAGGCAAGGGGGGGACTAGTCTCTCCTGACAGCCAGGGAGCAGGCTAAGAGAGATACAGAGACGTCCGCAGGGCCGAGCTGGGACAGAGCCAGGTCCTCTGCTCCCTGGACTCTTGGCCAGGGGAGGGTGTGGCAACCCACACTGCACTTCTCTGGAAGGCTAAGCCACTCCTTCTGCTGGCTGCTGGGCCGAGAGGTCATAGCTCTGCCTCGCAGCGCTCTGGCCAACTGTTCCCTGAAATCACCCAAAGCCAACAGAAGCTCCGGGAACCGTCAGTCTGTAGCTGCAGCTTCCTCGCTGGCTGTGGGAACCTTCAGCTCCCTAGGGCTCGGGCTAAGTCCACTCTCCACACACACAGGGGAAACGTGCTGAAGGCGGGCCCTTGTTCCCAGACAAGGCCCACCGCTGGCAAGGCCACCCAGTGCCAGGGGCCCAGCTACACCAGACCCCATCTAGCTGGCTGCTGTCTCCCCAGAGCCCTCAGCAGCGCTCTCTGAAGGACCGAACAGACATGGAAAGGCTGAGTTCCCCAAGGCGCCCATAGCAGCCCTGTCCCGCCGTGCCCCAGACAGGAAAGGTCCACGGCTGCATCCCTGGACACACGCCCCAAACCCAGCTCGGCTGCACACGCACACGCACCTTTCACATCCGTGGCAGCAGGCCCAAAAGGCAAGCAACAGACAAGCAGCAGCTGGCCACGGAGGGCAGCCGAGGAAGAAGGGCCCTACATCCCTTCCCGGTGCACAGGGTGGTGGGAGGGGCAAGAAGGAGCGACGGGGGCCAACCCAGGCCTCTCTGCCTCTGGGACAAGCCTGTGCAACCCCTGACCCAGCAGCACGGGGTGCACAGAGATGAGAAAATGGGCCCGGTTTCAGTCCCGCCAAATCCTTCAGGATGACCATTGAAGCTGAGAATAATCAATTTTCTGCAGCAGCTTCTTCAGAAGCCAGGATTTATTCTCTGAGTGAACAGAGCCATTGGCTCCACTGTTTCCCATCAGCTCCTGCCACGCTTCCAGGCTGCTGAGCACAGCCCGCAGCCTCCGTTCTCCCTCGACGCTCAAACCCACGCCCACGGCTGTACCAGAGAGGAGAACAGAGCCAGGGGCGGGGGACCCTCAGTAACACCACCTCCCATTTCCAAAGCACCAAACCTTTGGGAGAGGACCCTCACACACAGCTGCGCTGGGAGACGAGACTAAACTCAGGGAGGGGAGAAGAGGGCAGACGAGCTGCCGGACCCTGGAACCACAGGGCAGAGATGAGAATCTCTAGGCGGTGACATCAGTGCCGGCATTACTCAGCATCCGCTGGCATTTTCTGAGCGCTGGCTGCCCAGGGCCCTGGGCCAGGGCTGTGCCCCCGCCGCCCGCCCCTCAGCTGCAGGACCTGACCCGGGAAGCTCCTGACTGTCATGGCCACAGCAGCCGGTGTGGATGTGCTGATGCACGGGCAATGTCCGTCCCACACGTGCACCAGCGTTCAGCGAGGGACACATCTGACCTGGTCATGTCCCTGGGGGCCCCAAAATCACGGTTGTAACTCTGCAGCAGGGCCCACTGAGCCAGGGGACCATCTGTGTGCAGCCCAGGCAGGTCAGTTCCTGAAGGCTCAGGCCTCGTTCCCTCTCTAGTCACTCTGGACAGATCCCAGCGCGGTTTTCGGTTTGCTCTCAGTGGTTCTCAAGGTGTGGTCCCTGGACCGGCAGAAGCAGCAGCATCACCTGGGAACTTGGATGAAATGCATTCTCAGGCCCCACCCCAGGCCTCCTCAATCAGAAATTCGGGGGTGGAGCTCAGCAGTGTGTGTTTTAACAAGCCCCCGAGGTGACCGTGACACAGCTCTGGATCACCGAGTCATCGGGTTGGGGGCAGGGAGGGGTGGACAGGACACGGGGCCGGGGTGTCAGCAGCTCCTCTGCTCTCCTTCAGCTCAAGGGGGTGTACCCACTTCCCAAGCTAGCAAGCCTGAGGGAGCCCTTTTGCTCCCAAGGGCTGCTCCTCTGTGAGTCAGGGGTCCTTGTGGGTCTCCTCACCCCCAGGAGGCTGAGAGGCTGCCCAACTTCTCACTGCAGACCCCCAAACCCCAGGACCCAGTCTCATCATGTGTTGAGGAATATCAAAGTTTTATTCATATCACGATTAAAATAATATTATACAACACACTGACCATGTCCCCTTTCAGGGGTCTTTGCTGCTCCCTAAGTTAGAGCTCTCTTCTCCCGACCAGCACGCTTCACTCAGGGCTCTGAGTAACGTCACCACTTCAGAGACGCCTGTCCCGACCCTCCTATCTAAGGTCACTCTTCAACAGCTCTGTCCCCTCACCCAAATTTTTCTGTATCTCCACCTAATAATGTTATTTACTCATCTTACATATTTACTCATTTGTTTGTGGGGGTTTTGTTTTGTTTTGTTTTTGGTCTATTTCCCTCTCTAGGTTGTAAACTCCATGAGGACCGGGATCTCATGTGTTCACTGCTGCCTCCTCAGTGCCTAGGACATGCGTCTTGCACAGTAGGAGCTCAATCAGTGTACTAGTAAATGAACGCACGCACACAGAGAAGCAAAACTGTAGCTAGCCACTCCTCACTTTAGCAATCTTGAACGCCTAAAAAGCCAAGGCGAACTTGGGAATTAAATCCAAACAAAACCGACAAAATTAGATGATATGTTCTGCTCGAGTTCAATTGCCAAGAATGGGTTTTAATAGTAGAAAGATAGGGCCTCGAGCCAGTTCTGTTTCTGTATTTTGATGTAATTAATACCAACACAGAGAGTAAATGCTTGCAAACAGATGTAGGCAAACAAAGTGGCATTAATAACTTTAAGGCTTTGTTTACAAGGATAAGCAGCTTTCATACAAAACCAAAGCCCTACACATAGGCCTGCAGCACCAACTTAACGAGGGATCACGTGATGACTCTGTAGCGGTATCCTGTTCACTTGACACCACATCTGCCTTATGGTCCTACTAAAGTCTGCCTTAAATAAACTCTTAATCGTCTCATCCTAATTCGAGCTATCTCTTCCTCACGTATTTTTTCCCAGCACAGTTGCTGCCAACACACTCTAACCGGTTGCCACACGTCAATCTGGGATCTGTTTGTCCTATGAAAGTGACCCTGGCCACCAGCAAACAGGTATCTTGGCCACTGGCGTGGCCTACTGGCACGTGCCTTGCTCTGCCCTCACTTTTCTCTGTCTGAACTAACGCAATCGAACTAAGCTTCCTCCAGACAGTGGACTGAGGCTATATTTCACTTTCCCTTGGAGCAAACGTGAGCAATCAAATACACCAACCCCATCAGGAAGACATGCGAATGCTTCTTAAATCATCCAGCAATACCAGGTTACAAGGTGGGTACCAAGATAAAACAGATAAGATCATATGAATTCCAAGGATTGTCATCAAAATGGAAATGCAGACCTTTGAGAATTACAAAGCAGAGCCCTGAGCCACTGATCTCTTTACCTATTCAAGGACCTTGGCACTTGTCACCGAGGCCCCCCAGGAGACACAGCGGAGCACTGATGCCCTGAATTCCAGCCCAGGGATTAAGCACAATCTTACCAGTCGGAAATGCAACCATCAGGCCACCAGAAAACTATTAAAGTTCCCGTCCTGGCAGGGCCCGTGTGGAACTGCAAATCAGCTCACTGGATCCACACATGTTTTGAAATGGTTCTGTAATACTGGCATCTGCAAGGGCTTTCCAGGGATGAAGACATACTGGGTGCCAAAGGTTTAATTAAAATTTTATGGCGGAAAAACTTATACTTGAGAACATAAGTTCTCTCCAGTCTGGGTTTTGTTTCCCCTGTCAGTTTGGACAAGAGCACCATGATTCTCTTTGATGTGGGACCTCTAAGCCCTGGGCTGCACGGTGGGGGGCTGCCTGCAGGGGGAGCCCTTCTGCAATGGGACTGGGCCCTGGCACCCTGCCCAAATGCTCACTGTGGCCTGGCACCTGTCCTCAGGGTGGGTGCTAGCCAAGACCAGCTACCCCCGAGGTCAGAGAGCAGGTGCAGCTGAGCAGGAGGTCACCTTATCCAGTCTCCTGCCAGCACGCAAGCCCCCGGCACAACCGTGGGACTCCGCAGCTTCTCTTAAGACTCAGCTCCCCGGGGCATCAGCCTAGAGCAAAAACAACTCTCCTTATTCATGCCTTACGTGGCCCCTCAGTCTCTTCAGACACTGAGGATGGGCTTCCGTGCAGCAAACATCCAGGGAGGAAAACCTCTCCTCAGCCTGTTCCTTCCCGGGCTGGAGGAAGCAGTTCTTCCAGATGCTCTCCAAGGCCTCAGGCTGCTTGTCCCAATGACCTGAGGACCAGGCCCTCACCCTCCTGATGGTGTCTCTCTCTCACACACACATGCACACACACACAGCCTCGACCCGGGCAAATGCAGCCTCCTACCCAGTCTCCAACAGGAGGGAGTGCCCTGTTTGCCAAGAAAGCACTGCTCTGTGTCGGTCATCTCCGCTCACCGCCCAGGCGTGAGGATGAAGCCGGGAACCTACAGAGACAAAGGCCCGGCAGCCCCACCAAGCCGGGAACAGGTCAGCCCAGGGCGTGGCATCCACGGGGAGGAAGAGGCCTGGGACTAGTTCCTTAGCCGGCGGCAGCATTGCCCACCTCCCAGAGAGGGAGCGCCCCTTCCAGCGGCCCCCAAGGCTTAGCTCCAAGCCCACCTTCCCCTCACCTGACTGCAGGGAGGCTTCTGTGCTCTTCCATGTTCTAGTGGCCCCCAGCGTGCCCACACTTTCGGCTCAAGGACCCGAGAAAGGAGACTGGGGTCCCAAGAGGAAGAGGGGCTTGTCCAGGCCCCCCACCAACCTAGGCCCACGCTTGATGGGAGAGAAACCAGGGCCCTCCCAGAAACACGTTTCAGTTAATGGCAACGTTCCTTTCCCATCTCTTCACTTCAAAAGGCTTTCTCTGAGACACTTCTTACAATAAGCGTCATTAAAGGAAGGGGGATTTAGAAGTGACAGGTGGAAGCAGGCTGGTCAGGCCACCCACCCCATGGCACATTTCCTCACCGGCTCCCCAAGCCAGGAGACCAAGGGAAACCCATCCTGGGTCCAGCCCCGTGGTTGGAGATAGGGCATCTCGGGCCATGACCCCCCAGTGACCTCAGTGGGTAAAAAGGGCAGGCTGGTTCCTGCCTCGTCCAAGTCATGGGCGCAGTGAGAGGTGAAGGTGCCTTGAGTGGGGAGGGACCTTGGCAGTGACCCTACCTTGACCCGAGGGTGCCTCACAGAGGCGGTGAAGGAAGGGACCTTAGAAGGCCGTATGCTGGGGTGTTGGATCTGACCTTTGGGAGAAATCATCAACTAGCGTGGGATCAGTCACCCTCCCTCTGCCTCCAGGGACCCAGCACTTTCCAGGTAAGCAGCAGGTGGCGCGCCAGGCCTCCTGCATACATTCAGTCCTCTCAACAATGCTAGGATGTATGGATCGTTTCCAACTAGCAGGTTGGGAGTCTCAGTTTGCTTAATAAGTGAATAACTTAGTAACTTCATGGCTCATTAAGTGACTTGTCCACGGTGTCAGTCAGGGTGTGGCAGGGTGCTCTCCACTGCCACCTCACATTCCTGACCCCCAACCCTTCTGCCATAGGGAAAGCAGTGCCTTTTCAGACCTTGGGGACCAGCTGAGCGAGGCTGACCGAGCCTGGCTCCCCCTCTGTGGCCACCGCCCCGAACCTGCCCGCTTCAGTGCTTGTGTTACAAACTGTGTGGTCTCAACCCTGGCTGCCCACCCTGCTCTAGCTCCACCCACGCGCTCCCTCCCTACCTTCCTGAAGCACTTCTCTGGCATCAGCGCCCACCTGCCCCAGAGCCTTCCATGGTTCTGTGTTTTCACACACTGAAGTCCAGGCAGACCAGTCACTGAAGGCCTCGTGTGACAAGGCAGCGACCTCTGCTCTCTAGACATCTTTTTCGGGGCTCTCTCACACACACATACTATCTCCCACCCAAATGGGACTACCCGCTGAGCTCCTGGCGTGGCCTGCCTCTAAGGGCCCCGACTTCAAATGCGTGCAGACCCGCGGCTGCTGCCCAGAGCTGGGGGTCTGCCCGAGCGTGAGGGGAGCTCGTCAGCCAGGGGAGGCCCACGTGCTGGTCAGGCAGCCGCAGAGCGAGGGCTGGGTGTGGGAGGGGACTTGGTGGGTGTGAGAACGAAAGTACTGCCGCCGTATCAGTACACAAAGGATGTTGCAGCCATCGAGCCATTACCTTCCAGCCAGACGATGAGCTTGGAGGGCACTGAGGAAGAGAAGACAGGGGATACAGGCCCCAGATAGCTGAGGTGCAGATCAAAGGAATGAATGCAGTGAGCCCAGACTCTTGCCTCTTCCCATACAGAGAAAAGCACTAACTTCCTTAACTTGAGATGCCTGGTTTTCTTTTATTGACAGTAATCCTTTGATGTTCCGACCACCTGGTCTCTTGTTGCAAAAACTTCTATATATCCTGGCTTCCCCCCTTGCCTCTTCGGAACAGTTTTCTCAGCGTTATCTGAGATGCCGTGTCCTGGACTTAAGTCCTCAGACAGTCTGCCGAATAAAACATAGCTCTCACCTTTCAGGTGGTGCGTGTTTTCAGCGCACAGGTGCACGAGCCGGTCAGCGGCCTGGGCAGAGGGCACCCTCCACTCCCGACCGCCGGGTTCCCGCAGGGCTCTGCACACACTGTCTCCACCCTCAGGGTGGTCCTGCCGTCCTGGTCTCCCCTGGCAACTCCCCCGAGGGGCCGGGCACTGCTGAGTCATCCCTCACTCACAAAAGGCGCAGCCCCCCCGGTTCTGTACAAAGTCACACAAGCACAACAACTGCCACACAGCTCTTGTGCAACCTGGCACCGTCCTGCTGGCAGGTACTTGGGGATTTCTCTGCGGCTGCACCCGCTCCCAGGGCAGGGAGCCACACACGCATACCCTGCACCTGGAGAACGGTGGCCAGGCGCACCTCGGCCCTGGAGAGGCCTCTGCTGACCTCCGTGTGGGCTGCTGGGTGCAGGGGCTCCTGGGCAATGAGCACCACCGCAGCCCTGGCCTGCCTGAGGCCTCTTCTGCCTGCACATGGGCCACTGCTTTCACCACACACCTTCTTCCGGCCCGTCCCACTGTGCTTCCCAAAGCCACTGAGGGCCTGGAGACAGGGCCCACCGGGTGCCGGATGGGGACCACAGCCTGAGCGCTGGCTCCACCACTGGCTCAGAGAGACTCTGGGAGAGTCCTTGTTCCTGTCTGGCTGCTGTTTCTTCACACATAAAACAGAAGCTGGGACTAGACTGATGACTTCCCAGCTTTGCTCCTAGAAGCCTGGTGGTCACACTCGTGGCCTGGAAGTGTCTCAGAGCTGAGACCTCCTGTCCCTGGTGCGTCACCCTGGGTGAGTGCTTCCTCTTCACAAGACAGAATCCTGGCCTCACCCTTTCTACCCACTCAGATACAGGCTTCCAAGAAGCTACAGAATGGGAGGCCTGGGCCAGAGGTCAGTGGGCCCTCTACCCTGGGCAGGTCAGGGCAGGGTGAGGGAGAAGGGCCTGGCAGAGGGAAAGGCACCCAGTCAGCATGTGGGTGCTGGCAGAGTCTCAAGGGGCCAGTTCCAACCACACGAACGAAGGAACCGCAAGATAAAGGGTCACTGCGTCAGCCAAGTTCCTGGCCTCTAAGACAGCCCTGCTGGGATGGCAGGAGTCAGCTTCAGAAGTCGCCAAAGCCTCAGGGGTCTGGGGTCCAGGGGGGCAGAGGCATCAGGTCTGGCTCAAGACCCCAGCCCCCCTACTCCCAGGAGGCCTCTCCTGCCCCTCACCCCTTCCCACCCCAAGAGGCAGGCTGGATCAGTCAGGATCCGGTCGGGAAAACAGAGCCCAGAGCTCACGCCCAGGAGGGCATCACAGTGATGCGGTTACACAGTTGCAGAAGCTGCAAAGACAAGGAGGGGAAAGACAGGCGATGCAGAGGTCGTCAGCCTTAGCAAGAGGAGGGCAATCTCCACCCTAGGACTGGAGGAAAGGCTAGAGGAGGTGCTTCGAGAGCCCAGAAACCAGGCCGTCCAGCAGAAGCTACATTCACATAAGGGCCTTCTCCTGCTGAGGGAGCCAAGACCATGGGGAGACAGGCCAACGAGTGAGAACTGGAGCCCCGGGGGAGGCGGGTGCTGCGGGAGAGAGACGGGAAGGAGTGCCCTCTTCTCTCCCTTCCTCCAGCCCTCCAGCCTCCTGCCGGTGGAGCCAGCAGGGGAGGGTCTGGGAACAGCTCTGAGCAAATGAGGGCCACGTAGACACCCTCAGCCTCCCACCTAGAGACCCTGATGCTTCCAGATCCTGCCCACACTTCAAAGTTCAGCCCAACCATCTCCCCTCGGGAAGCTCTGGGGGCTGATTCTGCACCAGCCCTGCTCTCAGTCTGTCCGGCCACACTCCTCTGGCCTTGGTCCCCTTGCCCACATGGGGTCAGGGCAGGAGGCCCTCTCTGAACTCTCCCCAGTCCCAAAGATATCCCAGCAGCTCAGCAGGCCTCTGTCACAGCTGAGCAAAACACTGATGTGCCCTTCTGCCCTGAACTCCCCAACTGGGTTTATTTTCAAGGAAATCTTTTTTTTCCCAAATGAAAATTCCCAGGTCATTTCTTGGGGGAATCTATGTCGTTGCTGTACAAAGTGAACGCACAAAAGGAAGCCAAGCACTCCCATGTGAAACGGCTCAAGGCCCAGCCTGACCTGGGAGGGGAACGCGGAGATGGGAGCATTGAGGTCTCACTGCCTCCAGAAGCCTCCCACTGACACATGAATTTTTAGAGCAAGAGACCCATGCGTTTTCCAACAGAGGAAAAGACGTTTGCTTCACTGAATATGATGGCCTTCCCTTTCAAGGACCCCACCCACCCCTGCCTGCCCCGAGCCCTGCCGCCTCCAGCCTGCAAGGGTCAGCAGTGGCTTCCTAATTGGCCGTGTTCTCCAGCCTCTTTTCCCAACATGAGCCAACCCTGAGAGGTCACCTGTCGTCCTACGATCTCTCTCTACTGAATAAACCCCAAGCACCAGAGACACAGAGATGAGCCGTGAGAATGCTGAAGACAGCTCACGCTGCCTCAGAAGAACTTAGCGCCATCACATGGGTAACTTGAAGTGGGCCCTGGTGGAAATACTTACACCATGGAAATGGGCAAACACTTCACATCAGGGCTTTTTTTCTTCTCCTTCTTCTTCCTGGAGAGCTGGTTGTTAAATGCTTATGAGCAAACTACTAAATGAGGCCTTTGACATGCTGGGCTTTCTCCATCACCACCATCAACCCCAGCCTCACGTTCTGCCACCTCCTCCCTTCCACCCTCTCCCTCCAGCTGTTCACCAAACCCACCAGGTCCTTCCGTAGGTCACGCTTTCCCCCAGCTGCTCAAGGGGAGAGCTCAAGGGCATGCTTCTGTCCTAACTTCAGATCCAGTTGTATGACCTTGGGCAAGTCGTTTGCCCTCCTCTGTCCCCTGACCGAGAAAAGGCAGGTAGCAGCACAGTGATAAGCAAGAAACAAGAGCATGTGTGCTGCAAGCTCAGCACCACTCATGGTCCAGGGGTTTGCTCAAAACCACTCTCACCCCCTGCTCTGCCAATAGAGATTCTCCCGTGCTTCAAGGTTCAACCTCCTTGGTGCAGCCAGACCAGTGAGCTCAGCTGAGTGGTCCTGTTCCCTACCAGCAGCCCACTGCTGGGGACCATGGCTCTGTGACATAAGACCAAAGCCCCCTTTGAGAGCAGGGCAGGCAGCCTGGGGGCGTCGGGGAGGTTTACGCACAGGTCCAGTGAGAAGCAGTATTACGTGAGTGCGGAAGCTGCCAGGTCCTCTCTGTGTCCTTACCCACAGATCAGGGAAATAAGCGCTCCCTCCCTTTCTATGACCCCCTTCCTCGGGATAAGGAAGTTCCCTCCTTCTTCCTCACAGGCACCTGCCCAACAGTGGCGGGAAGCAGAGATACGAAGCGGGCAAGCGGCCTCATGTGAACTCAGGGTGAATCAGCCTCGGGGCTCACCTCCAGCCGCCAGCCCGTTTGCAAAGGTGAGGAAAACTTCTAGAAGACGGCACACCCACCACCCAGCCTGGATGCCACTGGTTGGCCAGCTCTTCTCTCGGTGGGAAAGGCAATGCCACGCTCACCGCTTGTGCCCTGCCAGCCTTGGACAGGGCACTGACCAAGTCGTGAGGCGCTCCTCTCACGGAGCCTTCCCAGGAGGTCAAGAGCCAGGCCGGGCTGTGCCCTCCTGGTTTCCCGGCAGAACTCAGGGTAGGTCGAGGGGTCACCCCCACTTCCCCGTGAAGAGCTCAGCAGATCCCCAGCACATGGTTATCAGATGTTATCACTCATCACTTACTAGCTGTGGCCTTGGGCGAGTGAGTTCAACTCCGTGGGCCTCGGTTTCCTCCTCTGCAAAGTGGGAGCGATGATAGTCCTGCCTCCTGAGTGGTTATAAGCAACCAGGGGCTTCAGGCACATAGTAAGAGCTTAATAAGTTGGATCTATGATAATTTATTACCCCCATTCTACACAGGAAGAAAGGGAGCTTTAAAAGGGTCCCCAGAGAGACACAATTTGTCCCGAGTCCCTGCAGGATCAACTCTGCAGAGGTAGCCCTATGATTGCGTGTAAGCCTGGAACCTTCGGAGAGAACAGGAAGCCCTCTCCTTTGCCCCAGGCAAGGACAGCAGAACAGCGGTCACTGATGGTGACTGGCGCCAGGTGTTGCATCTTCTATCACAGGGATCCTCGTGACTGTAAACGTTCAGCATGGCCCAGCTCAGACTCCATTTGTAAAGCGTAAATCACAGAATCTCAGGTTTACGAGGAACTTTAATGCCCATTCAGGTCCACTCCACAGGTGGGCACAGCTCCCCTCAAAACCTAGGCCCGGACACTGCTTGAATACCTCCAGTGATGGGAAACTCTGTACCTGCAGAGGCCAGGAATTCCACTGCAGATGCGCGTGAGGAGAGGGGAACGGGAAACAAACCGAGGGGCCAGAAGAGACTGGGCGCTGAAGGCCAATTCTGCCAGCTTCTCAGATAAGCCTGAGGTATGTCCAGCCTCCAACCTCCAGGCCACCGCCCTCTGCCTGAGGAGTCCCGTTCTCTAGGAATTGAGGCCACCTACCAGGAGCCAGGCTTGAGTGGGTAGATGTGGAAACAGGCCGAGGCACACACCGATGGGTTCCACCCCACCAGGCAACAGGAAAGAGAAAAGAGTGGTCCCAGGCCGGGCCCAGCAGCAACAGGCGCCGCCAGGAAGGTCCAAATGCCCAGATAATGAGCCGGATTCTTCTTCCAGAGACACCAGCTAACGAAGGGAGCACAGGAAGCCCCGTGCCACAGGCGCAAACTATTTATACAAGTGTTAAAAATACATTTCGAAAGAAAGCAGGGAAGCCCGAGGAAACCCTCTGCTGCCCTTGGAAAATGATTTCTGAATACCGCGTTAGTTTGTTTTCTGAGAGGTGTTTGAAGTCTCTCCGTGTACCCCTTGGGCAACTTTAATTCCTCCTCCTAATCCCCTATTAAACCTGCTGCTCACTAGCACAGTCCGCTTAGGGGATTGTGATTTTTATTCTTAATTATACAGGTATATATTTGGGTCCATGTGCATTCCTATGTTTTTATATAAATTTCAGAAGGCACTGTCAGCCTCACTTCTCCAAGAGGCCCAAAATAGCCTGAGCTTCGTTTAGGCACTAGGGGGATTTAAAATGAAATGTAAAGGGACAGAAGAGTATAATTTTTAAAATCCATTTTCAAAGCCTTGTAACCTTACAGCCAGAGATGAATGGGTTCGTGGGAAAGTGTAAGAAGGAACACGTGAAGAGCTGAGCCTGGGAGGAGCAGGGTGAGGTGGGGGGCACCTTTGCCAAGGCCTGGCAGAGCTGGAGGGACCCCCCACCAACCCGCCCAGGCAACCAGCTGCACAGTCCCGGGAGACAGGAAGGCACAGTGATCATCATCATCATTGCCACCATCATCACCAGCAGCAAGTCCCTCTTCTTAAACACCTACTACGTGCCAACTCTTGTATTCAACTCTTTGCACGCTTCACCTCATTAAACACAGCAGCCCTCTCAGGAGGGTGCCGCTAGGATCCCTGGTTTTCAGATAAAGAAACTGAAGCATCGAAAGGTCAGGTGACTTCCCTAAGGTCCCACTGAAGAAATGGTAGGGAAAAAATAATATATGAATGACGATGATCATGATGATATTAATTGAGTGTCGGTAACACGCCAGGCACAGTTTTATGTGCATTATCTCATTTAACCCTCACCAAACGCCAGTGAGATAAGTCCTGTTATTAACCTTATTTTACAGATGAGGAAACCAAGGCTCAGAGAGGCTAAAAAAAAAGCTGCCAGAGGTCAGAGAACCAGTAAGGATCTCTGACTTGAACCCAGGTCAGTGAGACCTCAGGACCCAAGCCCTCAATTTCTCCTCTCTCACTCCACAAAGTAACGGCGTGCTCCCTAGCCACAGAGGACTTAAGGACAATGGCACAAGAGATCTGACAACGCAGCATCCCTCCCACTGGTCCTGGAGGCCTAGTAACCAGGGGTCTGTCTAGGTTCTGGATCATCAGGGCCCCAGCAGCTGAGGTAATCTGGGAAGACTCCCTGGAGGAAGCATCTAAGAGGTAGGCTGGGGAAGAATGGGCTGAAGCACAGAAGACAGTGGAAGTGGATAAAATGGGGCGCAAAGGTAAGAAAGGACGAGTATGCTCAGAGGCACGTGGCTGGAGACCTTAGGAGTCAGATAAGGCAGAAGGATCGGGAGACAGGTCTGGTCTGGGGACAGACATCTAGGGGTCACAGAACCATAGGGATCCTTCCACCAAATCCACCCTCCCTGCCTTCCTTCCAGCGACTGGGCATGAAGAAAGCATCCCTGCTCCTATTCAAGGCCAGCTCCTGCCTTCAACACCAAGTCGCACCTCCTGAACCCTCCCAAAGACATTGCTCCTGCCGACGGCCCCTCTCTCGGGATCATTAAACTTCTGCTTCCTCCTGCATCTTTCACATCAGCATACATATGTGCTCTATTTTTTCCTATGTCTCAGAAAACCCTGCCTTGACCCCCACATCCCTCTCAAGGTGCCACCCCGTTTCACTGCTGCCCGTTTTATGGCAAAACACCTCGAGAGCTGGGGGGGAATCGGATAGAGCTGTCTCCTCCCGCAGCTCCCCGGTGGACTGGCTCTCACCAGGTCACCAACAGCTCGGGTGGTCAAAGGCCACCCTCAGCAGCCTTCCCCTCCCACCCGTCTGGCTGTACCTTCCCCATCGCCCTGGCTGGTGCCTCCCGCAACTACGACTGCCCTGTCCCTAGTCTCTGAGCCCTCTTCTCTTCTCTCTCTCCACCCACCAGCTCGTCCAGTCCTGTGGCGCTGAATTCTACACCCATGATGCCAAAATGTCCATGTCCAGCCCCGCCCCTCCCCTCAGCGCCGCACGCCTGACGGCAAACTCGATGTCATCGCTTATGTGTCTAAGAGGCCTCTCAAACTTAACAGGTCCCAAACTGCACTCCTGATTCCCACTCCCCCAAACCTGTTCTTCCTCTGCTCCTCCCCCACTCAGCAAACGGCTGTGGGGCTGAGGCAAAGAGGGAAGTTAGGCGTAACTCTTGGCTTGAGCAACTCTGTGGACGGAGTGCCAATCCATCAGAAAACCCTCTTGACTATACCCCCAGCACATACCTGGAGCCACCCACGTCTCTCCAGCCTCACCATGCCCCGCCAGCCTACGCCATCACCATTTTGCACCCGGACTCCTGCACTAGCCTAACTGACCTCCCATCTTCACCTCTGCTCCCTACAATCCACTGTCCATTCAGTGGTCAAAGGGATCTTTTTAAAATACAAATCCAATCAAGTCATCACCACCACCACCACTCTAGCTTCCCACTGTACTTGGAATCATATCCAAACTCCTAGACACTGCCCCATACAGCCGCATAGGATCTGAACCCTATCTCGCCCATATCATCCTTTAGCACTCCCTTCTGGATTCCTACATCCAGCTGTATTGTCCATTCTGCATCTTCAACACACCAGTCTTGTTCAACCCCAGGGCCTTTGCACTTGCAGTTTCATCTGCCTGTAATGCCTTCCCCTGATATTCTCACAGCTGATCCCTTGTCATGCAGATCTCAGCCAAACTGTCACCTCCATGGGGAAGCCGTCCCTGACCACCCAGTTTAAAAGAGTTGTCCCTCACATCAACCATTTTTAATGCTTTACAGTATACTTGTCACCCCCGACAATTTCCTTGTTCATTAATATATGTGTGCTACCTGTGTCTCTCACCAGAGTGGGAGCCCCAGGAGACAGGGACCTCATCTGTCATGCTTTCTGCTGTGCCCCCAGCATCCAGCACAGAACCTGGCTCAGCCTTGATGCTCAATCACCATGACGTGAGTGACTGTGTCATCCCATCTCTTCAGCCCTCCTCCTATCATCCACCCAACCTCCCCCAACACCCTGGCCTTTCTCACAAGGCCCACTGTCCACACGTTGAAGATCAGTGTCCTGATTATGTCAGAGCTTAGGGGTGGGGGCGAAGGGGAGTGGGAATCACAGTGGCTGTCTTTACCCCCCAGAGCCTCAGCCACCACTCCCACCTCCCCACTGCCCAGGCTGCCCTGGGCCACGCCTGCCCTGGCCTGAGGGAGAAATGCCGAGGAGGCAGCCCTGTGCTCTGGAGCACCAGCTCTGCAGGAAGACAGCCAGGGCTCAAATCCTGGCTCCCCACTTATGGCCGAGGGACCTGAGCAGGTCTCTTCACCTCTCTGAAGACAGTGAAAAGATCAGTGGTTGCCAGGGGGTGGGGGAAGGGAGGGATGAACAGGGGGAGCACAGAGGATCTTTAAGGCAGTGAAACGACTCTGTCTGATACCATCATGGTAGATACATATCATTAAACGTTTCTCCAAACCCACACAAGGTACAGCAATAAGAGTGGACCCCGACATAAACTACAGACTCTGGGCGATCATGATGTGTCAACGCAGGTTAATCAGTGATAACACATGTGCTACTGTGGTCGGGGGAGTAAATGGAAACTCTCTTTACCTCCCCCTCAATTTTGCTGTGAACCTAAAACTGCTCTATTAAAACGAAAGCTGTTAAAAAATTAAAAAGTTGTAAAAGCCCAGCACCAAGCCTGGTGCCCAGGAGTCCCTTCTGATATGTATCTGGCTGAATGTGACTGTATGCCTTCAGTCTACCAAGTAGCTAGACACAGCCCTGATGCTGCAAACTTATTGTGCCGTAGTTAAAACATTAAGCCACACTTAATACCTGCAAGGGCTGAGTTCTAATGACGGCCACACCGACAAACTTATGGTCCACTCAGCCCCTCACTGCCAGACAAAAATGTAGGGACCGAGCTCTGCAGCCTCGTTACCTGGGCCACAGGGAAACGTCCAGCTCAGGCTAATCCACAGGGTATGCGTTGGTCCTCGGAGTTGCACCAAAACGTCCTGGCCTGAAGGCCCTTCGCAGCAACCTACGCCGTCAACACCAGCCCAACCCATGGTGTCTCCAGGCCGCAAGAGCACTTGCTCACATCGCCAGCACCCTGCCCACACCCCAGCCTCTAAGCAGCCCAGGGAGGAAAAGAGAGTGAGGACTACAGGCCCCTCCATGCACACAGGGACATTAATACCCAAAGACATGTAGAACTCGGCCCCGGGGCCACACAGAGAGTGAGGGACAAGAAACCTGGAAATCCAATAATCTGACTCCTGTTTCCTTGTTCTTTCAAACCCTCTGTCCTGAGTGGCTTAAAAAAAAAAAAAAAAGGGATGGACTTATTATCATCAATACTCCTTTGGCATCTCTATTAGTACCAACAAAAATTCACATTCCTCATTCTTGTCTAGACTCCACAAAATGCCATCTTTACAGTTGTTTTCGATTCCGTTTTGTGATGTGGGCTTCACCATGAGCCTATCAGGCTGGTACCAGCCTTCACATCTCACAGATTTTGAACCGAGGCCCAGCAGGGTTTCTGGCTGGCCCAAGGTCACACGGAGCATCAGAGGTGGGGGCCGTGTTGCCTCCCACGCCAGTGCTCTCTGCTCTCCACCCACCACCTCTCACACCTCAACCAAACCCCCACTCCAGGTCCCTAGAGACCCACAGCTCCTCACCAACTTGCTGTTGGAGGTGTCACTCTGTCCCCCGCTCCTACGCCTCTCATCTTGTTGACCTCAGCCCATTGTCTTTGAGGTAAGAGTCCACGTTCCTGGACAATGGAGCCTCTGGAATCCCCACCAATGTATCCAAATATACCTGCCAAATATCACCACCATCAGGTCATCCTCCACCACCGCCAAGAGCACAGCTAATGACGCCTCCCAACTAGTTGGGGCATCAGCCGCAAAACAGAGTCCTGAGAATGGGCCAGAGAGTGCAAGGAAGCGGCCGATGGACAAAGTGTACAGACCCCAGAGTTCTGGGCGGGCCCGGGCTCACCTCAGCATTGTCCATCCATCTGTCACCTATCCGTAGCAGCCAGCACCTCCACCTGTTCATTTCTGCAGAGGCCAGTCTGGCTCGGACGCGTCACCAAGCCCAAGCTTTACGCCAGGCACTTGAGCCTGGGCAGCACAGGCAGATAACCCCCATTTCCAGCTATGCCTGTGGTCACTGGTCAAGGGCAAGCCCTTGGGAAGCCTTCTTCCACCTCTGAGATGTCCAGCAGACAAGTCTAACCCATGTGGGAAATGCGCAGACAATGGTACATGGGACTATGGTACAGGAAGCTGACCTGGCCAGATGGTCTTGGGCAAGGGGACTGGGGGGAACTCAACAGAGAAGGGGCTGCTTCTCAGGGAGAGACCTGAGCTGACATTGGAGGGGTGGGACAAGGCATGGAGGTAAGAGTCTACAAATATTTGGAAGGTGCAAACACCCAGGAAGGGCAGAATTACCTTGCCAAGCAAGCAAATGTTTTAAGATACCAGGCAAAACTCTGACCATAATTTACGTCTTGTCTTTAACTGAAAGCCTCGCCAAGGATGGAGGAGATGGCCAGACGCTGGATCCCCTGGCAGCATGGAGTGGACTCCACAGAATGTTGGTCAGCCAACACCACCCTCATAGGACTCCCGGGGATGAGGACAACAAAGAGACCCACACAGAACCTCCACGTCATACTAGATGCTGGGCTTTTAGGGAGGGTGGGAGGAATTGTTCAGTGCACATCCCAGTCGTAGGGGACCCTCACCACAATACAACCTTCCTGGAGAGAGGCCAACTCCAATAAGCCTCCCAGAATCCCTGAGCTCCTCATACAAATGGAAAAAGCCAGGCCCAGAAAGGGTCGGGGACTTACCCCGGTGACACCAGGTGTGTGAGAGTCAGAAGTACTCCTTCTCTCTCCCGATGCCCGGGGTAGCCCCCTGCCGCATCAACACGGCCTTTGCACTTTGTAGTTTTTCCCTGGGGCCCTGCCCAAGCTATTGAGCTTATTACATAACAGCTGACGAGTGGCCCCCCAAGTATTTGTGACAAGTACCCTTTGCTTCGTCAATGAAGCTTTGCTGCAAACGGTCCTCTCTTCCCTAAATATGGTCTCTCCATGGCTGACAGCACAGAGCAGAGCTCACGCCCAGAGAAAGGACAGGAAAATGGGTATAAAATTACATAATAACGTCTGGTTCACACACAAATTTCTCTCAACCGTGGAGACCCACTGGGAAAAGTCGAGGCAAGATGACCAAAGGTTTGATAGGTCTTTTAAAGTTTTGTTTGGTCGAGATGTTTGCTCTTGTTTTAAAAACTTCTTTGTCGCAGATAAAATTGTTCTCTAATTTGGTCATACATTTGGATTTCATTATTTTCAGAATGTATTCCAGACATCTAAAATTAAACAGATGTCATCAACCCCGTTTAGACCTAAAGACTTGTAACCAAACGGTGACTTCAACCCCAGTGCAATACCGACTTGGAACACTGTGTTTTAGTCATTAAAAGTTTTAAAACTCTGCCCCATTTTTCTCATTTCCTATAATGAGATCTCTTCCCCCTCCTTAAAATATGCCAATTCTTCAAGGGTCATTGGAAAGTCAAATCGGAGAGTAAAGCAAATTTAAATATGAAAAATGGAAGAGTGAAATATGAAATCCTTATCCACTGAAACCCTTACAGAGAAGCTGAACCTCGGCTTCATCACAGAGGAGGGAAAATGGTACGGGAGAGAGAGAGACGTAGCGTGAGTGCAGGAAGGGGATTTGACTTCTAAAGCCTGAATTGTTTTATCGTTCCTTTTCTGACAGGGATTAGATTAGTGAGAATCCTCCAAGCCTGCTCGAGGCGTCCCGGGGACAGTTAAGAAGAAAAGACAATTCTTTCTCTCCTCTGAAGCTCATCTCCGAGCTCGCCCCCAAATGAGTTTGTTAAACGGCATAACCAGGTCGGAGGAAAGGGCCTGTGTGAGACGCCCAGAATTCACAAGCAGGGGTACCTGGCCGTTGGGACATGCCTGAGCAGTGGGGGAGGGTTATCTGGATCTGGGGTTTGGAGGTCACACTTGGGGTCTGGCCTACTGGGCCACATAACGTCTTCATTACATCAATTTCTTAAGCAAAATGGAAAGAATAAAATTAGAGAAGGGGATGAGAGAGGTCCAGAGACCAGAGAGGACCTTCGCCTCTCCCGTGGTACCTCCACCCACCCTGTTCTGGCCCCCAGCAAGCAGGCCTCTGCCCCTAAGGCCAGTCCCCACCCCACCCACGATACAGAGCTGGTGTCTCAACCGGGCCTGCTGCCCTCGGGAGCCCATGCCAAACATCGCACTGCCCGCTCACCACCCCACACCTGAATTCAGGTCAGGCCCCATTTGGCACGCCTGCCCTTCCTTCCCCGGCCACATGCCTGCATAGGACCCAACACTGGAAGGAGCGGGGAGAGAGGGCGGGAGAGCTCCGAGCCACTCACCTAAGCCTCCTGATGCAGCACAGACTCCCCAGGCCCCTCCCCTCCCCACAGAATAACTCTCTGTCCTCACTCCGCTGCCTGGGGCACCTCTGAGGTGGGAAACGAGCTTGCTTCTAAAGAAAGGATGGTACCTCCTAGGGCTCCCGGCCCCAAATACGTGATCCAAGCAGCGTGCTCAGCCCCAGGCCTCAGGGAGGGACATGGCCATGGATCTGCTTCCGCAGGGACAAGCAGAATCCCTGTTGGGGTCTCTGCCATGGTCACCCGAGAGGGGAGGCAGCCAGACAAAGGAACTCACACAGAGACCTCTGGGAGATGACAAAGTCAAAGGCCTCCTGCGAGGCGGGCAGAAGAAAAAAGTGATGCCTTTGAAACACACAAAGGGCCCATCTTGGCCCTGAGTCGGACCTGTTCAGTATGTTCCAAACATAAGAACCCACCCAAAACACCATCCCAAAGCTGGCTGTAAGTTCATAGATGCACTTACCCCCCAAGTCTTCGGCAAGTCAACCTCCCTGGGCCTTGATTCTCCCTTAGGCACCTCACGGTTGATTTGCAACGATTTGCTCTCCGCAACTGGCAAACAGCTTCGCTGGAGATGTCAGCCTGGATAGAGTAGCCCTGGCTGGCTGGCTATGGCGCTCTGCTCAGAAGGACTGCGTTCTCGGACTTCATTAGTGATGTCTGCCTTAACTGTGGGAGGACAGAGGGGGACAACATTTAGTTCTCTTATTTGCCAACCCAGAATCAACACATCTTGTTTCACTGATGGGGAAACTGAGGCACAGGGAAGTAGATGAACTCATGCAAGAAGGTCACGCATGAGAATAGAAGATCAAGCTTTAAAAAATCTTCACACTGGGGCTTCCCTGGTGGCGCAGTGGTTGAGAATCTGCCTGCTAATGCAGGGGACACGGCTTCGAGCCCTGGTCTGGGAGGATCCCACGTGCCGCGGAGCAACTGGGCCCGTGAGCCACAACTACTGAGCCTGCGCGTCTGGAGCCTGTGCTCCGCAACAAGAGAGGCCGCGATAGTGAGAGGCCCGCACACCGCGATGAAGAGTGGCCCCCGCTCGCCGCAACTAGAGAAAGCCCTCGCACAGAAACAAAGACCCAACACAGCCATAAATAAATAAAATTAAAAAAAAAAAATCTTCACACTGGAAAACCAGAATTTGCCAGCTGGTCTATTTCAATCCTCAGAGTTCCCTGGATTTGAATAAAGTAGACTTTTCAAAGCACCTCTAACCCATTTTCTTAGAGTGAGCACAACACACGTAAGTAATGCATCAGGCAGGCGGAGACTGAGGTCAAACAGATGAAGGGACGCTGCAGCTTACACAGCCAGCCAGTGACAAGCCAGGACAAGACCCAGGCCAACCTGCCCACCAGACCACCTGCCTTTCAGGTTGGCATTTTTTACCCACCAATACTGAGACACTGGAGCTGCCAGAGGGTGTTATGCATCTGAGATGGGAGACTGGGGCGGATACAGAAAGAGAATTCGCTCTTCAACTCACTGGGGAGCTTGTACACAGTAACAATTTATTTGTGGGAACCACTGAATACCTTTGACATCACTTCTGAGACTTGGAGGTAGAGCCAGTTAACTGAGAAGACACCATGACCACCAGGGTCCACAAAGACCTTGTAGCCAGCTAATGCCACTCATTTCTCTAGTAGGTAGCTAATAGAGCTCTCAGTACATACAGCAAACTGCAGTCACGAAAGGGACCATTAGCTGGTAATTATTTGCTTTACCGAAGGATTGTTTTTTTTCCACCCCAGGGTTCTTACAAACAACGAGAGCCCTCCTACTAGCATTTGGGTATAATCCCATCCACAAAGACTCTGAGTGCACCAGCCATTCAGAAGCACAAAGGTCCTCATAGGTCAGGGCTTGACAACAATCCTGTGCAAAGCACCTGATGAACAACTCCTGTCTGGTCTGAACACCAAACCTGTCCACAAAAACGATCTGGGTAGTAAAGGGAGCACGACCACGGAAAGGATGCCAGGGAAAGTAGGCCTGGGCTCTAAGACAGTCCCGAAATGGCAGGCTGGGAAAGCTCTGGTCCTTGTTGAACTTCAGAGATAAACACTCATCCCACGGGGTGGATGGAGTCCCTACTGAGAGCCAGGCATGATGCTAGGCACAGGATGAAACAGGGAACTAAACCAACAAGAATCCTGTGCTCCTGGCGCTTATAATGTGGTGGCACGTCAAGACGCCAAAGAGCCACGCTCGTGAATGCCTAACTGTAAACTCAGCAAGGGACTCTACAGGAAAGGAACTCCGGTCTAGGAGAGCTTTTAATAAAGGCACCTGAGCTGGCCTGAGGGTCAGGGAAGGCTTTTCCGGAAGTAACTGTTAAGTCGACATCTAAGGGTTAAGGGACAGTTAACCAGGCAAACATGGGTAGGGCAGAAAGTGGTCCGGGAAGAGGCAAGACCATGTGTCAGGGCCCTGGGGTAGGAGGGAACGTGGTATGTTTGAGGAACTGGGAGAGGTGGCCAAAGTAGATGAGGGGCAGAGAGCAAGGGGCAGCACGACCACAGACAAGGGCTCATAGGGCACCCAAAGGAATTCTGTCTTTATGCAAAGGACAATGGGACACCGCTGGATGGCTTAAGCAGGTGGGTGCAAGGGTGTTTTGCAGAGATGGCTCTGGGTGCTGAGTGGAGAAAGGACTCAGGAGGGCCAGGTGAGAGTGGGAGGGCAGCTAGGGTGCAGCGGCATCTGTCCAGGTGAGAGACAAAGGCAGAGGGACTAGAGTGGCAGCAGCGAGGGTGGACAGAAAAAGAGGGATTCAAGAGCTACAGGACATAAAACTAACAAGACGTAGGGCTGGATCCCCCGGGGGGTTAGAGAGAGGACCTGTCAGGGGTGCCTCCTAGGTGTCCAGCTGTGTGAGTGGATGAACAGACACATCCCCTGAGATGAGGGAGCCTGGAGGAGTGGGTGTGCTGCGGTAGAAGGGTCAGAGTGAGTCTTTTTTTTTTTTTTTTTTTTGCGGTATGCGGGCCTCTCACTGTTGTGGCCTCTCCCGTTGCGGAGCACAGGCTCCGGACGCGCAGGCTCAGCGGCCATGGCTCACGGGCCCAGCCGCTCCGCAGCACGTGGGATCTTCCCGGACCAGGGCACGAACCCGTGTCCCCTGCATCGGCAGGCAGACGCTCAACCACTGCGCCACCAGGGAAGCCCCAGAGTGAGTCTTATATTCCTCTGAGACAGCCATGTGGAAATACAGTGAATGCAGGAGAATACACAAGTCCCAAGGGAGGACATGGGCATGTACAGCAATGTGGTTCCTTTCCAAGGGCTGCTCAGGGACAAGCCCCAGGATATTACAGCTCTCTCTCCACGGCCCCTCCCACTTCCTCCTCCTGAACCTTCCTACAAGGGGATTTCATACGGAGATTGCAAGATAGAGCTGCTTGCCACGGAAGTCAGACACCTTCTTACATAAGCAAAATTTCAGTCTTTTTTCCCTAAGAGAACAGCAAGAAAAAAAGAAGCTTCAAATCTGGCCGTGGGGATTAAGTGTAGACACTCAGGAGGACTACCTGGCTCTTAGGGCGTGACCCTGGAATGCATTAGTAAGCAGGAGTCTGGGCTCTCCTTCCCCATGAGCTCTCTGAGATGGGGGTGGATTGCAGTCTCTTGAGGATGCCTGGAATACAGTCCTGCCAAGACGCAGGGGATTGGACCTGAGGAACCACCGAAGCTCCCTGGGACCAAGTGATTGCTAGTCACATGAACCCTGTCCACCTGGTAACGATCACTCCATTCATCAAGCATTCCCCACGTGCAGAAGCGGTGCCTAGGGGCTTTACACTTATTCCTTCATTTGATCCTCGCAACAGTGCCCCTTGGTGAGCAGGACCCCATGTGAAAGAGGCAGACACTGAGGCTCAGAGAGGTTAGGTAACCCAACTGAAACCACACAGGAAATAAGGTACACTGCTGGGATTGGCACCCTTGACCATCACCGAAGCCCATACTTCTCCCTTCTCCTCAACCCCATCCCCGCTTTTATTAAAGCACTCTTAGAAACATTACTAACATGGACTACGGACAGGATAGAAACGATCTGTAACAGCATTTCAATACAAACTGCATTATAAATATAACAAAAGTTATAACAAATATATTATACTACTGGACCCGCAGAAAGAAAATTTGCTGTTCTTGACCAGAAAAAAATAAAAACAGGGAGAAAAATCTGTAAGAAACAGAACCATGCAGAAAGAGACAAAAGATAAAGCTCTGTGCATATTTTAAAGGTATTTAATACATTTTGACAAAGGGCCTTTCAGCAACACTCTGGCCACGTGCACCAGCATTATACAAGGGTTCCTACTTCCCCAGCCTCATAAGAAAGAAGTTTCTACTGATTTGTAAGAATTTGTATGTTATATCTGTATGATATATGATCATGTATCGATCATATGATGCAAACGTATTCCCTGTTTGTGCTTTGTCTTTATGACGCTTTAGATTCCATTCTAGAAATTCAACTTTAGTAACATAGTTGACAAAGTTGCTGAAATCTATAATTTAAAGCACAAATCAAAGGATCCGTCACCTGGAAAGACATGTCTTTGCAGGATTTTAATTCTGTTCTCCATGGCTAAGAAGACACCGTGTCTGATGAGTGACAGGAGAGGAACACTCCAAAGGGAAGCCAGGTCTGCCCCGCCCCTGGGGCTCAGAACGGTCACCCTCCCGGTGCACCAGCATTCACTGGCCTCTGCCTTGGCCAGCACCTGCTGTCCTGCCTCCGGGGCCCTAGAGCCACCTGGCGCTGCTGGACCTTTGCTTGGGAGTCCCCATAGCCTCAGGCGGTAGCACAGCACCCAAACCAGAGGGTCGCACAGGAACCTAGCTGCACCCTTCTGGGGACCACACTCCCTCGATAGGCATCCCCATGCTCACTCCAGGCCTTTCCCTGACCCGGTTCCCTGTCATGAAGATACACACACACGTGCACAGCACATGTCTCCAAAACAGCAGCTGATCTGAATGAGACCATGTGAGTCAGTCCGCTCACAGGCCTGACAACGCAGAGCAGGGAAACTGAGCCCCCCGCTTGCCCTCCACCCCCAAGTGGAAAGAGCGGGAACCAACGGCGTGGCACACCTGAAAAACACACTTTTCTTTCCCATCACCCTATATGGTGGGCAAGGGGCACTAGGGAAAAGCTGAGACGCACATGCCCGCCTGTCCCCAAATGGCTGCAGACGGGCCAGCCCTTCCACAGCACCCCACACTTCCCTCTGTGTCACCCCAAGACGGCAGGCAGCTGCTGCAGAGGGACAAGACCCTCTAGGGAAGGAGCAGTGCCCTGGGGTGAGTCCCTCCACACTGCCCCCACCAAGCTTTTCTGAAGCAGCTGCTCCTGCTGGGACTTCAGAGCTTACAGTCAGAGGAGCTCTGTGGGTGATGGGTTCCAGTGCCCCAGAAGGAAGCTTCCCCAGGTCGGGGCTGGGCGACTCTGGTCACCAGTCTTCCTGGCTGAACCAAGGGCCGTTCTCTCTCAGCATCCGGGCCTCTGAAGCCCCCTTTCGACCCTGCAACCTTCTCCCTCCCCCTTCCCCGTGCTGCCCAGCTATGCAAACACAGACATGCTTGGGGGAAGAATGGTGCTCATATATAATAAGCCTCAAATCTGGCTTCACATGTGGCTATTGTTAGGTAGATTTAAACAGCAATTATGGAGGTACCTCCTTCCTCCTCAGCAACAACCTAGGCCCTTAATCCAGCTAAGACCCAGAGACTTTAGGGTTGAGCTCACCGAGATGAAGGTACCAGCTTAAGCAGCGCCTGCTCCAGGCTGGGGGAGCTGGAACAGGACAAGGGCTCTGCCAGCAAAAAAAAAAAAAAAAAAAAAGGAAGGTGGGGGCAAAGAAGGGACTGCCTGGCCGAAGTCCCCATGCTAATTCAGCTTCCAGAGGATTCCCATGGAAAGTCTGCAGAAATGTTTGAGCTGAGAATTCAAAAAGAAAGGCGACACGGCCCCAGGGCAGCTGAAGCTCAGGCTGAGATGGGCTGGGCGGTGGGGTCTCCCTCCTTCTAGAACCTTGTAGCCCCTGGCTCCCTTACCTCAACAGAGACAACCCAAATGCCTCAGCTCGGTATTCAAGGCTGCCCACTGTCTGACCAGAGTAGAAAAAAGCTTCCATAGGGGAAACATCACTGGGGAAACATCACTGGGGAGAGAGGAGGGGATGTGTTGGAAGAACGAGATGATGAGCCTTGAGGGTGCCGTGTGCATTTCCTGAACCTTCGCTCCTGCCAGTTCCCCTGCCAGGAATCCCTCCCCTCCTATAAAGTCTAGCTTTAAGGTCCCCACTGCTTCCCTGGACTCAGTCTTTCGTGTTCATGCCCATGCTGTCTGCACAGGCTTGAGGGGCTCACGGTGCAGACAGTTTATCCTCTAGGGACGGGATCCTCTACCCCAGTTGGGTAAGAGGCCCAGAAAGACAGAGGCTGTGACTTCCCTCTGCTGACCTGGGCTGGCTCCATCAGGCCAATCCCCGCCCTCTGAAAATGAAGCCATTTCTCCCTGTCCCAGTGTCAGGGGAGGGAGTAAGCTCCCCAGCCCCGGAAGCCCTCCCGCGGGGCTGGGAACCCCTTGCTGGGGAAGGTGAGGGACACCAGGTGACTCCCCAGTCCCTGCTGGCCCTGGAGGCCTATGACTGTCTGGCGAATCAACATCTCTCCAGCTACTCATCCTTTCAAGTTTGGATTTTCTCATCCAAGTTTTCTGAGTATAATTTGGTTCTGCTGTATCACAAAACGATAATGAAAACCATTTGGTGTCAACTATCATCTTGGATAAAGGCCCATTGGTGTCTAAAGGGGTAAAGGGACTGCAGCTAGCATTTACTGAGGGCCTCATCCCTGACAGGCAGGCACCTTGCTGGGACTCACACACTCCTTCCTGCAGAGTCTGAGAACAATGGCTTTGCGTAGCCCAGACCTGGATGTGAATCCCAGCTTCTCCACCCAGTGGCTGTGTGACCCTGGGCAAGTTATTTCAGTCTCTAATCCTTAATTTCGTCATCAGCAAAGTCACAATAACAATAATGCCAAGTTGAGGGGATTGTCGTGATGCCTGAATTAAATTAACTCACACAGGCATTCTCAAAGTGTGGTCCTGGGACCAGCAGCCTGGAACTGGTTAGAAATGCAGATTCTCATGTCCACCTTAGTCCTCCTGGATGGGATCCTCTGGAGGTGGGACCCAGCAACCTGCTTGCACAGACCCTCCAGTGATTGTGCTGCATTCAAGGTGGAGCGTCACTGAGCTATGGGTGGAAGGTGCCTAATGACAAGCACCTGGCAAGCAAGCTGTAGTCACCACTGCAGGAATCGCCATCTGACTCTCTTCCCTCTCCCCTGCTGGACCCGAGGCTCAGGGACGTTAAGTCAATCCTCCAAAATCAAACAGCTAGAACCCGCACAACATGACTCTGGAGGCCACAGCCTTCCCAGCACACACTAGTGTCTTCCATTTAAAGCCCAAATCCTAAAGCAAAATAAGTCCTGCCCGTGTTTTCCATGGTGGTAAGCAGAGGCTAGTATGGGTAACAGCTATAAACACTTTATGTAAACCTGCAAGGAAAGCAAAGAACCTAAGAACAGGAAGGACCCCTCCAGAAACATGAGGGTGCAGAGCCTCTGTGGCCAGAGGTGACTCCATTTGTCCTCAGGAATAAAGGAGCTGGGATACACAAGCCGAGGGTTCTCCAGGACACCGCTGCTGGGTGCTCTCAGGAACACCCGAGCGCCTTCACGGCACTAGCGGTAGATATTTGAGCTGTGCAAGTCCAGGCACCTATCTCTTTAAGTACTTTTCAAACATTAAATGGAAAGTACAATTATCAGCTAGTCAAGAAACTTTACTCTCTCCCCAGGACTCAGTTTCTCCACCTGCAAAGAGGGTGGGCAACAAGTGCTGTTTCCCCTTTACATCTGCAACGCGGGCTGCAACCTCTGTGCTTTCTGTGCCTTAGAGCAGACCTCCTCCTCCTCCCAAGGACCAGCCCTCCTCAGCTCACACCCCACGGAGTCTGGATGCGGCAGGCAACTACTGTGAGGGGGGCACCGGACACATCTGCAGCGAGAGACCAAACGAGCCTGAGCCCCAGGCTGCAGGTGGAAAGTGGAGGGCTGGTTTCTGGGAAGCTGTTTTGCAGAGAACTCACTGAAACCACTACCCCTGTGGCTGCCCCGTTTCCCATCTCACCACGTCACCCCACATTAAAGACCCACGTGGGGTCCTCTTTGCTTCCAGGAGACGCTCCAAACTAAATTTCACCTGCCCCGGCACTCAGCACAAGACCTGGCAAGCACTGGGCTCCCAATAAATGTAACAAATGTACCCAAATCACCTAAAGCAACATTCTCAGTGTCCCGCATCCCCTGCCCCCATTAAACCTCCCTGCCTCAGCAGAGCCCGCTAAGCTCCTCTGCTCTCCAGACTGTCACAGGGCCTGCGATGCCACCCTGAGTTGTCCTTAGCTCGCCTTCAACTCTCTACACTCCAGACACCTTGGTGTCTTTTCATTCCACAAGGAAACCAAGCTCTGCCCGACCCCAGGCCCTTTGCACATGCTAGTCTCGCTTCTGGAATGCTCTTTCCCCTATTCTTCACTTGGCAGATTCCCTCTCAGTCTTTAGGTCTCAGCCTAAAAAGTCACCTCTTCAGAAAAGCCACTCCATCTAGACTAGGTCTCTCCTGTTACCCTACCTACCCTTTGTTTCTTCAATAGCACTCTTCCCCACAGGCTGTTATTTTTTAGTCTCTTGTGTTTTGTCCGACTATGCTCCCCTCCAATGAAACGTCAGTTCCAGGAAGTCGGGACCACCTCTTGGCTCACCCCTGTCTTCCCAGTGCCTGGCACACTGTAGATGCAAAATAAATATTTTTAGAATGGGTAGGTGAATGAATGAGTTCCCAGAGAGAAAGACAAAAAAGCAATACGAATGATCTAAAACGAATGAGGAGAGAGACAGCATCCTTGGTCGCAGGAGGTGAGGGGTACAGGCAGGGCAGGCACCTGCCTCCTTCACACAGCCCGGCTGGAGGCAGACAAGACTACCAAGGTGGGTTCTGGGCCTGCAGCAGGTGGACAGAGTGGCACTGGAGAGCTCGCCATAGACTGATGGTGACATTCTGCCGTGTTACCAGCTAAGCCCCACACCAGGGCACCTCAAACGGCCACTGGGCCGTGACCGCTATGTGCAGGCTGGGGGCTGGGCCCAACGGGAGGAGACTTTTCCCTTCCCAGCCTACCTGTTCTCAAGGTCTGTTGTGAGTCAAGGCTGGTGGCAGGAGACGGGGAAGGACACCCAGAAGATGGAAGCAGCCATCAGCACTGCGTTGGCTCCACCAGATAGGTCCCCAACAGGAGACTGGTCTCATTGTGTGTCCCCCGTTGGAAAAAAACTCAGCCCCTGGGTGGGGTGGGGGACACCTAGAGAGAACATGAGACACTGTGCCCCGCCCCCGGGATAGCCCCCAGCCAGTGTTTCCAGTTTGTGAGTTTCTCGAAGCCGATGTGTGCCTGACCAGGCCGGGTGATCATCCCAACGTTTGCCTTTCATGGGCGTCTGAGCTTCTCCTTCCCAGCCTTGTATTTGAAACAAGCCGTGATGGATGTTCACGCTGATAGGAGGACTAACAGCTGGCCGCCATTTATTTATGCAAAGCAGCCGGTGCCGGGAAAGACTTCAGCATACCGCATTGCCAACTAGGGACGATTCTGCTACCCCACACAGGCCTGCTGCCAGTGGCTTCCCACCAAACCAGAGCCATTGCTTCCCCATGGGCTTCTCCGGGACGGGATGAGGATGAAGAGGGGTCTCTTCCTGTTCCTGTCCTCACTCACTCTGTGGCCTTAGGCCAGAGTAGTTATACAGCGGCTTTGACTGCTCACAGCCAGTAAGGTCCGTTAGCTGGATGTAAATAGCTCTCAGCTCTTCAAAGGCCAAGGCAAGCCATTCTGTGAGGTCTGAGTCAGCCCTGCCAGAGTCTCGCATTTCAAGCCTTATTCATCTTCCTGATAACTTCCATAAAGGGCCAACATAGCTTTTTGCTATGCCGAGCCTGCCAACAGCACCCCCAGTGGGACTGTCATAAGAAATTGGCATTCGCTGAGCTCCTACTACATACACAACTCTGTCCCAGTTACTCTGGGAGGGAAAAAAGAGCAGAGAACACATTCACTATTTTTTTAGGGAGCCAGGCACACACATGGGCCGGAAATATTGTGGGTCAAATCACACAGAAACCCTAAGAAATGCGCAACAGAGTTCAGGGATGGCAGGGTGAACCAGGAGGCAGTAGAGCCCAGTGGCCGAGGACATGGCCCTGCTGTCCGAGAGACTGGACCGGGGTGTGGATTCTAACTCTGCCTCTTTCTAACTGCACGACCTGGGGCAAGGGTCTTAAACTTTTTGAGCCTATGTTTCCTCTTCTGTAAAATGTAAGTAAGACTAGTGATCCTAGGGTTCTTGTGAGGACTAAATGAGATAATATATGGAAAGCTCTTAGCATGGTGCCAGGCAGAGAGTGAGCACTCGAGGAGCATCAGCTGTGGTTTATTGTGAGAGAAGCTTTCTGCAGAAGGCAAGTTTTGAGGCTTTGGTAGAAGTACGAGACGGAGACCCATTCCCTAGCTTGCCATCCTGCCCTTGTCGGGGGATGATATTGTCTCATGCTGCCTCTCTGATCTGAAGCCAGAGGAAGAGGGAAGGATCAGCTACTGGTCCGCCAACCATGGAAAGAAAACTCCAATACCAAGAGACACTCAGTCTTCCACGAAAAAGAAGTACAAATCCCACAGCAACTTAGCCCCTTAGAAATAAACAACCAAAAAGCACAATGTCAGACAATTCTTGGTCTGGGGTGGACTGAGCCATGGCTATGGGTCAGGACACGGGCGTGTTGTGTGCAGGGAAACAGCACACCTCTTGGCAACACTCCCATTGCAGACTGCAGAGGGGAGCTTGGAGGAGAGGGGCACAAGCCCTGTCCCCTGACAGGGAACTGTCACTGGCTTCCACTTCAAGCTCTTTCCCACCCTTTGTCTCCGAACACCTTTACAACTACCATGGGGAGTGGGGGGCGGGGGGTGGCAGGTGGAGCAGGTATAAGTATCATCTGCAGTTTATAGAGGTAAAACTGAGGGTCAGAGAGGTTAAGCAACTTGCTCAAGGTCACACAGCAAGGCTGTGGCAAACCTGGAACTCAAACCCGTCTTCCAACGCCTGATACAGTCCTCATGACTCTCCTTACCTGACATTCTCCCCAGCAGCCAAAAAATCAGAACTGTTTGGACAGTTCAAGTATATACTACAACACAAAAAGGCTTCAACCAGCCATGAGACTCCATGGGAACAAACAACGTATTACATATGGCCATTTCCCAGATGTTCCCAAGACGGCAAGAGAGTCTCCAGGGTTAAGACAAGTTCTCAAGAAGGAAGCAACTTCAATTGTTGTCAAGGGGTAAGGGCGAGATAAACTATACTGTGTCCACATTGTGGAATACTCCAGCCACAAAGAAGAATGAGGTTGACCTTGAAGTACTGGCATGGAAAGAACACCTGGACAGGACATGACCCCAAGGATATTAAAAAACAATGAAAACAAAACCACTGGATTGATAAACATATATGCAAATTCACAAAAAAAACATCTGGCAAGATCCACACTCAATGAGATATCTTCCATGTGCCCCTGCAGATCCCCTCTCCGCTGTGCTCCAGCCTGCTCCGTGCCCTGGGAGACTGACCTGAATGAATGCCATCAGTGGGTGGCCTTGCCTTCCAGCCAATGCTGAGCACCAGCACGAGGTCAAAGGAATGGAGGAGAATGAGACTGGAGTATTTATGCTCCCAGTTTCCACCTATGGAGTCTCCAAAACTGGCCACAGCCCTCAACCAAAGGTCCCGCTCCTTTCAAGGTGCCCCACTCTCTTCTCACCAGGTTTGGTTTCTTGGGCCTAAAGGTGAGAAAGACTTCCCCGGGGTGCTGCGTGATGCTTTGTGGCTTCCCCTCACATGACTTTATGTATTGCCTCTCTATTAAAAAACTCCTCAAATTATCCTAGTTAGAATGTGCCATCTGTTTCCTCCTAAGACAAAACCCAAACTGGTAACAGTGGTTAACTGAGCTGGGGAATGGGGGAAGAGAGGGATGAACACCAGTATCTGAAGCTTAGAGGTCTATAGTGACTAGCCTTTTCAGTAATGATGCGCTGCGTGTTTGCTTTTTATAGTAAAAATTTTAAGCATATACAAAAATGGAGAGAACACCACCACAAGGTCCCAGGTATCCACTGCCCTGCCTCAATGACCATCAGCCCATGACCAATCTTGTTTCAACTATGGGCCCCCAGCCACTCCCCACCCCATATTGTTTTAAAGCAAATCTAAGATATCGCATCACCAGTAATGTTTTAACTTTGTAAGGAAATTATATTTCTATATTGCCTGAGTAACTAAAAATTGATTAAAAACAAAGGAATTCTCAAAGCTATAACTTCTGTGGGTGAGAAGACTCTGTCTTTGCTTTGAATTTGTGACCCTATCACGGCTTTTTCCCTACCATGGATCCTAGAGCCATGGCTCAGAGGCTGGCCAGGTGGCCATGCTGGCCCCTTCAGTGGGCTGGGGGCCCAACTAGCTCTGGATGTCCTTGCCAACCTGTTCTAAATGTGGAGGATCTCATCATTATAAAACCACAGGAATATCTCCCATCTGAGCATCAGTTTCTAGGTTGTTTGGCCTAGTTTTTTGGTTTTATTCCTGTTTTAACTTTGTATTGAAGTACAGCTTTATGTTCACGAGCTCCATTCCATATTGTTGCAAATAGTAGTAGGTTTCTCATTTTCATTGCAATATATAGTATTCTACCATGTGAATTTATACCGTAAGTCATTTATCCATCCTACTCTTGATGGGAATGTGGTCGTTTCCAGTTTGTAGCTGTTACAAATGGTGTTGTTATAGACATCCTAATACCTGTCTTTCAATGTTCGTATGCTTGCATTTCTGTTGGGTATACACCTACTAGGGAAAGGCTGGGTCATAAGAAGGCATATGTTTAACCTTGATAGACACAGTTATACAGAGTATATATGATTTCTGGTATTCAATATCCTTGCCAACAGTTGGGTATTTTCTGGGTTTCTTTGTTCCACTTCAGTCATTCTGGTATATGTGGTGTTATCTCACTGTGGTTTTAATTTGTATTTATTTGATGACTAATGAAGCTGAACACTACTTCATATGCTTTTTGGCCGTTTGGATATCCTCTTTTATGAAGTACCTTTTCAGGTCTTTTGTACATTTTCCTAGTGTGCTATCTTCTTTTTCTTATCAATTTGCAAAAGTTATTTATATATTCTGGATGCAAGTCATCTGTCAGACGTAGGTTTTGCAAATGTCTTCTTCCATTCTATAGACTGCCTTTTCACTTTCCTAATGGTGTCTTTTGATGAAGAGAAGTTTGTATGTTTAATGTCGTCTAATTTATCAATTTATCTTCTTGTATGGTTAGCAGTTTTGTGTCTTGTTCAAGAAATACTTGCCTTGCACTGCTCTCAGTTTTTACAAAGATTCTTTTAGGAGAAAAAACAAAAACAAAAACAAAACACCTACTGAAAATTGAGTAAGAAAAGCCCTAAGAGACTAGTGGAGACAGCAAAACAGCAGCTCCAAGAAGCAAAAGGTGTGCAGTTGCCTCATTAGAAAGACAATTCTCTTGTTAGCAGCCACTTGTCAGAACCAAGGCTCTTCTCACCTATAAAGACTTACCCTGGACTGAACTCATTTCCATCAAGAGAAAAATGTAGAGCTTAAGAGTATTTCTTTTGATGCTTAAAAAAATTACTGGATACTTAACAATATGCCAATGAGCAGCAAAGAAGATGAGAGCAGGGGTTCTTGAACCATAAGGAATAGTAGAAAAATGCCAGCATTAAAATTGAAATGGCTTTCAGAGAATAAGTGTTTTTAGGAAGAGCAATTATATTTCTATAGGGACCCCCGCCTCCCACAAGAGGTTCACATACTATGCTGTATGAAAAGATTTCTAAAAACTTCCACTATGGGACATTTCTCCCACTGAAAATAATAAATGAAAACATGATTAACACAGTTAATGGTCTTATTGTCACCAAATACGTTAATCCAAGTAATTTTAAAAGTATTTGTTGAAATGACAAAAGTTCCTTTAAAATCAGTATTTTCACTGTTTATTCAGCAATAAGTATGGAAGGTAATTATGGCCTCCTAAATCCAAACCTCTCCTCACATCTAAAACCAAAAACAAGAAACACACAAACAAAAAGCTAAGATTGACAAGGAAAAAAAGAAAACCAACAAGGAAAATATATCTACACATGACCCATGCCTTCAATGTTACAAGGTACTAGATAATACTATGAACCTCAAATTACAGTCAAGTAGAGAAATAAGCACCAAATTCCAACAGAGCACCTACTACTGCTGCAAGTTTGCAAGTATAGACAGCTAAAAAGGGGAGTCTTAAGAAATTCCATGAGGAAAAAGGAGAGGCAAGTGGAGGACATAGATAAATCATAGACAGAATCATCCCAGAAAGGAAAAGTCCAACACTAAAGTCTATTATACCTCAATAAAGCTGAAAAAAATAAAACCCCCCACTAAATGCAGAACAATGAACACAAGTCTGAAACTTAGTAGTTCACAACACTGGCTACAGGAAAGGTACTTGACAGTGAGTAGGTTTAGGGGTGGCAATGATAGAGAATTATGGCTTCTAGAAGAAGAAGGAAATAAAGAAGAGGTGCTGCCCCTTAGAGGTGTGACAGTAAAAGAAAAAAAAAGGTGTGGGGGGGGGAAACTAAGACTCTTGCAGAAAAAAAGAGACCAACCAACCAACCATTCCTCCTCCCCCCCACCCCAGCACTATCCGTTCAATAAATTGCACTTCACTATACTGACAGAAGAGGGCACTCTTGAAACAGGAACTCTCCTTAAAAATGCCTCGAAGTGGGAGGGGAAAAAATCAGACTAATGCCATACTTAGCTACTATAAGAAGAAAAGATAAAATATGAATAACAACATCTTAGCTAAAGAAAATTCTCCCCCTCCAAAAAAATCAACCATGAAGCAGAAGAAAACTATAAAGTAACATTTCAAGCTGAATTAAATATTATCAATTTGAAGATTTAAAAAACTAGATTCACATATAAAAACTAAGACTACAAGAGGATCCCCAAAATCAGGAAGAAATGCAGTGAAAGTTGATCAAATTCAGGAAAAAAAATTGAAGAAAAAGTCAAAACTATCTCAGAAATAAAGAATAAATTACAAGGTACCCACAAGAGAATAGGTCCAAATAAAAAGTTAATAAGGGACAATGAAGAAAGGTAGTAAAACAAAAAACAGAATGGAAATGAGTTTAAAAAGAAGTAAAAAAGATCAAAGAGAAAGTAGCTGAAATGGAAGGCAGGCAAAGAAGGTCCAACATATGTATGATTGGAGTCTGTGAGCAAGAAAAACAAAACAGTGGAACAGAAATAGTATTTAGAAATAAAATCCAAGAAAACTGTCCAGAAATAAGATCTTAAATCAACATATTGAAGAGGCCCCTGTATGCTTGGAAAATTGATCTCGAATGATCAACTCTGAGATGTTTCCTAGTAAAACTATTAGATTTTAATGACAAAGAAAAAGTCCTCAGGAACCTGTATGCAAAAGCATCAAATACTTATGCAGGTGAGAAATTTAGGCTGGCATAAGACTTCCGGAGAGCAACAAAAACAACAGGGCCAGTGTGAAGCAGCATTTTCAACACACAAGGAAAGAGAGTACAAGCCAAGGATTTTATATCTAGCCTTCATCCAACCAAGCTTTACCCAACCAAAAGATAATAGGGAGCTTCAGCAAAGGGACTGATAGTGATCACTTGATATATTTAATTATAGAGCTAAGAATAACAAAAGGTGGGGTCATGGTAACAGAAGAATATATACACATTATGTGTTCTGGCCAAGCAGAAAGAATGCAACCTTAAAAATGGGAACAAAGGGGAAAGTAAAATATGACCACTGATTGTTGTTTAGGTAATAGGTGGGAGTCAAAGTATATCATTTAAAACTGACAGACCACATAGTAAAAGCTTAAGAAGAGGATGGATTAAGGGCAGTATAGAAGGTATAAATGCAAAGGCAACCACCAGATCAAAAATACAAACCTTTCTAAACACCAAAGAAATTTTTAGACAATAATGGAAATACATCACACTCAGAGAAAGGAACTCAATAAACATAACATAATACACACAGTCCTAAGGCAGCATCTCAGCCTATTATTTAATGGGGAAACACCAGAGGCATTCCCACTGAAGTTAGAACAAGACACAGATGCCCACTTTTCCACTGCTAACATTGTACTGGAAGTATTAGCTAATGCAATTAGGCAAGAGAAAATAATAAGAGTCTTGAGAATTGGAAAAGAATAAGGAAAGCAAACTGTACTGCAGAGGACATGATAGTATACCCAAAAAAACCTAGAGAATAAATAACAAAACTAACTCAGAATTGCTCAAAAACTTTGATCTCAGAACCCCTTTACACCCTTAAAAATTGTTAAGGACCTCAAAGAGCTTTTATTTATGTGCATTATATCTAGTTATATTTACTAGATTAGAAATTAAAACTGAGAAAATTTAAATATTTATTAACTTAAAAGTAAACACTAGGGAGATGCAAGAGGGAGGAGATATGGGGATATATGTATACATATAGCTAATTCACCTGGTTATACAGCAGCAACTAACACAACATTGTAAAGCAACTATACCCCAATAAAGATGTTAAAAAAAAAGTAAACACTAATAAACATGTTAACATAAAGAGCATTTTCTGAAAACTAAGCATAAACAAAGACTTCCAGTGAGAATGACATTGTTTTACATTTTTGCACATCTTTCTTGTTGAGCTTAATAGAAAACAGCTGGATTTTCATATCTGCTTCTGCATTCAGTCTGTTATTATATCACACATTATGTAGCCTCTGGAAAACTCCACTATACACTCAAGAGAGAATGAAGTTAAAAGGGCAAATTATGTCTTATTATTATGAAAATTATTTGGGCCTTGTGAATCCACTAAATGTGTTTCAGGAACCTCAAATGTACTGAGACCACATAGTGAGAGCCATTGAATTAACTCAGACAGTAAAATAATTCATCAAGGTAGTATGATATAAAATAAATAGCAAGAGTCAATAGGCTTCATAAGCACAAATAAAAACCAATCATACGATGTAACAGAAGAGAAACCTCTCATTTACAATAGCAGGAGAAAATATAAAGTACTTAAGAATAAATCTAACAAGAAATATTCAAAACGCTTATGAAGAAAACTATAGCACACTCCTAAAAAACACAAAAGTTGACTTGAACTAATGGAAAAGATACCCTTTGTTCATGGTCAGGAGATTCCAACATTGTTAAGATGTCAGTTCTTCCTAAATTAATTTATAAACTTAATATGATCCCAATAAAAATTCTAAACAGATTTTTTTTCTGTAACTGGACAAAGTGATAGTAAGGTTCATATGGAAAAATTAATGTGTAAGAATAGGTAGGAAAACAGTGAAAAGGGAAGTAGCCCCACCAGATAGTTTTAAATATTACAAAGCCTCTAGAATTAAAACAGTGTGATAATGGCACATAAAGAGACAGACGAATGGAAGAAACTACAAAGTTCAGAAATAAACCAAACCACCTGTGGAAATCTAGTACATGATAAAGGTGATATCTCAAATCACTCAGGCAGAGATAGATTTTGTAATAAAGGGTACTGATACACTGGATAGACATTTGGAAAAAAAATTAAAATTTGATCCATTCCTTACGTTACATGCAAAAATAAATTCCAAATTGACTAGAGATCTAAGTGTGAAAAACTAAATTACACTACGACTAAAAGAAAACGAGTGAATTCTTCTATAAGAATTATGAATCAAAATACAGATGAAATCAAATTTAAAAAATGATAATTTTGACTACCAAATATTTTTTAAGTTTCTCATGGCAACAAAACACCACAAGCAAAATCAAAAGACAAACGCCAAACTGCAAGAAAATATTTGCAACGTACATCACAGATAAAGGGCTAATATACCTTAAAAAGACTCCCCAAAATCATATAGGAAAATGAGCAAAGACATAAACAGACAATTCACCAAAAAGACTTAAGAATGCTTCTGAAACCTATGAAAGATGTTCAACTCCATGCATAATCAGAGAAATGCAAATCAAGACTTCACTGAGATACTATTTTTCATCCATCAGATTGGCAAAAATTCAAAATCTTGGCATACGGTCTGTTGGCAAAGCTGTAAGGAAACAGGTATTCTCATACACTGCTGGTGAGAATGCATTTTGCACAATTCCTATGAAAAGGAATCTGGAACACTAACAAAACTATGTCTTTATTTACCTAGCAATCCTACTTCTAAGAAATTACCCTAAAGATACATCTCCCACAATAAGCATATACACACATAAAGTTTATTCATTGCAGCATAATGTTGGAAACTACCTAAGTTCTTAAACACAGGAAACTGGTTGAAAATAAACTTATGTTACGTACATACAATGGAGTAAAATATACTGCTGTAAAAAAGAATGGGAAAGATCTTTATGAATTGGTATGGAGTGATTTCTAGAATATACTGTTAAAAGAAAAAAGCAAGATGCAAAAGAATACTTATAGTATGCTACCTTTTGTGTAAGAAAAAAGGAGAAATAGGAAAACATGTGTTTGCTGATTTTTGCAAAAAAACAAGCACAGTAAGGAAAAAAACAGAAAAAAATAAAATTGGTTACGTCTGAGGGATAGGGGAGGAAACGGAATGAAAGGGATATGGAGAGGTGTGACTTCTCTGAGCATACTTTTAGTATAGCTTGGACTTTTGGAAGCATATTAATATTCTACATAACCAAAAATAAAATTAAATCAACACGGATGAGGGGAACAAAAAACTAAAATTGAAAGCAAATGAACCAAACTGTATTCCTGATCAATCTAATCATGAGAAATCATCTGACAAACCCTAACCGCACTGAAGAGGAAAGGAAATAAGAAGTCATCCAAGTAATTTTTTTAACAAAGTTTGTTGACTATATACCCTCAGTCTAAAGGAAAAAAGACCTGCAAACTAATTGTGAACTCTTTTAATTAGGCTTGTTTTTCATAGTGGTATGGGTGTAGCCATTGTGAAACTATTTTATGTATATTGTAGGACTGAAGATATGAGTAAATTGTGCTGTTGTTGGGAGCCAGGGTTCTCACTGCAGAAGAAGGGAGATTCAAATATGGGATGAGGGGAGGCAATGAAGAACACGTAGGAATGGAATGGATTTGAGGGCAACATCATGGAATCATGGGAAAATATGTATTTTGGTTTTTTTGCGGTACGCAGGCCTCTCACTGTTGTGGCCTCTCCCGTTGCGGAGCACAGGCTCCGGACGCTCAGGCTCAGCGGCCATGGCTCACGGGCCCAGCCGCTCTGCGGCATGTGGGATCTTCCCGGACCGGGGCACGGACCCATGTCCCCTGCATCGGCAGGCGGACTCTCAACCACTGCGCCACCAGGGAAGCCCGAAAATATGTGTTTTATATACATATATGTATATAAAATTTCAAATATGTATACATATATGTATATATAACTTCAAATATGTATATGTACTTATTTCTATATTTTAAAGCTAGGATATATAAGTGTGTGTGGATTTCCTATATTTGAAGGGGTCTAGAAGCAATGACACTTCGTAGCATTGGGCATACCTACTGCCTAGATCTTGCTATTTAAATATCATTCCCCACTAAAAGGAAGCCGGCTTCCTTAGCAAAATGCCTGATTCCAAGACTATGACAAGAAAGGTACAAGGTAAGCCTGGAACATCTTGTTAGTGTCAGAAAGCAAACTCAAAATATCGATGGTAGCATGTCAGAAGGACACAGGAGCCAAGCTGGAAGGCAATCTCACTGTCTACATCTTGGGACAATTACAGCATCAAAATAAATATTGATAGTATAGCTTATAACCCTATAAGCTATAGAATAAAATAGGCATCTATGAGCCTATACTGAGGAGGCAGCCGCAGGAGAAGGAGAAGCAGAAGCAGAAGGGAGGGAGGGCAGGGAAAGGAAAAAGGAAGGAGAGAGGTTTGGGGAAAAGGATGGTAGGCTCTTCATCAAAGGAGAATGAGAACTGATAAATGTGGAGAAAGTATTGGGACTGGAAAATCACCATTTTATGACCAACATAGTAAAGACTGGTTGGAGAAGGGATCATTGATGGATGCTAAATTCGGGGTGGAGGGTATTTGATGACGAGCAGGGTATTTGCATGTCAGAGTGTCTGCTCACAGACCACTTATTAGTTACAAGGGAGAAAAGTAACTACAGTTGACCCTCGAGCAACACGAGTCTGAACTGCACAGGCCCATTTACATGCAGATTTGTTTTGTAGTAAACACTGCGGTACTCCACGATCCACGGTGTGTCGAATTCAAGGACGGGAAACAGCGGATACAGTGGAACCGCACATACAGAGGGCCGCCTATAAGTTATATGCAGATTTTTGCTGCGTGGAGGGTGGGCACCCCCAACTCCCATGTTGTCCAAGGGTCAACTGCATATAACGTAGTAACTAGACAACACCTTGACCGGGAAATCTAAGTGAACATCACCAACACGGGGCAGGGAGGCAGCGCGTGCCTCCAGCTATGACACCCTGAAAGGATGCTGCAGCCCAGCCAGAGCTCGCTAATCTGAATCTAATCATGAGGAAACATATGACGAACCCAAACTGAGGAATGTTCTGCATTTCGATCTGTTCTTCAACAAAACATCATTGTCGTGATAGACAAAGAAAGGCTGAAGAACGGTTCCAGGTTGAAGGTTGTTTGAAAGAGAGCTGACAACTAAATGCAATACACGCTCATGGACTGGCTCCTGTAGTGAAAGGAAAAACGGGGAACAGGGACTGTAGATGCAGGGAGAGGATTAACTATTCAATGGCAAAAGTCTTCCAATTCTGAAGGAAGCTTATGAAATATCAATTTGGCAAATGTCCCCACGTATTCTTCCCCACGGCCATGTCACCTTCACTAATGATAGGCAGGTGTTGTAAGGAGGGCAGCCGTCCAGGGCCCGGAGAGGGCAGCCCCAGACTCCCGGACTTGAGTCTGCCAAAGAGTATAGTATGACTTAAGTGCTCCCAGACTTCAACAGTGGATGCACTTGGCAAGAACCCCAGAGGACCTCCTGGAGAAGCCTTGGCCATGGTGGAGGCCTGGAACCAAAGGGTGTGGCCTTCCTCTGACCCTCAGCCAGAATGGACATGGCCCAAAGGGCAAAAGCCCAAAACTCTCCCCAGCTGGAATTCAACAACCTGTATCGATCTGGCTGCAACCCCAGCCCTTGTAAGAAGTCCCTGTGATCACCCCCACACCGGTCTGGCTGGCCAACGGGAGCTGTCAGCAGACACCACAGTGACTCATCCGATATAAAAATGGGGGGAGTGAGGGAAAATGGGAAATGAGTGAGCACTCATGTGTAGATGCATTTTTCTTCCTGGAGATTTATTCTGGATTATTGCATCTGACACCACTCATATACCGAGAAAGGCTTTTGTGCCGAAAACAAAAGGAAAATGGGAGAGCGCTTTCGTTTCATGTTCTTACAGATTTATTTAGTTGGATTATATCTGGCATCAGTACGCCCACGGATCCGTGAAATTGTATTGGCTGAAGACAGGACAGATCAAGCAAGGAGTCTGCATTTTCCATGTCTTCAAGTCGCTGCAGCAATTCCAGAATTTCACAACGTTCACTCCCACAGCCAGGTGAATACCGAATGATTCCAGCGGGGCAAGCAGGGGTGAGGGAGATGGGAAGGAGAGGGGCGTGGAAATTCAGGGAGAGGGCCTGACGTCTGCGACGACAGCTTTGTCACCTCCTTTAGTTCTTCCCAAAGCGTTTGTTTCTATGCTCTTGAATCTCATGTGAGGTCAAGATACAATTTGGGTTCAAGCTAATAACAAGGACTTTGACTGCAGGGGTCTGCTTGTTGGATCAGAGCAGCGCTCAGCTGCCTAGGCTGAGATCCCACGGAGAAGAAAAGCAGGGCTGGATTTTCTCTCTAGGATGGGGGTGACCCAGAGGCTGGCCTTTCCCGGGGATAAAGTGGCTAATAGCAATGACACTCAACAGGCAGAGCAAATGCTCACTAAGTGATGGGTTGACACTCTCAAAGTCCATGTTGTCTTCCTTGACAGATAAACACTCCGATGAATTTCCCAAGTGATAATCACAGAGGATTCCAGCGTTTTACAAAAGCCAGTCTTACCCGCCCCAAATCCAAGTACCACCATGGCCTCCTCACCTCTTGGCTTTGTGACCCGGGAAAGCACCAAGGTCCTCCCGAACTGCTCCATCTCCCAACCCAGCATGTTCCCACTTAAAAGACTTTTCCAGTTTCTTTTCACTGGCCTCTGGAATATGTTATCTTGGGGAAGTTATAACACGTGAACTTGGAGCAGCTGGAGAGAACACTGAGAATGACTCAGGAGTCTTTCTTCCTCGTTCCAGAAAGGGTCATTTCCTACCCAGTTATGGGAAAAGTCAAAAGCTGAGTTGTACCTTCAAGCAGCCTGGCGGGAGGAAGAACGGCCCCGTCCCGGTTACCACCAATAAAGTACTCTGCCACAACTCTGGAGAAAAGCTCACAATTCCAGATGCGTAAAACTGGAGATACGGTCCACAGCTCAGCCATCTGCCCCCTCTTCCAAGGTGCCCACAAGTGGCTAGAGGAAGAGCATCAGCACAGTTAGCAACCACTGGGTGGGCTCACCTGGGTGCCTTGGAAACCCTGTCCTGTGTGCTGCTGAAGGCCGGTAGGGAGTCAAGAGTCTTGGAGTCTGCTCTCCCCCAGATAATTCTCCAGGCTGAGCAGCTTCAAGCTTTAAGAGCCTAATAACGCTGCTCACCAGAGAGGTTGTCCCGACTCTCCCAAGGCAGCTGAATGGCCTGATTTGAGAATACTGCGTGGCCTCAGAAAGAAGTCCATCTGTCAGAATTCCTCTGGAGAGCCTGTGAATGGGGAACAGGGCGGCCACCCGGCTGGTGGCCATTCCAAGCACAAAGGTGGGAGCCAGCAGTGCCAGGTGTGTTTAAAGTTCACCTTACCTTTGGTCCCCCAATACCTGTGTGATGGACAGTATTGTGGGAAGGCGTATTCAGCCAGTAATGTGTTTCTGTCAGAGTGGCTGGAAATAAAAGGGAGGGACGGGGGGGAGGCCGCTTTTGTGCTGGGGGTAAATAACCAGCAGGCTGGGGTTTTTCTTCTCCTCATGTGCACAGGGTCGGGAGGACTGGAAGTTTACCAACTTCTCTAACATTCCTTCTTCTCCATAAAAATTCAAGTCCCGGCTAAGGAGGATTTCTCTCCCTCCTCTGTTGGCCAACCTGAGAGATTACAGCGAGCCACTCAGCGGATACCGAAAGCCCAGACCTAGCATAACGAGAAGATTTCTGACCACGGGGCATTGCTCCATACAGAACTGCTCCAAAGGCAGTCGGCACCCAGGAGGAAACATGCCAAAGAATTTCTTCTACATTAAATTATGAGGTGAGCTGGAAAACAAAATTAATCACCCCCTAGTCCAGGGCTCACATGGGTCCCTGGACTAAGAAAATAACTTTTCAGGGCTGGCTTCTCAGCAGCCATTTGGCCAAATACCAGAGTCCCTTCCTCATGATTTCAGAGACCAGCAGGGAAGAACATTTTGGCCTTAGATAAGCCAGGCGACAATCACCTAAAAACAGGCACCCTCGGCTTTCAGGGACAACCCCCCTCTAACAGGCTGGAGAAAAGGTGTCGGGGTTAGACATAAGTTGGGCCAATGGAAACGGCTTGACCTCTGTTGGTAAAATTAGGGTGTCAGCGGTCTAGTCATGCTGCTGAGCGAGACTAAGAACGGATGCCCCGCTGGACCTCAGACGCTGTGTTTAAGGCTCATGCGTGCTGCAGGCGGGCGGAGTTGAGAGTGACGCAGTCTTTGTGTATAAAACTACCATGGGATGAAAAAACATTGCGTCTCAAACCGGGCTGACCGCTGGTCTGTGGGCCAACAGCAGCTGTGACTCTCAGCCCCCTCCAGCGGGGCCTAGCGGGGAGACATGGCTCTGGACCCCCACCCCAAAATACGGATGAGAGTATCATCACCACATCTGTCCTCTGCCCTTCAGTGCTACTAAAGCACGTGTTACATTCTCAAAACCAGGCCAAATCCGTTCCTAAGACTTGGCCCACCAGGACCTGGAAAGATGTTTAGTTCTGCCCCCAGATGGTTCAGAAATGTGACTGCTTTGTATCAAAATGCCCCAAACAGCCACCGAACTAGAGCCCCACTTTGTTAAAAGTACCCTACAGAGCTATTCACATGAGTGAACTCCGGCCTGTTTGTGGTGGGTTCCCGACTTCCCCAGAACACAACTGCTCATCTATGAAACTGGGATGGTTTATCGTGCAGTGAAATGTCCCCGGCTTCCAGTGAGAAAGCTCTGCAGTCTCCTGCACACTGAAGCTCCTACACCTTTCTTTCTGACCTTTGGCTGAAGTTCCTGGTGATGTCAGTCCATCCACACCCTGGGGACTCCCCCAGGAAAGACGGAACGAGAGGGGACTGGGCAGACCCCTCCGCCCAGTGTCAAGAAAGCTCAAGTTGGACAGGCTGGCCTGTCCTCCCTTTGTTCCACCGTCTCACGGCAGAGCAGGGCCACCATGTCAGGGGGACTCAGCCCACACCTCCCACTGTGGCTCCTACACGGCACACTCCAAGCCTTTCCCAGACACCAGTGCCATACGAGGACCCAGAGACACCCTGAACCCTCCACTGGCCCCATGACGGCCTCAGAGGCAGGACGCCAGGATAGGAGGCATCCTGTACATCATATTCCTGGGCGGGGGAGCTCAGGGGCCACAGAGGGGGCCCAGGAAATGTAGGAGGACCAGCTGAGGGGGGCTTCAGGAGACAGCTGCGGGTCTGCCAGTCTGTGGGCCTTGGCCGAACACAGAGGCGGCCGCAGAGAGGTCATCAACAATTCTAGCCGGCGTTTGGAAGCCAGGCCTGGCGAATCCCACCAGCTCGGCTTCTCCCGGCGTCACCACCTCGGGCGGCCAACAGGTGGCAGAAGAGCTTCGGGGAGCGCTTACCTGAGGCCGCGGCTCTCCCACCGCCACAGCCGGCAAAGGCCGAGGTCGCGCTCAAACACTCCGGGAAGGAAGGGATCCCGGGGAAGGAAGAGCCGGAGAGGAAAGTGCAGAGAGTGGGCGCGTGGGAGCCACAGCCAGCCGGGGCTCTCCCGCTCCACCTCGTAGAAGGTGCTCCAGGCTCCAGCCTGGCATCTCCCTCCCAACCCCACCTCCGGGGCCCAGGCGGTGGGGAACTCTGCTTGGTGCAGACCCCTGCGGGGACCCGGGCTTGGAGAGTCCCCGCCCCGGGGTGCAGGTTCCCGCAGCCTGGCACCCCGCCGGCCGCTCCGACCCGGCTAGTCCTCTATACTCAGGCGCGCTTAGAATTAGTTGTAAAGAACAAGAGTCCGGCGTGGGAAGGGGCTGGCAGAGGTGAGAGAGACAGCGCAGAGAGATGGGGTCGTGGCTGTCATCGGCACCCCTTCTTGCTACAAGCAGTGACGATAAAATTACGTTTTTTGAGAACGGGAACGGTAACAGAGGAATTTTGCCTCTTTATAAATAACTGCAACATTTCCTACCACCAAATTCCAAGGCTAACAGAGGGAACCCCTTCAGCAATGCCACAGCACTTTGTTCTGTATGGCCTCACACGTTACAGACAGTAAAAGGAATCCATCAGGTTTAATTGGTTCTGCTCTGGTCAGAACTGAGGTCTGTAGAAGCCTCCCATATACTTTGCAATTTTAAGTTTGAGAACCCTAAACTAATGATGTGAAACTAATGTAGTGTAACACAAAGTGCCCTCTCTGCCAGTAGGAAATAATTTCTGCAGTGCTTCTAAAAACCAAACCAAACCAAACAAATAAATCAAATGATTTTACAATGTGGAAAAGCCGTGAGCAGGCTGGGCTGGAGCTCTGTTTGGGGGAAGCAGGCGGTTTGCGCGGCTTGGAGCGTCTCAGCCACCGGCCTCAGCAGCTTTGCTGGGCTCGGGGGTGCCTGCAGCTGGGAGCATTCGAGCCTCTGGCCCAGCACGCTCAGGAAAACAATCTGGGCCACAAATTCAAAATGACAGTTTTAACAAATACGATTTCAGCTTTTATATTTGGGTTTAGGAAGGGGATGATGGCCTTACCCAGGAATCACTATTAAATAATAAGCTTATAACATATTTGCTGATGGCAATAGAGACCCTGCTTCAAATTAACTTTAAAATGTGCTGCTGATACGGCTTGCACTTAGAAGGAAAACAAAACTGGCGACTTGGTAGATTTAGTCTAGGGCCAAATGTACAGAAATGTACGCAAAGTTGATCGGCACTTTTGCTACCTGAACGGCCAAAGGAGACTTTAACATTTAAGTTGGTTCTTTAAAGATTTCCAAGAAAACTTTTTTCCCTAAACTGATTAGAATATAAAAAAAATTTTTTTAACAATTAAAGCATGCTCAAGCTCTGACAATTTCAGCGTCTCAGAAGTTGACTTTTTTTTTAATGCATTTACTTTATTGTGAAATTGCAATTTGTTAATGAAAGACAATTGGTTGCATCTGTCTGTTTACAAGTTTTTAATATCCACCAGTCATTTGACCAATGTAGAGAGCAAATAAATATTCTCCCCCCATGTCATTTTTTTTAATTTCCCAGAAACAAGCATTCCTTTATTATCTGTGACCTACTCAAATAAGAATTATTGTTAAACAGTTGCAGGTTTTCATACCTGCTGTAGCATTTAGAGCCCAAAGCACCATATTTCTCTGGAACATTTTTGTTGAGCTTAAATGCAGTCTTAAGTCTGCCTATCCTATATTACTTGGGGTTGGGTAACATAGATCACTTTGGAAAAGATAAACAGGCTACCATCAAAGAAATGGAATAACTAGTAAGGATGCTTTCAGTGGCAGCAGGCAGAGAAGGACTATTATCCTAGTGCTAGAAAAATATTCGTATATTTTGGAAAATGCAAACAAATAAAGGGGCAACCTGTGAGGATTAACTAAAGACTCAAATAACACAACCAGCTGTCTGTCGCCCCCACATCCATGTTGGGCTTCAAGGGGAAAAGTTCACACAAAATTGGGTTTGCATTTACTGAAGAAATTAAAGTGATTTGACTCAACGCTGACGATGTAGGTCTACAAATCATTTATTACGCACTCACCCACCAGAAGGAAAACGTCTATGGGAACCTTTTGTATGTGAACCTTTGCGTTTCTGAAAGCGGAGGCACAAAAGAGAAGAATTCGTTGCTGTTGTTTAGAAATGATTACAGCTAATACCTGACCACGGCTGATTTTCCTGTCGTTCACCACTTTAACATCGGAAGCATGTGATCGGCCCTCCAGATGCCCATTATTAATTGCACGCTCTTTGATGTCTGAACATCGTCGATAGAACCTACAAAGGCATTAACGTAAGAAAATAATGCCTCCTGAAAAATTCCCAAGTCACTGCCTGGTGAACGCTGCGTGTTCCCCATGCGTTTGCTCACCTTCAGGGACACCGTGAAAATACCCCCAAGCCCCAGACATTTGCCAAATGCTTCAGCAAAAAATAATAAAAAGAGTTTCAAAACTTATCTAAAATTTCTACTCTGCGTGGGGAGAAAATAGCACATTTGTTCATTCAAGAAGCATCTATGTAATTAAGAGCAACAAATTTCTAAAATGCTTATGGCTCAGGAATTCGCATGAATAGAACTATAAAGAAAGAAAAAGACATAGAGTGGGGGGGATAGAAAAACAAAGGTTCGACAGATCCACTGGGCAAGTGAATAAAGGCCACCTCGTTACAAATACCTACACTTTGCTAATGTTTATTTTCTCCCAAGAGACAAATTTATTTTTTAAAGGCTTATCATGAGGGAAATCGCTGACTGTAGGTAAATTTCTTTTCTCAGGCGGAACTCAAAAAGCGATATTGTTATAACATGGTTTCTTGTGTGCAATTTCAAAACAAATAGACTTTTGTTTTTACAAACCATTTATTTGGGGGGATTTATTTGAAGAAAAATTTTCCTTTGCAAAGAAAAATTTATAAAAAGCTACATGTGCAGATTACTTGACCCACTGCCTATCATAACATCTTTACACATCTCTAGGATTTAACACAGTGAAAGGAAAAGAGTAAAGAGGGTTTGAAGGGCAGCCCAGCACGGCTTGCATGGTTGGTTGCTTTCCTATGCAGAGCTCAAGAATACATCTATCCCAGAAATATTTGTTTATCATGAAAAAATATTTGAGCCACCAAATATTGAATTCTTTCACATTTTTGGGCAAGGTCTTTTTGCCGTCTGGAATTAAGTATGTTAGTAAAGCTTGTGTTTTCAAATATTAGATTTTCTATCGTTCTCTGAAAGTCTCTCAAGCACAGAACTGAATAATCTCACCTTTCCAAAAATAGAGACAGAATGAGACAACTAAAAATGAGAATTTTTAAAGAAAACGAAAATCTCTTTCAAAGAGTGGAGCTAAAAAATAATAATAATAAAAAGTGATCACACTGCATATCTTTCTTGGAGTTCAACTAAATAACCTCCGACAGATCTACAAAAAAAAATGGATCGGGCAATTTGCTATCTCAAATGATGCACAATTAAAAGTAAAGTAAATATTTAAAACAATCTTCCTGCTCAAAAGAATTGGAAAATTAAACACTTATAGTCAGCAATCTTGGAATCTTGATTCCTTTACTCTTATATACTTTGCAGGGGTGGAGACGGAGCTTCCCACTGTTTAAAGATTCCTTCTGCAAATAATATCACACTTTCTACACGTACAAGCCCCGCAAACATAACGATGTATTAGCTAAATGTAAGCCCTCTCTGAGTTCCCGGCAAATCTAAATACGTACGAAATTTAAATTGAAATAAGGAACAAGTCTAGTGTTAGTCTTCTCAAAATACTCATTTAATAACTCTCCAAGAAACAGAGTGTTTTAGGAAAGGCAACCCAGATGTCAGTGTATAAAATCAAGCTATAAAGTGCCCTTCAAATATATTTCAATAATTTTTAAATATTTACATTTAATAAGGACAAGTTTTTATGGCAAGAGAGGTAATTACACTTATCATTCATGGAAAAATGTAGTTTTAATGGCTTGCATCTTGATTTGCAAAGGTGAAATAGTAACCTAAAATATGTCAGTGTCTTTTTTTTCTTCTGTTCAGCGATTTCTTGCTTTTGCAGAAGCAAAATATGAAAAGCTAGATGAGCCAGTGTTAGGGCTGGGAAGGAGGGAAAGCCATTGTTGAAAAACATTCACACTCATACATTCTCCCCTCTATTCTTGATGTCTCCTATTATACTAATCTGAAACCCCAAGTATTTGTGCTTTGGGGGGTAATTAGAAGAATCTTATCGGACTTTTATAGCCCTTCCTAATGAGGCTATTTATTTGGCAAACATTAACCAGCCAAGGATTAGGAACACCATGATACGGACCGTATTGAAGCTGCTACCCCTACTGCCCACTCGACACAAAAGCCTGTCTTATCGGCACAACAGGCTTGGTGCAGACAAGTCGTGGCTTCTGAAAATTCACCAGGGGTCAGCCTTCATCAGTCACAACTTCTGAGACCAGGGGCCGAGGCAAATTCAGGTTTGGTCACTTTGAGGCCAGCAACCCTGATGAAACTCAGGGCAGAGGGTTGCTGGGAAGACGGGGAGGGGGAGGAACCCAGGAATCATCTGGGTGGGTCTTGGGGGAAATATCACTGACATTCAGCATGCATCTGCCCCTGGGAAGGACCCGGGCCTCCAGATCCCAGGGGCCTTCCTCTTTACAAGGAAACAGACAGACTTCAGGGCTCTCCGAGAGCGAAACCAAATAGGCTTTCTCTACTTGTCCAGGCCAGCGGGGAAAGCAAGTCGAAGGGAATTGGTTACCTGTCCTAAAATACCTCACTCCAAGCTAAAGCCCTCTTTATTTTTGATGATTTGACATAATCTTAGCGAAAGACTATTAATTTGATTAAAAGTGATTTTAAAAAGTGATTTAAGATGAATTCATAAATAAAATGCTCTCACCTCTGGCAGGGAGGGCAAAGGGCTTTGCATGTCTGGCCTGGGAAGCCCTGACACATTCTGGGACTCTAAGAAGGGCAGACTAGAGAAATAAACAAACCATTCAGGCCAGCTTTTCAAAATCCGCCAACGTGGAATTCCCAGTCCAAGGCTTCTGACTTCATTTTGGGCAACCAGGCTGGAGGGGACAACCTTGAGGTGGGATGACTGGGGTTAGGTTTGCAAATGACCTACGGTAGATAAATATTTGTAAAACACTTTGAGAATTAATGAGCTACACAAGCACCCCGGCTACAGAAAAGGCCTCCATTCCGTCACTTAGGAAATTTTTCAGGGGAGCTAATATTTGAGGCCCAAGACAAAATGTGGCCTGAAGAAGCAGACCCCTATACACAGGCCCATGGCCGTGCTCTGGGTGGTAGACGATTCCATAAAGAACACTCTATGGTGAGTTTGCTCGGAGAGAGAAATCGCTAAACTCTGATTTCTGCCATAACTGAGTAGCCCCTTCTTCACTGGTGAGCCCACCTGTGGGGTCTGTCTTGGAGGGCTAGGTAATTGCACTCCTTTCTGGCAGAAGCCATTGGACCCCCAGAAAAACGTAAGGGCAAAATGGCCACTGTGGGAGGCTGTCACCCCCTCCTCCCAAGGCCAGGACTTGACAATATCCAACTCTTGGAAGGGTGGGAGGACTGACGCTGTCGGCTTGGCCTCAATCTCTTTGTCTAAGACAGGCACCCTAACCACAAAAACAACTCTTGCAATTGGCACCGCTTCTATCACCATGGCAACCAGCACTTCTAGAAAGGCTAACACATTGGTTTGGGACTCACAGCCAAATTAAAATTTCCACAGCTCAGTTTGTTCCTCACTCATCCCCTACCCCTCCTCTGGGACCTTCAAGAGCTCGGCCCCGAGTGGCTGGATGACTACATAACAACACAGGCCCACAGCTGCTGGATTCTGCCCAAGGAGTGGCTGCACACCAATGCCCCAAATGCTGAGACAGGTGAGCCCCCAAAGGTGTCAGCCGGGTTTCTATAGCAACGGAATATTTGTCGGACCGAGGTCTCCATGGGGGATGGGGAAGCAGAAAGGGTACTTTTCCATTCCTGTTATGGAAGCAGATGAATCAGTAAGCATTTAGGCCTCACGTGGCCAGAGAAGGGTAAGCTGGGTTCTGCTTACAAGGGGCAGTGGGCTTGAGACGCTTAGTGGTCGACACTGGCCGACTGGGGAGGAGAAAGGCATTAAGGGCCCCTCCTGCCGAAAATCACCACGGTGACTGGATGATGCCGAAGTGCAGGCATACCTGAAACCACGGATCCTGCCAACCACGCAACCCGACACCTACAGCCCCTCAAACACCTACTTAGCTTGACTGAGGAGGCTAGTCTCTAAACTCCACTCAAAAGCAGTGAGGGACATTCAGGCCCAGCCTCTGGACCGTAGATGAGGGGGACTGGCAAGTTCACGAAGAGCAGCTTGGTCTAAACTTTGGCCTCTTGGACACATCTTTGGCCGCGTCCATCTCATAGCCTGGGTGAGATATCTGTTCCTGACTGTCTGAGTCAGTAACAATTTGCAGTGAGGACCTATTCCACAAACTAAGAGAGACTGGGGATGGGCTATTAGCTATAGCTCTTTTCATGTGGAATTACTTCTACCGGCACTAATACGCCATCATTTGAAAGCCTTAACCCAAACGGACGGGCGTCCGCCCCAAGCCAAGGCTGCCTGGACTGAGGCAGTGGTCCCCATGTGCTAGCTATTACCAGGTTGTTTGGTCCTGTCCCCAGTCGGCATTTGTTGCCGTGCACTGAGAAACTGCTGTCAGGAAATGTTCTTTTCTAAATTACATAATTAGGGTATTGGGGAGCGTAGTGAAGGCAGATTAGGGGGGCATCACTTGTTCTTACTGCAAACTATGATTCAAAGCACATAAGTAAACACTTAAACTACATGAATGGTTTAATATTGATTAAACAATGATCTCTGAGACCAAACTCTAGCATGGTAGGTAGAAGGAGCTGGGAGGAGGAAAAACAAAGCGTCTGCTAAATCGTGTGCACCGATTTACAGAGAAGTGTGGACTTTGACCTGACAGATCAAAATCAGGATTTGGAATGATTACCTAAAATAAAGTCCTAGGGTCCCGCCCCTGCAAGCTGATGGCAGGGCTGGGGGCTAGATGGTCGGGGTCGGGGGTCAAGTTCTTCCCTCAGAAAGACCAGCTTCTCACTCACACCCACTTCCAGAAACAGAGACTCAGGCAAAGTGCCGGCTCAAATTGCGTTTCATTTATTGTTTCTAACTAGGGCCACGGACTTCAACTTGATTAGAAAATTGTGCTGACGCTTCCTGTGAAGTGTATCCCAAGCCCTCCAGGGGAAACTTCAGAAGGGAGTTTTCTGCATGCACCCGCCTCCCCTGTATGGCATTCCCACTGCTGGCAGTGCCCTTGGCTACACATGTGCCCCGATGCCCAGGCAGGTGGAGGGGCCGCCCTCAAGAAACAAGCCCTGGGCAGGAGACTCGGTGGAGGAACCGCTACCGACCAGTGCAGGTCCTCAGAGTTCCTGAGGGTGGGGCAGGCAGGCCCCTGCAGGGTGTGGTTCAGAGGACAGCTCCCCACTCATCTCCGGGGAACCTCCACCCAGTTAGTCACAGGGTCTTTGTCAGGGGAAGCCCAAAGACACCTCTGGCCGCATCTGTGTGCAGACCTCAGCAGCCTGTCATCTCCCTTCCCCCTGGCCCATCTTTTGTGTTTGTTCTCCTCCCGCTCCCTCATCTGAATCTCCATGCCGGTTGAGTGGGGAGAAGGCTACCAAGGCAAGAATACCCATAATAAAAACTAGCCAGAGTTTTTAAAAGCTTACTCTGCACTAAGCATCATAAACTCACTATTCATCACACCAAGTGATCACAACAGCCCTTCGTGGTAGGTATTATTATCTACCCCCATTTTTTAAATGACAAAAGATATGTGGCACAGGAAGGGTGATCACGCAGCAATTCTATAAATTTTGATTATTTAACAAGCACAGCTGCTTACTTTGTGCCAGCTGCTGTTCTAAACATTTTCTAAATATTAACTGATGAAATCTTCAATGCAGCCTTAAGGAATAGGTATTATTATTGTCATCCCCATTTTAAAAAGAACTGAGGCACAGAGAGGTTAAGTCACTTGCCCCAGGTCACAGAGCCAATAAGTGACTAAGCCAAGATTCTAAAGCCCAACTTCCTAACCTTTCCAAAACACTGAAGGCAGTCCTTAGCAAAAGAAGAAAACATGCCCTTCTGCCGTAAGCAAAGTGCTCCGGTGAGAAGGGACAGCAGTGGCGCTGTGCCCGACGTGGAGAGAGAGCTAGTCTGAGAGACTAGAAGCCTGGGCTCCAGCCCCGTCTCTGCTTTGTGGTGACTGGTGAAGCACCGCCCCCCTTAGGCCTCACTTACCACCTGGAGCTTAAGGTGACTGGAGCCCAGGGGCCCTCCACGGTCTCAGTCTCAGCCTCTAGAGGACTAACAGGGTACAGGTACGTCTAGGAGACCAGGGAGTTGGGGAGGGGGCACTGCCCTGCTTCTCCCCAGTCCTCCTCCCCCCACCCCGCCTTGAGCCAAGGCTGGGGGGAATCTCTACTGGGGAATCCATAATCACCCATTCCTCCCTCCTATCTGCACAGATGCTTGGGCTCCTAACATACAAACACCTCCAACGATGTTTTCATCTCTGCCAGTCCTCTGCAGGAGGCAGAAGCGGGTACAAAGTGAAAATCCTGCAAAGATTAGTTTCTTCTCAATTGTATGTTCAAAATATGGACAGAGTACGGATAAGCACATCCCTCCCTTCCACTGCCGTAAACAGCTGAAGTGCTGTGCATGGAGAACCCATCAGGGCCCCTCGGATGAAGCCCTCCAGCTCAGCCACAGCCCAGCCCGGGCCTCAGAGCCCCGCGGCCTCCCTATGCTCAGGGCCAGGCCGGCAGCTGGCCCCGGGGTCATCTGAGGAGCTCCCTCTCTCCCAGTCGCCTGTGGCTCCAGGGCTCTGCTGCCACCTCCCAACCGTGAGCAATCCCCGTCAGCTGGGCTGGGCCAGACGTTTGGGCTCTCTACCATACACAGCCGATACTCACTCTTCGCAGACTCCACATATGCCATTCACCTACTTGCTAAAACTGATTAGTAACCCCCCCAAAATCAATACCTGCAGGACTGGCATGGCAGACGTAGACACGCGGAGAACAGTGAAATTTCTGCGTTCCCTGATGTGCACAGTCCCAGGTGGAATGTGGTGACGCCCTGCCTTGTTTCAGCTCTTACGCTGCAAACAAGCGCCCTTTCCACGGTCTGCACAGTGCCATGTCTGCCACATTTTTGAGCTTTTTCTTGGTGATTTTGCTGTTGAAAATGGCCCCCAAGTATAGTGCGGAAGTACCACCCAGTATTCCTAAGTGCAAGAATACCATGGTGCCCCTTACCGAGACCATCCCTGTGCTAGACAAGCTTTGTTCAGGCATGAGTGTGCTACTGACCGTGAGTTTAGTGTTCATTAATTAAATAAGCATATATTACAGAAGGTGTCTTTAAACAGAAACCCACATAAGACAAGGTTAGGTATTGATCAGTTGATGAGTATGTTGGGACCGAGGTTCACAGGAACCAAACCCTGTATTTCCCTTAGAAACAACAGTTCAGCGTTTGTTATTTCAGTGTTGTAGTGACTTTCTAGAACACAACCACCAAGACATAATGAGAATAACTGGAGTTTCCTTCCCACTGAAGGTGCCTGGGCCTATCGGGGGGGTGAGATGTAAGGAGATACAGGGCCAACAGCTGATGTCAGCGACTCTTCACGCAGCACCACCTGCCCAGACCAGGGCAGGCCCGTTATCTCCTGGAACCTTGTCTTTGTCTTTAATAATAGCGTTTAAAATTGTAATAATGGCCACTAACACCAACTGAACTGGGAGGCAGGCACCTACTAACGGCTTCACATTTGTCACACAGTACTTCACTTCACCCTCTTGTGCCCTGTGGATGTAGGTGGCTTCAGGGCCCCTGCCCGAGGGAACCTGTGCTATGTAGCAAGTGGTCAGTGGAGTCAGTGTCCTGGACTCCTCAAGGGGACAGCTGGAAAAGCCATGCTCCAAGGATTCTGAGACCATTTTCCAGCTCTGGGGTACACAGTGGCGAACGGAGGAAGCAGGGACTCAGCCCAGCCTTGAGAGAGTGGCCTGAGAGGGCAGCCAGCCTGTCCCCAAGCCGCGCCCCAGGCCTGCCACCACCCAGCCCTGGGCCACTGCAGGGCAGCACTTCCTCTCTGCTCACATGCATCGGGCCCCATACTGACGTCCACAACCTTGTGTGATGGACCAGGCAGCTCGCCCTCTCCAGCCCAGCCTGTTGTGGCGGAAGAGCCCAGATGCCAACCCGAGTGCCCGATCTCGGCCACAGCACCACCCCAGCTGAGATGCAAAAGCCTGAGGATGGTGTCACTTGGCACCCAGGTGGCCCTGGGCCACTGTCAGCCTCCCCATGTGACCCTGAGCAAACAACTCACTTCTCCAACCTCTGGTTTTTCCCATCTGTAAAGAAAAGGGAATAATTACTCTCCTGCTTCCAAGTTTTCACATCTACTCTCTCACAATTCTAGGAGACACACAGGCACGGCTGGTAAAGAGCACAAAGACAGTGATTGTTACTGCCGCAGATAAAATTAGATGAATAAAGTAATACTCCCTGGATTCCAAAAAGAAACAAAGTGGCAGCATTAAGCATCTCATTTTTTACATTTTCCACTAAAGCAGGATAGATTGGGCCTCTCAAAAGGAAAAGCCAAAGTCTCAGAATATTCCTGCCACTGAGCTCCCCGTGGAAGGAGGCATACAAGGCATTCACTGACCAGTCATGGGTGCTGATTACCTCCAGATACTGACAGTGCTACTCACAGGCAACAGCAGTGAGAAAAGCTCAGAAACCGTCCCCTAAAAGGTGAAGAGAGGGGGCAAGAGACCCCTCTTCAAATGAGCCTCAGAGAAGATATAAGTAGGGCTGAGTGGCAGGAGGAGGGCCAGGACAATTCCGTCCTCCTGCTGTGAGGTAGGAGCTGTGACCCTGGAGTCCCAACAGCCCCACCTGCCTCTCGGCTGCCCCTGCCGGAAACTCCACAGGGCCCAGACAGCAGGAGCCCAGGTAAGCCGCCCCAGGTGCAGAAGTGACCTTGGCTGCAGGAAGTCCTGTCTCCTGCCTGCAGCTAATTGCAGCTGCTGCAGAGGAGCCGACCTAATTACACAAAAGTATGTAGCTCCCACATTCCTGGGCCACCACACAGTCTCACACATCTCGCGGGAGATGCAGCCCCTGACTCCTGTTCTGGCCCTAGCCCCTCATGGTTTTGCCGAGCCCCCAAGACGGTCCCCTCTCTAGCAGCAATTTGGGGCTGCCCCGGCAGCAACTCCCTCCACTTTCCCTTGCCTGCCGCCGAGGCACTTAACCCTCCTCTTTGCCTAATGTAAATATTTAATCCTGTACATTTAGGATCTGCCCATCACCTGCCTCTAGCCTGTTCTCTCCTCATCCAAATGGTCTCCCTACCAGACCCAGGAGTAAGGGCAGGACTCTGAAGGGCTCTCCCACCCTGCACAGCTCCCCACACAGCCTGGCACCCAGCTAACACTTAACCATCTGTGGAGGTGACAAATTGTACAACTGACAGTAACGCGGGTGCTCTGAGCTTCAGTTTTCTCATCTGTCACGTGGCGCTAACACCACCTACTTCACAGAGCTTTTTAGAGATTGAAATCCAACTTGGTGCCGGGCATACAAGAGGTCCCCCATGAACGTCTACTGAACTGAATTGTGAGCCTTACACCTACTGAGCATTAACAATGGGCCAGGGGCTTGCGCATCTAAGACATTTCATCCATCCACATGTAAGTGTCCCTTCCTCCCCGTACCCAGTCTAAGAGACTTCTGTGTCTGCCAGCTGTTCCTGCCTCTTCTGTGATGCAGAATCAGGAGATGGTAGGCAGAACAGAGGAGGGATGAAACTGGAGAAACGCTTAGTTGGAGAGTGGGCCCATCTATATAGCAAAGGGTTGGGGTGTGGGGAGCACAGAGGAAAGGAACACTGATGACGGAGGAAACTGCAGCTGGGCACATGGGCTCAAGTGTGCCACTGGGGCACAGGAGAAGGACTCCCAACGTTCAGCTTTCCTTCAAAGGACAATAAAGAGACAGCTTTCTAATTACTCCGGGTGCCGGATTGTGCAGAGACCTGGCCACATGGGGCTCTGGGGCTACGAGGGTTACACACTCATTATCTCTTTAATGCTTACAACATCCCTGAGGCATATTCCCCATTAAACAGATGAGGAAACCAATGTTCATACAGGTTAAATAACTTGCCTGAGGTTACACAGCAACTAAGAGGCCAAGCCAGGTCTCCCCGCAAGATCTGCTGTTTTCTGAGCCTGACCTCCAATCCATGTCACACTGCTACTGCACTGTCACTGTCCCCTAAGACAGCGGGGGTAGGGAGGTGCGTACTGAGCAACTTCTGGGGGTTCTTAAAATGCTGCCTTACAAACCCATCCCCCTGACACCACCACCCACCGCCCCCACCAGAGTGCAAGGAGGCTGGGCCCTCTGGGGACATGTGGAGGAGGGATAGGCTGGCTAGAGGAGCCCCTTGCCCAGGAGTCCTGCCGGGGCAGAACCAGCTCAGACACAAAGGTGATGATAGAGGGGTGACAGCCACCAAGGCCAAGGGTGGTGTCCTGAGCAAGGAGAGCTGTGCTCTGCCCAGAGCGCCAGGAGAGCTAGGTGGGCTTCTCGGGGGAGGTGGGCTTTGTCAACCTGGAAGGATGAGTAGGACTTAAGATGGGGATCTGGTAGAGGAAGCAAGACAGGCAAAGGTGTGACGTGAGAAAGCACAGGTTTCCCCTGCAGAGAAGACAGGACACTGGACCCATATGCGTAGAGCACATGCATGTGCCCGGGTGCCCTGGTGAGAAGTCAGGCCGTCCTTCCAGGGGCAGCCGGGAGGGGCATGGTGGGAGCTGGCCTTCAGGAAGCAGGCCGGTGGGAGTGAGGTGAGCAGAGCAGGGCAGAGGCTGCCCCGTCCCTGAGCTGAAGTCTGTGTATCAAGGGCCCCTCTTGACTCCCTCTCACCCGGAGCTCTCGAGCCCTCCTGGATGGGACGGTGCAGAGCACAGCTTCTGAATCCAGAGAAATGGTCTTTTCAGCCTTTCGAGAGACTCATCCCAGAGCTGATCAGATGGGATATTTCAGAGTAGGGAGAGGGGGCCATGAGGTGCCCCTCGCCCCAACAGGCTACAGGGTAGCTCTAGGACACCAGCAGCGCAGATGGCTCAACACCTCCCTTCCTTAATGCAGATCCGCCCCACCCCCGCGCATTTTCCAAAGGTCCGGCAAGCCTACCAGCACTGCTGGAGGTCACCCATCAGTGACCCCGACTGCCATCCGCACCCCCCCTCCGCATTCCAGGCACTTACACCCTCTCCCCCTTCCTCCCCTGAAGAGTCCTTCAGGCCTCAACCTGAATGCAACCTCCTTCTCTAATGCAACCTTCCTCCTCCATGTTCCCACAGCTCTCAGTGCTTCTGCCCACAGTCTGGCTCGATAAACACCAGCTGAAGGAACAATCCCACAGCACTGCTTCCCCAGACACCATTTCCCCACCTCTGGTTGTGACCATCGGCCCCCGGAGCACAAGGCCCACCATCCCCTGCTTCTCCAGCGCCCGCCTGGGCCTCGCACAGTACTGCACACGGCAGCTGCTCGCTAAAGACTCAGCACGGGCCTCCCCCACTGTATGCGCGCCCCACCCCGGACAGCCCCTGCTAACTTGCATCTGACCGGTCTCCCTGGGAGGGACCCCAGCACTGAAGGTGCAGGGCTGAAGTTCCAGGGCTGCTCCTGTCCTGCCTTGGCAGAGCCAGCCGCTGGTTGTGTGGCGAGTTGTCACCCAGCTCTTCTGGCAGCCAGCCCAGAGGCTCACCCTTGCCTCCTAGGTCACTCCCACCCCAACCCCGCAGGCAGGCAGCCGCTGCCTCTCACCCGAGATGCCTCTGGCTCTCCCAGGCCTCGGTTCTGAGGCCCTCCTCAGGCGGACACATTCGGTCCCTTTGCCTTCTCAACCCCCAATTCCTCATCTGTGAAATGGGTTCAGCACCCTCACAGCCCACGGGGACCTGAACCGGCTTTTGACGCAGGACAACACCCCTCACACTGGTCCCCTCCACTGCAGGAAAGTTCTTCTAAAATCTTCTAGCCAGGCCTAAGGCACATATGCCAGAAGAGGAAAGGACTGTTTTCTCCTTCTACTCAGCTTAGTCTTACAAGGACCCAGAAGGAAAGGGGAGAGTCCCATCCCCACCTCATCACCACGCCCCCTCGCCAGGGGTGCTAGTTCCCTCCACAGCCAGCCCTGAATCAATCTGTGTTTGTGTCATTTAAAATCCTAGTCTTATTAATAGGTTATGCGCAGCACCACCTCGTGTTTCAGTTGTGCTCTCTTACCCAGAATGTCCTCCTCACCCCACATCTGAACCTACACCTCTTTCCAGCCCAGTTCCCAGTGCCACCTCCAGGATGTCCTTATGCTCTGCCTGCCCACACCAACCTTTCCTTCTCCAACATCCAATCACAGTACTAAGAACTACCGTCCTAGCCCACCTGGTTAGGACCAAACTTGATTATCCCACAAGTTCCTCTGATCTCCTCTGAGGGGGGACACACAGACCTAATTCTCCAGTACCCACTCCTCCCAGTAGAGTCCAGAATTTTTTAGGCGGTTCTAAATGACTGAATAGATGAATGAGTGAATGCACAAGTGTTTGGTAAATATTTAAACCTTCAAATCACAAACTGGGTAAAAACATATGAAACATCCTTAATACATAAAGAGCTCTTACAAATCACTAATAGGAAAAAACACTTAATGAAAAATGAGAAAATTATGTAGACAGCAAATTCAGACAATAGTCAATATAAGTGCCCAGCAATGATACAAAAATGTGTTTAGCCTCCCAGGTAATCAAAAAATGCAAATTAGAACAACAATAAGATATTCATTTTTTCTCTAGTAGAGAAGAGGAGAGATTTAAACTTTAGACATTTGATACTTGGGGTGGGAAATAAAGGGAAACACTCTCAAACACTACTGGTAAGAAAGTAAATTAGTACAAACTTTTTGGAAGGCCGCTTAGCAAAAGCTATCAAAAGCCGAAAATACACAGATACCTTTTTCAGAAATTTAACTTCTAAGCATTTATCATAGGCAAACGGTTGTCTGAGGGCTGCTTATACAAGGATCTTCATTCACCACAGTGTGGTTGGTGATGACTGACACTCAGAGACAACCTATATAAACACATACGAGAGAGTGGTTTTGAATGCTAGAGCACATCCATACCACGGGCCACCATGGAGTCCTCACAAACGATAGTGTAGAACGTACAAGGCTATAAGGATATATTGAAGTATATGCAGCAATACATGCCATGATATACTGGTTAAGTGAGAACAAGTTACGAAAATGGATCATACTGTTTTATAAGAAAAAAATGTATGGAGAGAAAAAAAAGACTAGAAGACTCCAAAGTGTTAACAGTGGTTAACTCTATTCTATCTGTTCCAATTTTTCTAAAACGTAGCAATATAGTATTTGCATATAACACTATCAATTGTTCATCGATAGACCACTGATCAGGAGTTAAGATGGGAAAAGCCGAATAACATTCCCTGCCTACCCCTGCCCCACAATACATGCACACACGAGGTGGCACCAGGCATATAACGAGGTCTATGCGTGCGCTCACACTCCCCAACCCAGACAAGCCAGGTCACCAGCCCAAGGCTTCTTTTGATCTTCAACTGAATCTACTCACTAAGTAAGAGAAAGCATTACACCCCAGTACAGATGCCTAATGCCCCTTACAGGAAGTGCCCAGCAACCCCTTGCAGCTGCCCTCTGGACAGTGGCTGCTGACCTCAGGCTCCCCCTAGAGCTATGTGACAATAAAGATGCTATATATAGTGGAATCAGCCACGAGTGTAATCCAGCCAGCAACAGCATCAATCTATTAATTGCGGCATTAATTCACTTAGGAGCTGATGACTTCATCCATCACACTGAGGCCCTGTAAGCGCCTCCCTTGGGTCTTCCTCATTCTCTGAAAGTAGGGCACAGGAGACATGGAGTGGGTGTCGGCCCAGGCAGCTGGCCCAGCCAAGCCCAACGTCAGGCCGGAAACAGACAGTGATGCAATTCCGAGTCCATGCCCGGCACAGGGGTTGGCATCTCACACGCTAACAATCCTCAGAGCAGATGGGCAAGGAGCTGTGGGAACCCCAGCATCTTCATCCATAAACTGGGGACGTGAGGCAATCGCATGACTTTCTCAGGGTCACACAACTAAGAAGAGCACGAGCAGAGATTTGAACTCTGATCCTCCTGCTTCTTCCGTGACACTAACACTTCCAAGATGACAGGACTCAGATCCCCAACCACATGACCCACACCCCACAAAGCTCAAGGAGCCCATGGCACTGGAATCAGAGCTCGGTGAAGCACACAAACCCAGGGGCCAGTTCCTCTCTCCTCACCCTGCCCTTGCTCCCAAGCGGAAGAGCCTGGGGCTGCCGCTCCGCCATCCTGATATCATGGATATGCAAAAAATTATCAAGAAAGCGCTCACCTCACCCAGAGGCTGCCTGTCGCCTGGTTGCATCACACAGCACAGTGGCCCTGTCCAAACTATCACGGGGCAGCCGGATGCGGCTGGAAGAGCCTTGGCCCCGGCTATCAGGGTAGGCCTCGGTGGGTGGTGCTAGGCAAGGGAGAGAGAAAAGGGGGGGCTCACCATGCAGCTCTCTGTTGCCGAAACCACGAAGCAAAATATTTTCATTCATGAGTTCATCCAGGCTAAACACGCATCTAATCCCCAGGAACTGGCAGTTCAAAACGGCTCCCAGGCGGGAGAAAGACTGAGCGCTCAGTTCAAAGTTGAAAGGAGCCAGTCTTTGCCGCTTATCACCCAGTGACCATCAGCAGAGCTGAGGGGCTACCCAGGCTTACCCCAGCTCCTGGCCAGCCAGGGAGGCCAGATTCTTAAAGGGCCCAGGGTCCCAGCACCATCAGCTCTCAGTCTGCCCACCCTCCTCCTTGACTGGGCCCTGGGACAGGAGGAGAAGGGGCCTTTCTGCTTGGTTGCCAGGTGCTGATTCCCTCTCAAGATGGGTCTTAACTTGACACTGCAGCAGCCATAGTCTGGGGTGGGGGAAGGGAGAACACAAATGGGTCCGGATACACCTTCTGCCTAAGCAGACTGCTGGTTTCTGCCAGCAAGGGTCTTCAGACCCCCACTGACCATGGAGAAAGGGGGGAGGAGGGAGGCATGGGCTCTACAGAGCTATGCTCCACACAAGCGGGGCACAGGCAAGGCTCAGCGTCCCTGCCTCTCCCCGCAGGCTGCCTGCGAGTTCAAGAAGGCAGGCTTGGGCCTCCTCTGGCGGGGCTGTCCAGCTTCTCTACCTTGAAGGCAGGTTGGCTGTAGTAACGAAGCTCTCCATAGATGCCTCTGGGACAAAGAGTGTTATACACTCCAGAATTTGTAATCTCTTCTGGGAAACTAGGTTGCCTTAAGGGGAAAAAAAAAAGCAATCCCCCTATGGCCCCTGCTTGACCAATACTTTCAAGAAAATTGTCTGGTACAGCAAGCCAGGTCCTTGAGAAACTAATTTTGTGTGAAGGCGACACCACACATATTTTTCCCTTGGGGGTCCTCTTCCCTCCAACTCATCAGCAGCAATCTCTGAATCCGTTGGATTTCTGAGCTCTGCCAATCCCTTTAAAGCTTACTGGCAGTGCTACAGATTTTTTTTTTTTGGTGCGGTACGCGGGCCTCTCACTGTTGTGGCCTCTCCCGTTGCGGAGCACAGGCTCCGGACGCGCAGACTCAGTGGCCATGGCTCACGGGCCCAGCCGCTCCGCGGCATGCGGGATCCTCCCGGACCGGGGCATGAACCCGTGTCCCCTGCATCGGCAGGTGGACTCTCAACCACTGCGCCACCAGGGGAGCCCAGTGCTACAGATTTTATGGTGAGAAAACTAAAGCACTTAGACCAGACATGCAATTTGTAGCTGGAGAGAATTACACAGTCCTGTTTTTTACCTTCCCCTGGAGAGAGAGGGAGGGCCCCAGAGAACAACAAGTGATGAGCCCCACTACTTTCTGCACCACCAGGTGCCGGGCATTTCCCATGCTCTGTGCTAATCGTTCCCCTGCAAGGTAAAGTCCCAGTTTACTGATAAGGAAACAGAAGTTCAGCGGGATGAAGCAATGTGCCCCAGACCACATTGATGAAGCAATGTGCCCCAGTAAATGTAGTATTTACTACCTAATTACTACATAGGTAGTAAATAGGAATGTGAGGACACAGCCCAGGGCTCCAAAAGCTAAGTGAGCCTAGGGACAAGATCCAGGCTAGGACTTGCTTTCTCGCAGGAAGTCCTACCCAATGGCCGTCTATTCTCAGGCACCCAGAGAATATCAGGGACCTCTAGGAAAGAGGTCTCTAGCCTCAGGGAGGGCACAATGAAAGCCAAACCTGGGTCTGCAGGTGGCCCACTCACCTCCTACAACCTCTCCCACCCTAAGCAGCCCTGTCTCACCTACTTCCTTAGTGGAAAAAACTCTAAATTTGGAACCAGAACCCTTGGTTCTAGGCCCAGATCTGATAGTGATCTCGGGGAAGTCATTTCGCCCAAGTGAAGCTCAATTTGCTCACCTGCAAAATGGAGATGATGACGCTGTTGGCCCCGCCAGCACATGTTGCTGAAAACACTCTGCCACAAAATGGGACAAGGCTGTGGCTGGGATGTGGGCTTCAGTTAAGCTGCCGGAATTGCAGACTGTGCCTTCAGATACCTCTCACCCCTCAAAGCAGGGTGGTGATGCTCCCCAGGTATACCCAGGGCTCACCTCCTCTCCAGTGAGAGCCCCCCCAAGGGCATGACCCCTCATGGATTCTTATAATCCTTGTGGTCATTCGCTGACCCTGCTCCGGGGTATACAGCCCCAAGATGGGCATTGAACTCATGGGGGTGGGGGTGGGGCAATGTGGTGTAGTGGTCATGAGGGTGCCTTTAACCCAGGCCTGTCTGACTTTAGGAGCCCAGCTCTGCTCCATATTAGCTGTGTGACCTTAAGCAAGTCCCTTCATCACTCTGAGACTCAGTGTCCTTACATTTTAAATGGGGATCATAGTATCTACCTCATAGGACTCTTGGGAGGACTGAAAACATGTTAAGTTCTCAGCACAGAGCCTAGCACATGTAAGTGTCCAATAAATGGTAGGCTGAACCCCCCCAAATTATGTAATAGCCTCAGCTGTGAGCAAGCGCAGAGAAGGGTCTAGAGCAGTACTGTCCAACAGAAATATAATGCCGGTCACAAATACAATTTGTCGTTTTAGAGAAGCCACTTTTAGAGTAAACAGAAGCAGGTGAAATTAATTTTAATAATGTATTTTCTTAAACCCAGTATACCCCAAATATTATTATTTCAATGTGCAATTGAATATAAAAAATTACTAATGGGATATTTAACTTTTTTTTTATCCTATGTCTTTGAACTCCAGTGTGTATTTTACACGTACAGCAGGTGTTAATTCAGATGCTTGATTTTCCTCAGAAATTCTTAATCAGTACTTAGGTCTCATAAAATTGACAGTTATAAATGTAAATTCACACACCCAAGTTATTCCAAACATACTTAAAAGTTTTCTAATAACTTTTTGCGTCCTTGGGTCTGCTTTTTATAGTCTTCTCTCTCCTCCCTGCTGGCAGGCTGTACTTGTTTTTAAATTTAAATTAATTAAAATGTTTAAATATTGAAAATTCAGCTCTTCAGCCCCACTAGTCACATGTGAAGTGTTCTAAAGCCTCACATGGCCAATGGCTACTGCTTTGGACGGTGCAGGTTTAGGGGCTCCAGGAAAATGAGACCCCCATTTGGGAGGACCATTCACTCAGAGGCCCCATCACAGCAGAAATGGGCCGCTTCCACAGGGCTGGGGCTATAGCAGCACCTGAGGCAGGTAATGCCCTGAGGGCTCTGTGAAGACCCTCTACTCTCACTGAACCTCCTGTTCCCTCAGCTTCCTTTCAGAAAGTGTGCCCATTTCACAGCTGCTCTGGTCAGGAGAGGCCCCTCAACTCTTCCTGAGGATGTGCCTCTCTTCACAGACTAAGACTTTGCTCACAAACAATTCTTGGAACCTCAAGGCAAAAATGATGAACGTGCTTATCAATTTGCTAACGAGCCTTTTCTTGGAAGACATGAGCCAATTTTGTATTGTGTCTGTGTGCATGCCAGGAGGCTCTGGAGATGCAGAGAGAAGGAGCAAGCACAGAAAGAGGAGGAGCAGCCTGCCAGCAGGGAGGAGAGGGGAAACTACAAAAAAGAAGACCCCAAGACTCAAAAAGTAGAGCCCTGGAACCACTTAGTGCAGGGCAAACAGTGTGCCCCACCCTCAGAGGGCATCCCTGGATCACAGTCCAGAACAGGCATGACAACAGCCTGGAGTTACCACGACAGTGTATCTCATACACTCTTGCCTCCTGAGTCAGGGAATAGGCAACACAAGAAAACGTTATGGAAGGACTTCCAAGAGAAAAGTAAAAGGAAGCTGTGAGAAACCCAGACAGCCAGGAGTTGCCCATTTCCCAGAAAGCCAAGATATGACTGTTTTGGACACACTGAGTTGTGTGTCTACAAGTGTAGCAATTTTTAAAAGAAATAAAGGGACTTCCCTGGTGGTGCAGTGGTTAAGAATCCATCTGCCAGTGCAGGGCACACGGGTTCAAGCCCTGGTCCAGGAAGCTCCCACATGCCGCGGAGCAACTAAGCCCATGTGCCACAACTACTGAGCCTGTGCTCTAGAGCCTGCAAGCCACAACTACTGAGCCCGCGAGCCACAACTACTGAGCCCACGTGCCACAACTACTGAAGCCCGCAAGCCTAGAGCCTGTGCTCTGCAACAAGAGAAGCCACCGAGATGAGAAGCCCACGCACTTCAACGAAGAGTAGCCCCCGCTCACCGCAACTAGAGAAAGCCCACACACAGCAAAGAAGACCCAATGCAGCCAAAAATGCATAAGTAAATAAATTTTTTTTAAAAGAAATAAAAACAAACCACAGAAAAAAAGGTTACAGAAATCATTTAAATTTGGTTAATAAAACTACCCTTATATGCAGCCTGATCTCTGGATCCATTATATGTTTTTTCTTAATCTCATTTAAAAAACCTTTTTTAAATCAATTTTTTAAATTAAGGCATATAGTTGATTTACAGGCTTCCCTGGTGGCGCAGTGGTTAAGAATCCGCCTGCTAATGCAGGAGACACAGGTTCAAGCCCTGGTCCAGGAAGATCCCACATGCCGTGGAGAAACTAAGCCCGAGCGCCACAACTACTGAGCCTGTGCTCTAGAGCCCGTGAGCCACAAGGACTGAACCCTCATGCCACAACTGCTGAAGCCCACACGCCTAGAGCCCGTGCTCCACAACAAGAGAAGCCACCGCAGTGAGAAGCCTGTGCACCTCAACGAAGAGTAGCCCCCGCTTGCCACAACTAGAGAAAACCCGCGCACAGCAATAAAGACCCAACACAGCCAAAAGTTAAAAAAAAGAAAAAAAAAGGTATACAGTTGATTTACAATGTTGTGTTAATTTCTGCTGTACAGCAAAGTGATTCAGTTATACATATGTATATTCTTTTTTTATGTCCCTTTCCATTATGGTTTATCATAGGATACTGAATATAGTTCTCTGTGCTATACGGTAGGACCTTGTTGTTTATCCATTTGAATCCATTATATGTTTATCTGTCTGATACTTGACTTCCCCAGGGAAATATAAGCTCCCTGCAGGCAAGAGTTTCTATTTTGCTCACTGTTGTACTCCCAGCACCTGGCACTCAGTACACTGGATGGATGGATGGATGGATGGGTGGATGGATGGGTGGATGGATGGATGGATGGAAGGAAGGACAGACTCCAAGCTGCTCCCTAAACTCAACACCCTTTGGTCATTCAAAAAATACTTCTTTTCCCAACGGTCACCTTCCCCAAGTTTTGCACCGATCACATTTTTTTCATAGAGAAAGTTCTAGATGTTCAGTTCAAAAAAACCTATAATCACTTACCCACCACAGGCTCCAATCTATCCCCAGAGAGTATGGTACCTCCCTCTCCAGGCCACAAGAAGAAGGAGTCAACACAGCAAGCATGCATCAGCCATGAGCAGAGGTGTGTGCCTGTCTGCAGCAGGTCCCCTTTGTCCCCCAGACCTGGGCAGTCCAGCAGACTCTGGACATGGGTGGAAGAGAGAAGCAGCCTTAGCTCTCCCCTGGGTGCCCCCTGTCACCACAAGCCAAGAAGGCCCAGCAGCACAGAACTCCCTCTTTTATCTCAGAGGAGTGGAGTCAGGGCTTGGCGATGCCACGTGACCTGCACGGGGTAGGTCCAGAAAATGGAGCCGCGTGTACGTCAGCATTTATACCTGTGTTTAATTTCTGCTTAATAAGACAAGTAAAATGCCCTACCTGAAAACCCGCTGACTGCAGGACACGCATTTCTGGATTAAGAGCTCTGTTAGAGATGTTTCCAGCAAGCAAATGACCTCTCTGTGATGTCTACAATTATAGCCACATAACATGTAAATCTCAATACACTTTTAATAAGCAGTTAATACTCTGATATAAAATATTTAAATCTCAACCAAATTTATCCTGCACGGAGTAGCCCTGGTTGACTGAGTTATTAAATCCGTGGCGATCAGTCACCCCCGCTAAACAGAGAACTGAGGGAGCTACAGCGAGCTTCCTTCCCCCTCTCAGCACAGGCTAATGCCTCCCTGGCCTGGGAGTTTACATATCACCAAATGCCTTCTGCCCATTGTTCTCCTGGGGGTGGCAGGACCTCTGTCACGCCCAAGTCATCCCTCCTAGCACCCCAGCCAGAAGCCTGAGCGCGCCCATGGATCTTCCCTCCACCTGCACCCCACCTTTGGACTGATACATCGTGAGGACCTACAATGGGTCCTAGGCAAGCTGCCAGGGCTGCCAGGGTGGGAGACGACAGGACACAGGCCCTGCAGGACTCACAGCAACACAGCCAACACCACCTTCTAACCCAGCTCAAATGTCACCTCCTCCGAAACCGTCCTGAGCAGCTAGACCACTGCAGCCAGGCATCCCTGATGCCTCTCTCACGCTGCCCACATCCTATCCAGCTGCAATTCCTCTTGGCCTTCCCTTCACCGTGCATCCAGGTTTACCCCCTCTACGTGACCTCCACTGCCTCCCCGCTGGCCTGAGCCTTCACCGTCTCCAGCCAGGATCACTGCAGCCACTTTGCCCCGATCCCACCAGTCTCGGTGCAACAGAGCAGCCAGAATCTCGGTTTACATTTTAAAAGGATGATTCTGTGTTCAACAACCTGCAATGGCTTCTCATTCCACTCGAAGTTCTTAAGGTGCGTTCAGACTCCGCAGCAGAGCTTCTCTGCGGTCTCTGTGCCATGACCCCTAGCAGGCCGGTGATGCCAGAGGACTCATCTTTGGGAAAGGTTTTGTATGCATGAAAAGTACAGAGCATTACAAATGAAACCAATTCCATTGAAGTAGTTCATTTTTAAAATTTGTGATACTGTGATATATATGCATTAAATCATAGGATCTGTGGCTACTGTAAGTTTGAACTAGGGGTGAGAAGAAATATTTCAAGATATCTGAAACAGTTTTCACGTAGAATAAAAATATCTGTAATTTGCATTGTTAAGAAAATCACAGGTGGGTTTTTTGCCTGCAATCATAATCGAAAGGTATGCTAAATTTTAGTTAAAGGTTAAGGAAAACAAAGGTGTCCAATTTTTTTGCCATTTAAGCTCAAAGACCCCATGAACTCTATCCATGAGCCCTTCCGGGTCCAAGCATACTAGGATAAAACCTCTCTCTACATGATCTGCACCACCTCACCTTCTCTCTACCCCGGGCCTCCTCTCCGCTGTGGCCATTCCACTCCAGGCACCCTGTCCTCCAGCCATTCCTTAAACACATCAGATACATTCTTGCCTTAGGGTTGCCCCTATCTATCAATACACGGATAACTTCTGATAACTTCTTCGCCTCCAAGTCTCTGCTCAAATCTTACCCTCTCACGAGAGGTACTCTCTCCACCCTCAGCATTTCCCAAACCTTGAGTCCTGCTCTGTTTTTTCTGTTTTCTGTAGCATTTATTACCTTCTAACATGCTACATTGTTCACTCATTTATTATAGCTGTTATGTATCCTATTCCTATTCCCTCCTCTCCTTCTCTCTTCGTCCCCCTTCCCTCTCCACCTCTCTCCTCTCTCTCCTAGAAATGTAAGCTCCTTGAAGATAGAGGTTTTTGTCTATTTTGTTCGGTGATTCACTCCTAGTTCCTAGAATAGGGCCTGGCAGATCGTAGGAACCCAAATACGTGCTGGATAAAATATGAGTGAATGAATGAGCGAGTGAACGAACGGCCTCCTCAGTGGTCTCACTCTGCACTAGCCAGTATCCTCTAATCCATCCTTCTCACATCTGATCCCATCGCTCCTCTCCTAAGACTCGTCAGGAGCCTCCATCACAGCTGGAACAGAGGCTGACTTCCTACCAAAACTCCCAAGCCCTCCACACGTGTTGGTCCCTGCCCACCTCTCCAGCCTCATCTCAGCCTTTTATCCTGAACACCCCAGCTCTCCGTACCTACCTTTGTTTTACCATTTTGCAGTCTTCCATTGGTCTCTGTCTGTGAGACCCCATCTGGTTCGGTTCCCCTTCGGGTCCCCAGCATCCAGCTCTGGGCCTGGTGCCCAGCTAGTGCCCGGGGACTGTGTGATGGATACATGAACGAGTGACTAAACTAGTGGATGAACCATGCAGGCAGCAGACTCACTGACGCCAGGCACACACCCCGGGTGGGGCCAGTCACCCTGACTCGTGACTGAGCATTTCACAGAGGACCCACAGAAGCTGGTTCTCAGTTGGGAGAGATGATCCAGCTAATCACGTGTTTAGTTCAGGCACATTCCCTAAACCATACACTTGAAACCCCTGCCTGGGCAAACGTTTATAGCCGGCCTCTGCCCAGATCCCACCTTCACCAACCACAGGCCGGTCCCATCATCCATGGCTCTGTAGCTCTGCCAAGCCACCCACGGGGCCACAGGCAGGGGCTCAGAGAGGAGCAGCCTCCAGGAGGCCCTGGTGCCCCCAGAGCCACGAGCCCCCACTGCACAGCCCTGCCAACCTCCACCCCTGTGACGCTACCTGCTCTTACTTGTGCCAAGAAAGGCGGTTATGCGGGCACAGCAGAAAAGGAGAACCCAAGAGGGCAAATACCAGTTGCTCTCAACTGACAAGTGACCTACGGCAGCACCTGGGGAAGGAGGCTCCAGGACCGTGCCAAGCCCATGTGGGGTGACGGTGCTGCGATGACATCTCAGGTGCCATGATCCAGAGGCTCTGTCCGACAGGGTACCAGGCTGGGCGACTCTGGCTTCTGCTACCCCAGACATACCCCCCTCTCTTACTGGCTCCCTTAAAACCATGAACCGACTATAGAAGTTCCCAACTCCAGGGGCACAACCGTGGAGGAGTTATAGACGAGGCTTAGAGGGTTGGTGTCAGCCAATGGCCAGACAGCAGAGGGAGCTGAATTGTTCAAGGCTGGGGCTAGGCTCAGGGAGAAGCAGCCACACAAGGGCAAGTCACAGGAAGTGTGATGAGACGGGACTGCCCAACTCCAAACCCCCCTCTCATTACTTCCTAATTCTGCCACAGTAAGACCTCAGAGCTGTGCCATCTGATATGGTAGCTGCTAGTCACATGTAGCTATGTAAATGCACATTAATTAAAATTAAATTAAACCATAGTTCTTGAGTCATACTAACCACATCTCAGATGCTTAGTAGTCACATGTGGCTAGTGGCTACCATATTGGACAGCCCAGAATCGAGTACTTCCTTCATGGCAGATGAACTTAACTAATGTAATTGCTGTGGACAAAAGCCCAGTGCAGTGCCTAGCAGAGAGTAGATGTTTAACACCCTTCACCCTTCCCATAACCTCCAGTCACTCCTGCGATTTATCACTGTCCATGCTGCCTCCTCGAAGTCCTCTTGGGTAGCAGCTGCTCAGTCCTCACAGCATGCCTCCCTCAGGGCTGAGAGATGGGTCACCATCCTCTTTGCTCTGCACTGCCACTTCACAACTGTGATGCTGTCACCCTAAGTGGAAGCCCTCCGAGGGTAAGGCATTTACTTATAGTTAGGAAATTGGATGCTAACAAACTCATTGAAAGGGCTAGAAAAGCTAGCTGTAGATGGGCCTCCAGGAAGTCTTCCCAACCCCACTGAGCCTATCTGCCAGTCTGAAGGGAGGTGTGGCTGGCAGAGTAACGGCCTCCCAAGGATATCCGTGTCTTAAACCCCGAGGACCTGTGAATGTTTCACATTCCATGGCAAAGGGGAATTAAGGTAGTAGATGAAATTGTGGTCACAGATTGGCTGACTTTAAGATAGGGAGAGCATCCTGGATTACCTGGATGGGCCCAATGTGATCACAAGGGCCCTTAAATGTGGCACATGGAGGCAGAATAGTCAGTGTCAGAATGATGCAGTATGAGAAAGTCATGACCTGCTATTGCTGGCTTTGAAGATGGAAGGGTCCACGAGCCGAGGCATGGGGACAGCCTCCAGAAGCTGGAAAAGGCAAGAAAATGGCTTCTCACCTAGAGCCTCCAGAAAGGAATGAAGCCCTGATGACAACCTTGATTTTAGCCCAGTGGGACACTTCAGATTGCTGACCTCCAGAACTATAAAATAATAAATCGGTGGTGTGATCATTTGTTACAGCAGCCATGGGAAACTAATACATAGTCTGGTACCAGAAGTGGGGAGGGGGGTGTCTCTAACAAATACTTAAAAAAGTGGAAGTGACTTTGGAATTGGGCAGTTGCAGAGACTGGAATAATCTTGAGGAGTATGACAGAAAGCCTAGCTTGCTTTGACTTTACTAGGCTATTAGTAGAAATATGGACATTAACAGCTCTACTAGTAAGGACTCACAAGGGATGAGAAACACAGTAGGAAAACCTAAACCACCTTAGAGAATACTTAAGTTGTTGTGAACAGACTGTTAGTAGAAATACAGAGGTTAAAAGTGCTGCAAGTGAGGGCTCGGAAGGAAATTGAGGAAATGATAATGGGAACTGGAAGAAAGAGGGTCCTTTGTTATAGAGTGGCAGGAAACTTAGTGGAATTATGCCCTGCAATTATGTGGAAAGCAGAGCTTGCAAGTGACGAACTTGGATATTTGGCTGAGGAGAATTCCAAGAAAAGTGTCTAAGGTGTGACCAGGTTTAGTTTTGCTTGCTGCTTGTGGTAAAATGCAAAAGGGAAGAGGTAAACTGAAGGAAGAACTGGTAAATGAGAAGGAACCAGGACTTGGTGATTTGAGAAATTCTCGGCCTATCTAGATTCCAAGACACTAAAATTAAGAGATTCAATGTCAGGAGAGCAGGTTCTAGGGTAAAAACTGAGGGTGTGGCTGGACAATCTTTTGCTAGTACCTCAGAAAGATCAAAAGGTCAGAGTATTCAGTCACACAAAAGGCTCTTTGAAGAGATTAAGTGTGTGACTCATAGATCCCCTCAGCCTTCTCAGCAGAAGCCTAAATAGAGGTGAGCTTATCTAGCAAAGACCTGTGGAGAAGGAGACCTACAAAGTTCTTGAGAATGTTATACCAGCAGAAACACGGCCAGTTTGCAATGAAGGGGAAAGAGAGCAGACAAAATGAAAGAAGGCTGTATGAACTCCAAAACTCTCCACACAAGAAACAGGCTGATCAAACTCCTCAGAGGCAAATGCTCCTCAGATGCTACCTTTAATGAAAAAGAAAGGATGACTCAGAGGGTAGAGCCTTGAGCCCAGAGGTTGGAGCCAAGAATCACAGAAAGAGGCTTTGAAACCAAAGGGAGTTTGCCCAGCTCAATTTCCAAATTGCTTGGGACCAGTGACCTTTTTTTTTCTTTAAATTTTCTCCCTTGCTTAACAGAAATTTCTAGAACTGTTATCCCATGCCTGTACCACCACTGTGTTTTGGAGCAGAAAACTTGTTAATTGAATTTCACAGGTTCATAGCTGAAATGGAACTGTGCCTCAGGATGGATTATGGCCAGAGCCTCACTCATATTTGATTTAGTAGGATATCAGGAAACTGCCACTGGAACTAGTGACTTCAAGAACACACTTCCATAGCGGCAATGCAGGGATGTACAAGTGCTGTCACTGCCACAGGTGCCTCTTAACACCCCAAAAAACTGGTGAGCAGACACTGGAATTCTGACATGGAAAAATCAACAGCTGCATGGCCATGCTTGCTGTTGCCAGGCTTGCTGCCAAGGCAGCAAGAAGACAACCTCCACTTCATCTCTGCCTTCCAAATCTTGTACAAATGCACCTACTTGCATCCACACTTTAGCTGTAAGAGAATCTGAGACATACAGTTTTGCCTTATCAACGTTTGTATACAGGAAGGTACACTAGAAGGAAATTGGATGGATGCCTAGTGCCAATCTACTTCACCCACCACAGTCAACCATTATGCTAAGTATCACTTCATTTCATCATCAAGGCAACCCAACAAAATAGACACAAACGTTCTTCTCAATTTACAAATGAAGAAATTGAAGCTCAGAGAAGTTAACAGACTCACCCAAGACCATACAGCTAGGAAGGAACATGGATAAAACCCAGGATTCTCTGAATTTAAAGTTTATGTTCTTAATCATCACATGCATGTCAGGGTCAACCTGGTCTTTGAAGGATCCAAAATGCAAGGTAGGACATAATGGAGTTGCATATTCAAAGTAACAGCAAAAAGTTGCACAAAAACAAACATGATGGACCAAGTGAAGGAAGAAGAAGTCATAAGTCATTACAAACATAAATAGTCCTTAAGAACATGCAACATATCAGGCACTGTTCTAGGTAGTGGGGATACAGCGGTAACCAAAACAGACTGCTCCTGACTGAATAGATTTACAGTCTGGAGACGAGAGAGGTGTTAGTCAAATAACCACACAATGAATTCCTACGTACAACCATTTTGAGAACTAGGGAGGAGAGAGGCTCATTGTACTAGTAGAGGGTACAATATGGGGGACCCAGGCCCACGCTGAAAGTCAGAGAAGGCTGCCTTGGAGAAATGACAATTATACCAGGACACTTCTGTCCTCATAAGCAGAGCTACTGAATTTTAACTGACCTCTCACAGAGGACACCTTAAAAACCCTAATGATAAGTCATGGGGATGTAACGTACAGTGTGGTGACTATAATAATATTGGATTGGCCAAAAGATTCCTTCGGTTTTTAAAGTAAAAATAAAAGACACATTTTTCATTTTCACCAAGAAATTTATTGAACAATATATCCATCGTTTTGTTCCCCTACCTTCTGCCATTTTTCAGGCAGCTTCATAATTCCGTCTTCCCAAAACTTTTTACCTTTTTTGAGCAAAGAACTCTTCCAGGTGCCTTTTACAGTCTTCCAGGGAATTGAAATTTTTTCCATTAAGATAATTTGGTAAAGACTGAAATAAATGGAAATCCTAAGGTGCAGTGTCTGGTGAATATGGCGGGTGAATCGGAACTCCCAAGCCAAGCTGTAACAGTTTTTGCCTGGTCATCAAAGAAACATGCAGTCTTGAATTACCCGGATGGAAGATTATGTGTTTTCTGTTGATTAATTCCAGACGATTTTCTTTCAGTGCTGCTTTCAGTTGGTCTAAATGGGAGCAGTACTTATTGGAATTAATCATTTGGTTTTCCGGAAAAAGCTTATAATAGAGGACTCCCTTCCAAACCCACCATATACACAACATCACCTTCTTTGGATGAAGACTGGCCTCTGGTGTGGTTGGTGGTGGTTCATTTCACTTGCCCCACGATCTCTCCTGTTCCACATTATTGTACAGTACCCACTTTTCATTGCCCGTCACAGTTTGTTTTAAAAACAGAACATTTTCCTGAGTATAAGTAGAGAATCGCGTGTGGAAATATAGTCAAGAAGGTTCTTTTCACTTAACTTATGAGGAACCTGAATACCAGAGCAATGAACATAACCAAGCTGGTGCAAATGATTTTCAACGTTTGATTTGTATATTTTGAGTATGTCGGCTATCTCCTGCGTGGTATAACGTTGATTACTCTCAATTAATGTCTCGATTTGATCTCTGTCAACTTCAACTGGTCTACCTGACCCTGGAGTGTTATCCAGCAAGAAATTTCCAGCACGAAACTTCACAAACCACTTTTGACACATTTGATCTGTCACAGCACCTTCTCCATATACTGCACAAATCTTATTTCGTGCTTCAGTTGCGCTTTTAAATTTCTTGAAATAATAAAGCATAATATGTGGAAAATGTTGCTTTTTTTCTTCCTTCAGTATTAAAATTAAATACACAAAAATTTATCAGTTTTGCTAAGTTTTTCTTGTAAAATGCACAGTGATATGACAGCTGTCACAATACAATCTAATAAAATTATTTTGAATGAAGTTAAAGACAACTAAGTACTACTGGAGCCATCTTATGGGAAAAACCAAACGAAATTTTGGCCAACCCAATACTATATCGTATATTTGAAAGTTGCTAAAAGAGTAGATCTTAATAGTTCTCATCACAAGAAAAAAGTTTTTGTAACTATGCATGGTGATGCATGTTAAGTGGACTTATTACGGTGATCATTTCACAATATATACAAATATCAAATCATATGTTATACACCTGAAACTAATATAATGTTGTATGTCAACTATACCTAATTAAAAATTAATAGAACAAAATTAAAACCCTGAATAAAATATTTTTTAATCTTCTCAAAAAAATAGTGAAGAACCACCAGGTCAAAATCTACAAAAAGGAAAGGACATAGAAAGACAAGGTGAACATTCAAAGCTCCTTTTGCCCTGAAGTCAATTTCTGATCTAGAAGAAACAGATGCAAAGTTGAATTATAGCTGTGGTGACCTCCTAGGATGAGAGGAACAAAAGTCAAAGCCTAGTTCCCACCCATGGTAGGTTATTTAATTCCCCACTTACAGTAAGCTGAGTCTGTAAAGAGCTTCACTCAGAGGGTAAAACAGAAATAAACTAGCCCTCTTGTGGGTCTGCAGCTTATGTTTCAAATAACCTGAGAGTTCAAGGAATCTCATTTGAATTAACTGGTAGTACCCTCAAAGCCCAGCAGAAGCAAATGAAAATCCTGAAAGAATTGTCTCTAAAATATATTTTCAAAGTTAATGATCAGCACACCGTCAAAAATAATCAGGCACATAAGGAAATAAGACACCATGAACCAGACAATTAAAACAGATTCACAAACACTTCAGAGAGTAGAATCCTCTCACCATCTATAACAATTATGATCACGAGGTAAATAGTAAAGAAATAAAAAACACGATGGAAAATATCTACAAGGACAAATGCTCAAAGAACTGAAGGACAGACAGGAGTTAACTAGGTGGGAAGGGCAGGAGAGAGGGGATATGGAAGGAAAGGCATTTCCAGCCAAAGGGCCAGTGGGCTCCATGCTTTATCCAACCATAAGGCCTCTGTATATTAGATATTGTGGTAAGAGGAAGAAAATGAGCAGTAAGGGCAGAGTGTGATGTTGAAGAACCAAGATGGGTGGAGGCTGGATTCTGATAAGCATTTTGGTCTCTATCCTGAGAACAACGACTGAAATTTACCATTGAAGGAGGCTTGAGACGTTTCAAATAGAAAGTGAAATGGACAGACTTGGGATTTGGAAGATCCTTCTATTCTCCTGCTCAGCTCCGAAAGGATCCTTTCTCCCTTTGCTGTCTGAGAGCACACAACAATCCTGAGGTCCAGGCTGAGCCAGCACTACTGCCCTCGTGAGAACATGGTAACACTGAGGCCCTTTGGGGGCAATGGCCTGTCTTGAGGGGCCTATTGAGTCACCTAAGTCTGTTTGGGTTCATTTCATCTGAGGACACAACACACACACAAAGTAGGTGGGGTAGTCCCTGTTGGCAAAGTCAACTGGGGTCTCATCACCTAGGCCTCAACGTCCACATCTGTAGGAAGAGTCTCCCAGCACCATGGCCTTGGGCTGTCTGAGCTCCCAGCTGACATGAGTCATGCATCGTCAGCAGGCAAGGCAGAGAGAGAGAGAGAGAGAGAGAGAGAGAGAGAGAGAGAGAGAGAGAGAGAGAGAGTGTGTGTGTGTGTGTGTGTGTGTGTGTGTGTGTGTGTAAGAGAAGGGGATGGGGCAAGAGGAAGAAGAAGGGCCAAGATTCTCACCCTCCATGCTGAACTGAGCTCAGAAGTGCAGTGTGGCTAAGGTTTCAGGGGGGCATTTGCAACTCCCACAAAGTGAGCCACATTTTCTGGGAGGACAAACAAACCTCCCCAGCAGCTCATGAAGCTCCTCCCTCCTCACGCCAGGTGAGAGGCACCGTGGCTACATCACGCACCCAGAGCCCAGCCACTCCCCCCATACAGCATTCAGCACCCCCAGGCCACCAGGCCTTTGTTCCTGCATGCCCAGGAGCCACCAGCCTGCCCCTCCCCCCACAGCAGGCCCCCAGAGGCTCAGGGACGAGTCGTGACCTCATCAGCGACCAATACGCACTCCTGTCCCCTGCTCTGAGCCTGCCGGGGAGCCCCCAAGGTGCAGCAGGCAGACCACTGTCAGCCCGGGCAGCCCTGGTAGTGGTGGGGCCCTTGAGGGAAAAGTGAATTTCATCAATCAGCCATTGTTGGCCTGCCAAGTGCAGGCTCGTCCTCCCCCCGCTGTGTCACCGGGCACTGTTGACACAGATGTCAACTGTCAAGCGTGCCCTCCGCCCCCCTCCTGCGGCATCCTGCAGGCCCGGCACAAGGGCCTCTGTCGCAATGCTCCCCACTGGCCCCTTGCAAGAACCAAGATTGCCACACCTTCAACATTGCCAAAACTTGACTGGGTACTTCATCATGCGGATGGGCCGTGGAGGCTGCAGCGACACGGACAGGGATGGCAGATACTTGACTGTTTGCCAGGTGACAAATCCCAGCTGAGTGAAACCTGCAGACTTCACAGTATCTGCGGTGCATGCTTCCTCCTGCCCTCCCAACAGAAGAGGCCAGTGGTAGCTTTCTGGGGCCCATTTCCAGCACGGGAAGAAAAGGGCCACGTCTCCACAATCTGTGCATCCGTGGGCCCAGCCAGCAGCCTGGAACCATAGCATTGGCTGAGCTGCCCCCATCCCCTTCAGACCCACCCCAAAGCTGTTTCTGGGAAAGACTGAGACACAATGGGCACCATGGGAAGCTATGCAGTGAGCCCCCAGTGGCCTCCATCCCCATTCCTGTCCTTCGCTAGTCCCAGTGGACCTCAGATAGAGGACAACTACCCCATGACAATCCATGGATGGAAAAGACCTCACAATTGCCAGGGCATGACAAAGATTCCCGAAACTCACTTAATGCTGGGTCCCAAGAAAGCTGTTAGAAAATATGTGATCCGTGGGAAATTGCGCTCCATAGGTCACCGTGGTTCTGCTGACTTATTGTCTTGTTTGTGGTCTCAAAAAAATCCACAAACCATGGCCAAGGCCATGGGAAAGATACAAGAAGGGAAAGAGTTGAGGTCCATACCTAGTGAGCCCCTAGTCTAGAGGGGGACACACACACACACACAGAGATTGTAGCACAGGTAGGGTATGTCCCCAGTGAATGGGTCAGCGGGGGCCCTGGGGAAGGGAGAGCCCAGTGTGTCTAGGTGGACGAGGCAGGCAGACTCACCAGGGAAGTTAGGTCTGTTCCAATTTAGCCAGCTGCCATCCAGGAAGAACAACGCCTTAATAAACTGGATGGGAGGAGCACAGTGCCGCGTGAGGACATTCAGCCTGGACCCACAGACCAGTGGAGACCTCCTGGCATAAGCCACCAGCCACCGCTACTGCTTAGAGACCGAGGCCTGTGGGGAAAGGCACTTCTCCAAGAGCAGTCAGCCAAGTGCAAACCAGTGTCCAAGGCTCGGTTGGCTCCAAGGCGTGTCCCTGCCACCACCAAAGGCCGCTGCACCAGTACACCCTGGGCGCTCTCTCACGACACACTATTCTGTGCAGCCAGTGATGCCTTCCCAAGATCAGGCAAGATTTCATCCCTGGAGCCCAGTCCCACAGAGCTGTAGCGAGAGGCTGGGGAGAGGGTCAGGAGTGAGGCGCTGAGCAGTGGCCTGGCCTAGCCCAGGTCAGGAGAGGTTGACAGTATAGGTTTTGGGTCTTCTAATTTTGTTTTTGTTTTTGTTTTTTGCGGTACGCGGGCCTCTCACTGTTGTGGCCTCTCCCATTGCGGAGCACAGGCTCCGGAGGCGCAGGCTCAGGGGCCATGGCTCACGGGCCCAGCCGCTCCGCGGCATGCGGGATCCTCCCGGACCGGGGCACGAACCCGTGTCCCCTGCATCGGCAGGCGGACTCTCAACCCCTGCGCCACCAGGGAAGCGCTGGGTCTTCTAATTTTGAAACATCAGTGAAAGAAGTATTTTGAAATCTCATTCAATTCTGAAATTTCCTCGAGATAAAACCAAATCTGATCTGGATGAGTTGACACCTTGAACACGGGCACAGGATGTGCCAACCAGTCTCCCCTGCTCTCGTGACCCTGGGGGCTGGCTCCACGGGCCCTACCCTATGGCCTGTCAGAAGGACAGGCTGACACAGTGTGGGGCTCTGCCCCGGGAGGACTCTGCTGGCAGAAGGCAGCTCACGCCGGGAGCAGACAAGGCTGCTCATGTACCAGAGGCCTGTGTCTGGCACGGGCCTGGCACACGGCAGTACCCAATGAATGAATACGTGATGCTCTTGCCATCCTGACACTGTAATTCTAAAAGCCCTTCAGGTGCCTAGTGCCTCAGTTTACCTCTCAAGTGAAGTCAGCCCACGGTTTCCTCCCTCTGAAAAGCTTTACCAGTTGAACAAAAGTATTGCTGAGGAAGACCTCTGAGCTCCACGGACTACACAGCTTTGACCCATGACCAGGTCTACACATGTAGAACAAGTCTGTGAGAGGCACAGGCCCAGAGAAACTGAAGCAGCTTTCTTTTTCACTGCAAGGAGCGGGTGCTCCGGCAGCTCCCACAGCAAATTGCGGAAGCGCATGCGGAAAGCTGCAGAATTGTGGCCACTGACCCTGTGATCCAGGCGGTCCTTCAGAGGGCACATCCCCCCAGCCCACGGTACTCTGGATACCAGGCTGACACCAAGAACAGTGCCCAGAGGAGGACAGTGGTAGTAGTCTGCTCTGCAGTTGCAGTGAAGAACATTCTGGAAGGCCAGATATTTTCTAAGTCAGGATTTCTTCCCTGGGACAGAGAGACAAGAAATTCAAAGATAACGATCTACAGAGGCCAGGTAGGGTGAGACCCTCCAGGGTTGGCGTAGATTACTTGGGAGTAGCCGCGGTAGGTCCCATCGTAAGATGCCTCAATCGACAGTACTCGTCTTTATTTTCTAACCTGATGGACATTTAACCATTTTCACACTATGGCAGAACACACGGCTCTACCGGTTGTGCAGCTCAGTCATGACCCAAGTTCCACGTCCATTGAGCAGGTCCATCACGTTTGAGAAATACCTCCCAGCACTGTCCCCTCATTCAGTGAACTTCTAAGTGCTCGCTGAGCATGGAACCAGAGGAGCTCCCAGCTCAGTGCGGGCAGGCAGAGGCCTTTCCACTGGAAATGGGACACTCTCAGGCTGTGCCTCCTCCAGCCCTCTGGCGTTGCTCTCCATCATGGCCATGACCCCCGCTAAGGCCAACCTGAGGAAGATCTGTGAGACCTCAGCACAGTCAGGAGACCATGGGCTCTGACCCTGAGTCAGCCATGCAAGCAGCTTCACCTCTCTAGGCTTCAGGCATCCCATGCGTAGGATGGGGATACAAGGAGCTGCCCTGGATATCTCCAAGAGTGAATAAGAGGAGGCCCTAACAAAAGCGATCCCCTTATTATGATTGTTCAGTTCCTCCTACAAAGGAAGGAGGGGGAGCAAGGGGCAAGGGTCCCTTCCCTAGGAAGGCGTCTCAAATCTGTCATCACGTCAATCCATAGCTGCTCTACGGAGGTTTCCCAGCTGGGCCACCACCGCCTCCTCTCACCAGAGCTGTGCCACAGCCCGAGCTGACAGCAAGGCACCCCTCCCTCCCCAGCAGGAGGCAGGAGAATGACACAACTCAACACCCTGATTAGTCCTGCTCCATTTCTATGCGAGCAGAGTTGGGGCAAAGAGGCAGGTCTCCGTTGTGATTCACCTGCAACAAGGTCACTATGCACAAGACCAGGGCTGGTCTGACCTGGAGGCGACCCTGAGGGTTTGAAGGCAGGCCCTCGCTCCACCCAACGTTTGTCATAGCTCCAGTTCTCACCATTAGAGTGAATTTGTTTGGATGCTGGAGCTCAAGAATTCCCATTTAATAACTGTTCATTGTTTTAGTACATGTGCTGGTCATTGTTTTAAACACTCTACATGGATTAACCAATTTAATCCGTACAACAAACCTGTGAGTACATTCTTAGTATATGCCCATTTTACAGATGAGGAAAGGACACTTAGCGAGATTAAGAAACATGCCCAAGGTCACAATAGCTAGCAAGTGGCAGATGCAAGAATGAACCCAGGCAGCCTGATTTTAGAGCCCATTACATTCACCTTCACGCCACCTAGAGGGGACCTCGCTTGGGAAAGTGGCTTATAAGGCATTTTTCAAAGAGCCCTGGAGTTGCAAGGTGTTACCTGGGGAGCCACCAAAGCAGGTAGAAGGATAAGGTGCTTGTCCCCTCCCCCATTTTAATCAACGCAGCTTCCTTACGCAGCATCTCAATTTTAAAGAGACAGTCTACTTTCACTTGTAAAACGGGTCACACCACCAAAACCAGTTCTAAAATTTTCTTCTTTAGGGAATTCCCAGCTTACACTTTAGGGAGCTTCATTCCCACGGGGCCTTCTGATCTAGGGGAGGAGATACAAGGGAAGAGGTCAAGAAGAACTTGGAAACTTCAGAATCCGGCAGAGAACCATCTGACTTGGGGCCTTAGAAACCAAGGGTCCCTTCTTCCTCCCTAACCATCTTGGGCCCAGAAAACACATGATCACAGGTCCAGAAATGTAAATGGTACCAGCAAATGGGTCAGGGCACACAACCACACACACTCACACACATTCTCTCTCTCTCTCTCTCTCTCTCTCTCTCTCTCTCTCTCTCTGCCCCTCCCCCGGACTCTCTCTCTCCCCTGCCCCTTCTCCCTCCCCCCTCCCTCCCCCACACACTCCATTTTAGCCTGTCCTCGGCAATGGAGCCAGAGGGACAATCCCTGAGAGGTCTTTGGTGTCTGGTCAGCCACACCCTCACGTCGTCCATCCTGGAGCCTCCACCTGGGAGCCGTGAGCCCAGGCTCTGCCTCAGTGACTGTGTGGCCTGTGTCTCTCCACCTGTCCTCTGTGCTGCAGGGGCCCCGTCTGTAAAGGAAGTGTTTGCAGTGGGCTGGAGTCGTCCTGCAGGCCCCAGCCCGCTCCGCCTCAGGAAGGGGCTCAGGTATGTGTGCCCTCTCCCCACTGACCAGCAAGCTCCTGAGGAGCAGGGGCCACTCTCTGACCCCCTGGGCAGGAGCATGAGGCCTCGAGCGCAACATCCGCTGGGCCAACGTGTGCGGCGGGGCTACAGACAGCCGCCTGCAGCAGCTGACCTGGGAGCAGGGGGCCACACAGGGCTTAGCACCAGGTGAGCTGGGGCAGTGAAGCGCAGCAGGTGGACACGTCCTCAGTCTCTGCTTTCTGGCCATCCACGTGGGCAGCTGTTTCTGCCTCCCTACAGGACCCTCAACTGAAAATGAGTCTGGGTGGACACAGGACCACGGCTGTGATGGGGCCGAATCTCTCCTCCCTCCCTGGGGATAGTGGTGACCATGAAGACAAAGAAGGACTGACAGGAGTCTAGGGAGAGGGAGTCAAGGCTGCCTCTCCCTTCTCAGCCCACGGCCGGGAGCACAGAGAAGCCGGCAGCACTGCGCACAAAATCCTGGGAGACTTTCCACTGTTCCCAACTGGGCCTCATGCCCGTTCTCTCTCCTGCTCTACCTATTCCCCCAGGGAGCCTCCACAGACCACTCAGCCACGACCTCTGGAAGAAAAACCAAGTTCCTTCCTGCTTTCCCACCTCAAACCACCCACCCCAGGAAGGAGGCGTCCAAACCCAGGGAAGCAGGTAACATCTGTGGCCAAACAGTGACTGAGCAGGAAGAAGACGTGCGAGCAGCTTGCCCAGCGGCCACAACACAGTGTTCCCAAGATGCCTCCAGCGCCACGTGGCCCTTCACTTCCCGCGGGGCTGAGGGTCTCCCTCCCTGTACCCCGGGTCCCCACTGATGAGCGCGAGTGTGGTCTGAAGGGCGTTTGTGCAGTGGCAGCTGGAACGCACAGGATCCGGAGCGTGGTTTGGTTTGGAATCAAGGAGTGCTGGTTGGAAGAGCTACACCCCATGGAAGGTGAGCCCTCCTACACCAACTACTCTCCAGCCTGCCCAGCAGAGAAGTTCAGTCTCACCTGACCAAAGCTATCTCAGCAGGCAGCTCAGAGGGACTGAGGGGCGTGGTCGGACCCCCTGCCCCGAAAGTGAAGCAGCGGCAGCCAGGGAGTAGAAGGGGCCAAGAGGTCTGTGACGCCGAGCCTTGCTGTCCCCAGAGAGTCAGCTTTGCCCCCATCTCCCTCAACACCTGCAGCACCCTCAAAGCAACCCCAAGTTCCCCCTCAGATGATGCCCAGGTGAAGATGCTCAGGACACACCCCTCCTGTCCGCAGGAAGGCGGCCCCTGGCTCAGCCTGCTCTGCCTCCTAGTAACAACGGTTCAAACCGGGCCCCCAGCCCCACCCCCCACCTCCCAAATGAGTACCTTTCTCCAACCCCACACTGGCAATTACTCCCAATTACACGATGTGACAAGGCGCTGGGACCTTAGCACTTAACTCGGGTCCTGCATTATGCAATGCTTTTAATCCTCTTACTTAAGGTGGAAAACCGATATGACGCTCTGAGTTCACGTGAATGACTGGAAAAATAATTCTAAGAAATAAAAACATTGCCATCAATATCACCTTACAGGCTCCCTGAAAGGATTAAAAGGATGCATAGTTTGAATTTTCAAATGCCCTCTGCTGAACTCTCCTTGCAAAGGCTCCCTAGGGCGAGAGGGACCGTGCAGGGGTTCCCTGGACAAGAGAGTGGTTCCCCTGTGGCTTTGGTGTGAGCTCTAACAGCTAGAATCCTAGGGCCCTCCACCCTGTGCCCTCAGCCACAGCCAGGACTGTCTGAGTGCCCCCATCCCCTAGAGCACTCAGGGTGCAAAGGCTCCCGCATTCATTAAAAAGCCACCCAGAGCCAAAGCCCCATCCCTCCCTCATCCCTAAGGCAGGTTCTACCTTACCAAACTAAGATCCTCAACTGCCCTGTCTTCCGTAATGCCCAGACTTTGTGGAGACACTCACAGCACCCACGGGCCACAGAGAACCTCCACAAGAAGGATAGACGTTCCTGGGGCTGCTCGTGTACTGATAAGGTAGGGAGGCCCTCATGGCCCCCATCAGAAGGTCCTAGCACACAACGGGCTCCCTGCTTTCTCCATGATGAGCTGCCAGGCTGCCACACTGCACTGAATTTACCTATAGCCACTGGACACTCCAATTACCAGCCAGCACTAGGTGGGTAGGTGGGCAAGCAACAGGGCCTGCCCTCTGGTATCCACACCCCAGCCCAAGGCCTGGCCTTTGGGTGGGAGGGAGCAGCCTGACACCAGCAGATACAATTACAGTGGCTGGGTCCATTAAACCTTAGGAATAAAGAGCTGGCCAGGTAATTACCCCTAATCCCCTTCCAGCCTTTGTCTGCTAGCAGCACAGACGTAAGCCTAATGGTGTGAGATAAGTGGCCAGACTCCCCAGCCCTCCCCAGAGCTGCCTCAGGCGGGTCTAGGGTGCAGGCACTCAGTCAGCTCAAGCCCACCAGGATGCCATTCCTAAGAGTCTCCTTTGACAGGACCCTCCACGAAGAGGTAGTCCCCAAGGCCCCACAGGACGATGAGGTCCCTGGGGCTACAAGATGGCAGCAGCGTGGCAGTAGGGGAGGAGGTGGGGGATTCCAGGTCCTGGAGGGACCTGTTGTTTGGCCAGGAGGTTTGAGCGAGGAGATTCCTGCCACATGGACCCCACAGCCATTTCCATAACCATATTCTGCTCATGTTCAGACGTAATTCCTGCACTCCAGGAGCCATGCACAGGATGGAGATTGTGGTGTAAAGCAACTCACCAATAGAATGGTTGGCCCTCAACACTGATGCATGAATGACCTGTCTGCTACAAAGGACTAAGAGGCTTCCACAGGTGTCGGCCAGACCCTCTGCTCTTTATAACAACCCTAAGAAGTAGAGCGGGCGCCTAGGACTCTGGATATATATAGCACGCCCTTAATCCTCTGGCTCCCATGGCCCCATTCAGCATTTGCGTCCTGAGCGGCAGAGGTCACAAACTCAGGAGCCCCCAGACCGCACCTAAACAGGAGAAGACAGATCCTACCTGCGCTCTCTCTAATTTTTCTGAAAAGACGGTCCTCCCAGCGCTCTCTCTTTCTCTCTAAACAGAGACATGGGTCCTTACTCATTTAAAAAGCGAAGCTCCTGGTAACTATGGCCACATATGCCTGTTGCTCTAGAGAAGTCTGAAATCCAAATTTTTAGGGAAAAGTCCTCAATTTCTCAATATCAGCAATGAATGCCAACAATTTAAAACACTGGATGAACCAAGCAAAGGCATCCGTTTGCAAGCTCTGCTGTCCTGGATTTGTCTGTTCGGGGGCCCCTCTATCCCACCTCCAATGAAGCCCCTTGAGAGCAAGAACCACATCACGTTCTCTGGAGACCAAGCAGCCAGCAGAGAGCCTGGCTCACAAGCAGCGCTCATCAAATGCTGGGTAAAGGAGTTCGTGACTTAATGGTGAAGGAGCCCAGGGCAGAAAGGTTAAGGCACCTGTACAAGGTGACCCAGCCGGCGAGGACCAAGCAAAGATGAGCAGCCAGGCTCAGGTACTAAGTTCCTGCCACAGCTCACGTTGCTGTCCTCAGCCCCACTCCACGACATTCACAAAAAAAGCCCGTCCTGCATTTCACAGTGCTTATTATCCAACGGTAGAATTTAACTTCCAGTGTTTCAAGTTAAATTTTGCAAAGCGTTCCACAACCACTGACCCAGAAGATCATAGACAGCTGGGCTGCAGACCCCTTCCAAGCTCGACATAGTCCATGAGTTGGGTGCAAAGGCCTCAGCAACCCCGCAATGCAGGAAGAATGGCTCACATGAGGAGGAAGGAGACCCCCACCCTGAATCTATGAGACCCTCTTCTTGTCCAGTCTTCTGAATTCTATAACCACCAGTAGGAAATGTACATGGAGCCTTTAGGCAATGGCATCCTGACCTGGAGCTCCAGCCACCACAGGCTGAATACTCAGCTACTCACAGCTACCAGACCATGAGACCAAAGCACAGGAGCTAAACTTCCAGTTCAACATAGCAGCTCGAAGGCTGCCTGCGTTAGTTACTGCGGTGCATAACACCACCACAAAGCTACAAAAGAGGTGTCCATCGGGACTGCAATTTCATCTCAAGGCTCAAATGGGGAAGGACTGAGCTCTTCCAGTCTTATGCGGTTGCTGGCATAATTCAGGTCCGTGCAGCCTGCTGGACTAGGGGTTTCTTGCTGGCTTGCAGCCAGAGGCCACCCTCAGTTCCTAGGTGGTTGTTGGCTGGAGATTGCCCTCAGCTCCCACATCACTTCATCAAAGCCAGCTAGGGAGAGAGCCTTCAAGCAAGACTGATGTTACAATCTTATATAAGATACGGACATGACGTCCCATCACCTTTGCCACATTCTATTAGTGAGAAGGAAGTCACAGGTCCCGACCACACTCAAGGCTGGGGGGACGGAATAAGACATGAATGAGTACCAGGAGGAGGAGATAAATAGAACCATTATATAGTGTCCCACACACTCCCTAACACAAAGCAAAGTATTTTTTTTATTGCATCAATCCAAGAGGACCAAGAGAAAAGAAAAGGAAACAACAGAAGAGTGATGTCAACGCTATTTTGGAAGCCAGCAAATAAATGGATGAGTGATGCGGACAAAGGCTGCAGCAGTCCACAGTCCACTAAGCTAAGGCAGTCCGGGCAGCCTTCGGAAGCGAGCTGCTGCGGACAGAACCTCAGAAATGCAAGCAACTTAGAGGCGACAGGGGCCTCTGAAAGCACACAGACTGGTTAAAGTCTTTAAAAGCAGCAAACAGATATCCCCTTCTTGATCCTCACCATCCACGTAACCCTTTCTCTTCCAAACTTTCAGAACACAGTAGGTCTATCCTCTGAATTCAGGGACACAAAGCAAAACTGAGGAAAGTGGTGAGGCGCCGTTCTGAAAATGGGGATCCTATGAAAATTAACATACTGAATAACAAAATCCTCCAGTGCCCTTTCTCCTTTTGGCTCCAAGAGTCACATGTATCAGGCTGGAAAATTCCCCCTTGAAACTAACCAGCCCATGAAAACAAAAACTCCCAAAGATACCACTATTTGAGGGTCTCCATGCCCAGAGGACTTCCAACCAGCATGTTCGTGCCTCATCTTAAATATGAGCCAACGATCACCAGCGTCCACCGAAAAGACAGGACAACCGAAAGGAAACAGAAGTAACCCAGAGAAAAAATACAGTATAAATGGCAAAGGAAAACTCCAGAGAAACATACAATTAATTAATACCCTCAGTGAAAGAAGAGAACATAAAGCACATATAAAGTAAAAATTGGAAGCTATAAAGACGTACAAAGCAAGAGCTCTAAGAAATTTTAAAAAGGAAAGCAAGAGTAAAAAAATCCAGTAGATGTTTGGAAGATAAAGTTGAAAACATACAGTTTAGAGCAGCAGCTCTCAAAGTGTGGTCCTCAGACACCTAAGGGTTCCTGCAGCCCTTTCAAGGAGTCCATGAAACCAAAATTATTTTTATTATAATACTCAGCATTATTCACCTTTTCCACTGAGCTGACGTTTACACTGATGGTACAAGAGCAATTGTGGGTAAAACTCCTGGGGCCTTAACAGAAATCAAGCGGGTGGCAGCAAACTGTACTATCACCCTATTCTTCACTGCCACACACTCAAAGTAAAATCTTAATGTCGAGAAATCTTTTCTCAAAAATTAACAAAGTAAGTCTTTCAGTTCAAGGAAAACAACTGGTAATATTTGTTACTAACAATAAAATTTGAGCTTTCAAGCAAAATTAGAATTTTAGGAAGCTCATCTGATACCATAAGCTCGAGAGCATACTTTTCTGTTGCGATCAGTGACATTTACAAATCGAAATGTTTGATATTGTATAAAGCAATGTGTCAACATTTCAAAAATCTATAATTCAGTGCACCAGTATTTGCCAAATGATCAGTGAATAAGGTTTCAAAATCAGGCATAGGGAAAATCCACTCCACGTTCGAGATAGACCAATGGATTCTAATGTAACAGAGAACAAGAAGTTTACTGATAAGGTTTCAGATTCCACACTGACACTAACCTCTGAGAGCTCACCATGGTAGTTTTGTTGTAATATCAAAGAAGATATCCACAATTATCCGAAAGGGCAATTAGAAATACTCTTCTCTTTTCCAGTACACATCTGAGTGAAACCAGACTTTCTTCATATACTTCAATCAAAAAACATACCACAACAGATCCAATGAAGAAACAGGTGAGAATATAGCTATCGCTATTAAGCCATATATTTGAAAGAATGGCAAAAATATGAAACAATGTCACTCTTTTCACTAAAATTTTTGCTTTGAAAAATGTATTTATATTTTCATAAATTATGCTATTTATGTTAACATGTAAATGGGTTTATTTATATGAATTAATTATTTTATTTATTTATTTATTTTTTTGCGGTACGCGGGCCTCTCACTGCTGTGGCCTCTCCTGTTGCGGAGCACAGGCTCCGGACGCGCAGGCTCAGCGGCCACGGCTCACGGGCCCAGCCACCCCGCGGCACGCGGGATCCTCCCCAACCGGGCACGAACCCGTGTCCCCTGCATCGGCAGGCGGACTCCCAACTACTGCGCCACCAGGGAAGCCCAATGAATTAATATTTTTTCATTTCTTTTTTAAGTTCTAATATGGTGAATATCAATAGGTATAATCTATGTAAATAAAAGGTCTTTGTGATTCTCAATGATCTTTACGACTGCAAGTAGATCCTGAGACTAAAAAAGGAATCTGAGGCCAAAAGGTTTGAGAACTACTGCTCTAGAATGTAAAACAATTAAATGGAAATTAGGAGAAAAGGTTAATCAGTGGATCAGTTCAGGAGATTCAACATTAAAAAAAAAAAAAATTCCAGAAAGGAGAAAATGAATGGAGGGTGGAAATTTTTATCAAATAAATCATATAAGGCAAATCCCTACAGCTAAAGTTTCTAGATTTAAAAGTATCCAGCAAGTGCCCAAAACAATGTATTTTTTAAAATTCATATGAAGTGATGGAAATGTGACATTTCTGGACCCTGGTGATAAAGGGATGAGTCTCAAAGCTTCTGGGTGGAGGGAAGGGGAGGAGAAGGAAGGAGTGGTGAGAAACGGTCACCTAAGGATGGGGACACAGAATAGCATGGGACTCCTCAGGAGAAATGGGAAGCTAGAAGACAATGCAACACGACCTCCAAGTTTCTAAGGAAAAGCAATTTCAACATAGAATTTTATATTCAGCCAAACTACTCATCAACTATAACAGTCAAACAAAGATACTTCCAGGGCTTCCCTGGTGGTGCAGTGGTTGAGAGTCCGCCTGCCGATGCAGGGGACACGGGTTCATGCCCCGGTCCGGGAAGATCCCACATGCCGCGGAGCGGCTGGGCCCGTGAGCCATGGTCGCTGAGCCTGCGCGTCCGGAGCCTGTGCTCCGCAACGGGAGAGGCCACAACGGTACGAGGTCCGCGTACCGCAAAAAAAAAAAAAATACTTTCAGACATGGAAAGCCTCCAAGTTTCTGCCTCCCATGTGCCCTTTCTCAGGAGGATACTGGAAGGTATGCTCCTTGAAAGTGAGAGAGTAAATGGAGAAAGAGAAAGGGATGGAACTCAGGAGACAAGCGATCCAGCAGGAGGCCCTGCATGAGGGTTAAGGGTGAACTCAGATTAGCAGTGGTGCCTACAGAGCCACTATCCAGACTGAAGGAAAAAACAAAACAGATGAACTGATGCATTGGAACATATTCGGAAAATACTTAGAGTTTAATCAGAGAACTGGAGGATAAATGGTAATAGAAAACCAAGCAAATGAAAAAGCATGTTCGTTGCTATGTACCTAATTTCAAGGAAAACAGAAAGTCTATCAGGAGAAAAGCGATCACGGTACATTACATGGGTGTTTACACCACGCTGGGTATTACCACCATCATAACCTGGGTGCTGCCATGTTTCGTGAAGACTGGGGAAAGGGAAGTTAATGTGCATTTGACCAGAGGAGAACTGATGCAGGAAATCTTAACCCCCATCTTCCATAATTGAAAATCAAAAATAATAACTAAAAAAAAAAATCAAGAAAAAGGTAACATAAGCACATTGTCTAGAAATATGGTAACTACCAAAAGAGACAACTAAAAGAATTAAAAACAGTTACTTCTAGAAAGCAGAAACCAGAGGCAGGGGGCAGTGGGCTGCTGTTCATTATAAGCTTATTACTGCTTGGCTACGAATAGGTATTCCTTTGATAAAAGTAAAAGTCAAATTAAAAAATTACCCAGGCACCAGAAGAGCCAAACTCTCCTCTTCATAGTCTCATTCATAAACATTCCTTGAATTTTTATTTGCCTTTACCCCCTAACCACAGGCCAGCCAGTTGCGAGTAGCAAGCATAGCATGATTTGGGGGTACAGGAAATCCAAAGATGTTCCCTCACTCTCCTGGTGCTGACACTGAAGCCACCCCAATAAGCCCTGTCATGGTCATCACCATTCACTGGACCTCAGTACAGAGCATAACATCACCCGGTAAGCTACACACTCTTATTTATCTCCTTTTTTCCAGGTGAGACTGAAGGTCAAACGGCCTAAGAGGCAGGGCCTACTCCCTAGGGTGAGTAAATTGCCGGGGGGATGTGAATCTAGGTGCTCAGTTTGTCTCTGAAACCCACACTGTACTTCCAAGCTAACCTTTGCCCCTCGCCGGTGAGGCTTCCACACCGCCCCCCCCAACCTCAAGAGGGTCACCTGCTCCCCTCAGCACAGTTTTACAGGTCGGCCTATCACCCCTGATACGCTCAATAATTTGCACATGTTTGGGGAAAGTGGCGATATCACTACGAGAGGAGAGGTGGCAGGACAGGCATTATCACACCTCATCTATAGAGGAGGAAACTGAGACCAGGGGGAAGAAGGGGCCGCCCTGAAGCCACACAACAGGAGCCCAGGTGGCCTGACTCACCTTCTCGTACCCCTTCAGCTATACTGCCAGCAGGCCCCTTCCTTGTCCTCATTCAAGCTTTGGAGTTGGCCTATTCGTAAGCAGGAAGAACTGTTCATGGGCTTCCTCAGTCCAGCTTTGCGTTTACTCTTCAGTGAAAATGCTGGCAAGTGGATGCAAAACAGACACAATGACACCTGGTGTGTTCTCAAGAGAAGAGGTCAGAACACAGTGGGGCTTGGCTAGAGGAGTGGGGGTGACAGGGCTGAGGTCCAGGTGCCAAGACATTCAGGTCTGGGTGTCTGCTGGGAAGCCCAAGAGGATAGAGTCACACCCGGATGTCAAAGTGACCCACAGGCTTTAAGGAAAACACTTGGCTTCCCAGAGGGGTCCAGAGCTGTTACTGGGGACCAAAATGGAGCCAAGGCATGGGGAGGGCATAGAGGATGACAAGCATCCCCACGGCAATTACGACATCATCTCTCCTCCAGCTCCCGATAGGGCAGCCCAGCTGGGCACAAGGAAGGGTTCTCCCCCCGGCATTTGTTAGATTGAACTGTACTGGCAACATCCTGCCCGAGTCTTTCCGGATACTGATGACAGGTCACACACAGGGCTGGCCGTAGAGTGGGCACTGGTGAATCCCTGCTGAAAGAATCCGTAAACCCACAAAGCCAGTCGCTGCTCTGTGTGGCAGCAAGCTGGCTCCACCCACAATATAGGAGGTTCTGGCCTCTTTCTAAAAGCAAGGAAATGGTTCCAATGGATACCCACGAGTCTTCTTTCATTCCATCAAAAGGCATACACGTCAAGTTCTCAGACCCGAGGCAGTTCTATAAAGAATCCATCATCTCCCACCAAAGCCCATACCCTTCTCTCTCTAGACCAGTGTTCCTCAAAGTGTGGTCCCCCAGTTAACAGTAGCAGCAGCACAGGGGCACTTGTTAAAAATGTCAATTTCTAGGACCCACCCCAGACCTAATGAGTCCAACTCTAAAAGTCGGTGGGACCCAGAAATCTCTTGTATCAAGCTATGCAGGTTATTCTGACACAAGCTAGTTTGAGAACCACTGCTTGGGATAAAATCCCCCAAATTAAAATCCCTATACAAAGCAGGCTTCTTCCTCTGAATGAGAAAAAGATAGCTGATGTCATCGATCACTCACGATTAACATCAAACTCCTCCAAAATCATTTATTCAGCATCTGTTCTACATATATCTAGGATACCTTCACAGATGTGTAAGTGTATATAATTATAGAAGAAAAGGGGGAAATAGAAATGACCTCATATAACTTATTACAATTACGTGTGTGTGTGTGTGTGTGTTTATGTTTGTGTGTTTTTCCCACCTTCTCCCTAAGATCCTCTCAACGTGCTGAGCTTGGGACTCAGCTCTCCCTGGATTTTGCCCTCAGGGTTGCTCAGACCGCGCTCTCGCTGAGCCGCTGAGCCGAGCCGGGAGCTAAGCCAGCCACCATCGGCTGAGGGTTCACACCCAGCCCAGCCTCCGGGACTTATGGTCCAAGACTTGTCTGAAAACTCCTAAGGACATACAGTCCTTCCTTCCTGCACATTTCTTGCTTCCTTCCTTACCCTCTTCCTGCTCAACGAGAGTCATATCACATACGTTATGAAATGTACACATTTCAGCACATTTCTCCTGCCTCCCTACCATCCAGCGCCGCTAATTGGGCCTCCACTTCTGGCCCCTCCCTCTCGTTTTCCCTGACTAGCCTCGCCCCGTCACCTTTAAGAGGCTCGCGGCTCAGGGCGCCTCACTGTTCAGGGTGCAGCACTGTGTTCCCCTGTTCCCCACGTCACATATGAATCAGGGCCCGTGGAAATTTAAGCACAAGTCAGCCCAGCCTGTGTATTCCAGCGGGGTCCCCCTAGGAGCATGCCACAGGCAAGCCCAGCTGGAGACCTGGGCCTGCAACATGGACCCCTCTGAAAGCCTCATGAAAGCATTCCAAGATGTAATAAACCCGTCAAGCCCTGGCTAATTTATATCTAAGTGGATGATTTCCCATTTTTCAGAATGTAAATGTTTAGATTGCAGCATTCCCCTGCCTCGGCATCCGGGGTCCTGGCACGTAAGTGGTGAAATCAGCCCGCTTTTCCACAGGGATCCTTAGATGGAAGAGCTACAATGCCAGCATCCTCCAACTGGGAAGAGCTTCCTGCTCTCGATCCGCACGTGTGCAAACCCCACCTCAAAGGCAGTACACCAGCGTTTGCTTACTGTTGAGAAGTCTCACTCTCGCTTTTACAGGGAAGAGGAGGAGAAACAGAGTTTTCAAAGGCAGGACCTCAGAGCCGAGAGAGCAACTCAGATTAGCTAGGTATTCCAAGACAGTGTTCCTTTTATACTTCTTTCCAAAATGTTCTTCATTTGCTGTAGCCTCAAATACATTTTATTAGATCTTTTCATTGTATAAACAGGCAAGAGAAGTAGATTAGTGGGAATAAATATAACACAACAATCCTAGGAAACAGTCCAGTTTGGCCGACCGAGCCCCAAGCATCCCACTGCCCGCTCTGTCCAGGGCTGCTTGCACTAACCCATGAGACCCTGCCAGCCAACACTCTGGGTGGTCCATCAGCAAGGGCAGTCCCCAGCAAAGAGAAGCCCCAGAAAGAAAGCCATGAGCCTAGGGAACCACTAATGTGAACAACCAGCTCCCCAAGACCAAGGGAACTCCAGGCAAGAGGCCCCATGATACACTACTGGTATCCAAGGACTTCAACGACTTCAACCAAACACACCCATCATCCTGGCGCATTCCATAAAAGGGCATCAAGTAAGTGTGAGCCCTACCAGCCACCAGCAGTTTCCTCACTGGTAAAGTGAGGCTGAGAATGTCTGACCCTCCCCACCTGCAAAGAATGATGAGGGAAGTCCTGAAATGCTTCAGGGGAAGGCTTGAGAGTCCTCGAAGGAAGCCTGCTTCACCTATCCAAGAAGGCAGCATAATGCTGCACCTCAGAGCACTGGCTCTGATGTGAGTCACACTGTCCAGTTTCAGTCCACCACCTCCTGGCTGTGTGTCCTTGGGGAAGTCACTTCACCTCTCTGAGCCTCAGCTTCCTTTCCAATAAGATGGAGATGCTATAGTCTCAATCTCCTAGGCTGTTACTGATCATTAACACAGATTGAGTATTTACTAGCCTAAGGCCAAGGGCGGCCAGGTGAGATCTCCTGAGAGTGGACTGTGGACCTGGCTGAATGGGCCACTCCCCTGAGTGCACACGGACCGGATGGTGGCAGACGGTGCTCAGGCAGCATTTGTGAAAATGAGTCCCAACAGGAGAGACCTGCAGAGAATGGCTGGGTGGAACGCTGCCACGAGCCAGACCTGCTCTCTCGCACAAATGGGCCCTGACCCACCCGGAGGGCCAGACTCAGCCGTGGCTCTCAGCTCGAGCCAACACCACCCCCTCGGAGTAGCAGGGATGGTTGGTGTAATCATCGCTAGGGCCTGCACCTATCCTCAGGACCCATGGGAGAAAGGAGTCAAGTCCATTCGGGGCTCCCCTTCGCAGTCACAGTGCCTGAGCTTTGCCAAGTCACCTGAGGACAAGGTTTTCAGGGAAATGCTCAAGTGAGCATCCCAGCCTTGCCCCAGGTCTGAAGCTCAGGGGCAGCCCAAAGCTCCACGTCACCTCTACAGGAGGCCAATTCCAACATCCCCTTCAGCTCTGGAGGCTGACCAGGGCACCAAGGGGCCTCCTCCTGTATCAGGGCTCTGCAAACCCAGCCTCGTCCAGCCTCCTGCTCAGCCCCATTTCCCTTCCTGGTCCGGGCTAAGGGGACCAAGCTGTGAGGATTAGCAAGGACCCCCACTCCCAGCCCAAGCATCTGCAGACAGCCCATACTTCCCCCCTTGGCTTGCCGTGTGACTGCCCCAACACTTCCTGGCCAATCCTGACGAAGCAGCAAAAGCTTTCCCTGGCCCACCATTGGGCAGCCTGGCTAGAGGTTTTATTCCATTAATTTTCATCCTGCTAACTGGAAGCAGCGCTCCTCGGTGCTCCTGTAGGATCTAATGAGCTACCCAACATCACATTTCCCACTGAGGCAGCTTAAACCTGCATTTCACCCCAGGGATGCTGCCACTCCATCCTGCCCCATGGACACCACCCTGCGCCAGGCGAGCCCCAGGCCGTGCCCAGAGCCAGCATCTCCTCCTCCCTGGGGTCCAGCCTGCTCAAAGCACGGCCAGCAGCTCTAGCCTCCACAGGGGTCTCCGCCAAACCCCTTGGCAGAAAGCAAAGTAGAGTCTCCTTTGGACCCACCTCCACATCATAGGCACCTAAAGGCCTTTATTACCCATAAAGCAAAATTCCTGCAAAGCCTTTCCATCTCGACATGCCACACTCTGTAAAATGACTGCCGCTTGCACACGGCCCTTACGCATGTCAGGGTCTACCCACACATGCTGCAACCAGGGCACGCCCATACCCACTCAACCTGGGAAGGCATGGGGGTCCAAATCCCAACCCCTGGCACCCACCAGCTGAGTAATGTGGGCCCATCACTTCATCTCATCGAGGCTTATCCCCTTCCTCCGGAACATGGGAGAGCAACAACGCCTAATTCACCTGGCTTGTGTGAAATCCAATTTGCATTTTATTCATTCATTCAATCACTGATCAAATAGCAAGTCCCCTACCCTGTGCCAGGCCTGCCCTGAGCACAGGAGACACAACACTGACCAGAATCACCCACACCCTCATGGTGGTTCCATTCCAGCAGCAAGTAATGAATGAACTTAAATTTCAGATAATGCAGAGCGCCATAGCCTGCCACAATGAGACAGGGCGCTACAGGAGTGCTGGGGGGCGGCTAGTTCAGACTGAGGGTGAGGGAGAGGCCAGATCACACACATAGGAGCACCACAGAGCAAGAAAATGTGTCTATGGTAAGAGTATACTATAGTAACACATTAAGAATTACACACTATAATGTATAATTATATGTATGATGCAGTATTATCCTGCAGCACACCACAGCTGGGCTCCCTGAACTGTGAGGTACCTGCAAAACCAAAAGCCTAGGCAGCCTCATGGGAGTGGCCAGGATCTCCGGGGCTTTGCTGCTGCCACCTCGCTATCAGGGACGACTTCTAGGCTCACCCCACAGATAATTATACCTCTCCCGTCCCTACCCCTGCCACCCAAGTCCTCCTGCCCCTCCTCAGACCGAGTGTGCACGACCCCCCATGAGGGCCGGGACCTCAGGTGTCCAGCACAGCGACCAGCACCCAGCAGGTGCTCTGAAAGGCCGAAGGAACTAAGCAGGACTCAGGACATGCTGAAGTGCTGCCCAGCCCCCAGAACAGACCCACCTCCCCACGCGCCCAGCCCCGGAGCCAGAGGGAAGGAACCCCATTTGCCCAGATTGACTGTAACGCTCAGATAGGGCAAGGGACTCCTCCAGCGCCTCTCCATTTCCTGCTCTGCTGGGACTTGCGCTCACATCAACAACCAGCCCAGACAGCCCTTCAGCTCCCCACGCCTCAGCCACCAGGGTCCTGGGCCAGACCCACTGGCCCCATCCAGCAGCCGAGCCCACAGAGGGGAAGTGAGGTCACCCAGAGGTCGCACTGGTGTACATCCTGTCCCAAGGGAGACACCATGACCCATCCATGGCTCACCTCCTGCAGGGCCAGACAGGTCTGTAGAGCCCAGGGTGTGTGACGGGCCTCGTACTGCGTGCTTGGCCTGAGGCTGAGCCTATCAGTTGGCATGGGGTCAGAGCGGCACTGGCCCTGTCATCATAGCGGGGAGGGCGACACGCGCCTTCTGCAAACATCTGCCGCACACGCCCTAGATCGCTATCACAGGGTCCCCTCTGCGAGGAGCAGTCATGCGCAGCAAGGGTCCGTTGCAAGCGCCCTGAGTGAGCAAAAGCTCACAGGGGAAAAGAGGGCCATCGTTAGGGGGCGGAGGCGGCCAGGCTGCGGGGGAGGAGGAACAGAAGCCAGGAAGGGTTGAGGCAGGAGACGGAGATCCTGGGGCCGAGGCTTAATGATACTGACGAGGGCTGAGCTGGGCATGGTGGGTCAGGACACATGCATCCAGCAGGAGCCAGAGAGGACAGTCAGGGACAACACGTGAGAGGGGAGCGCCCTTTCCTGAAGCCATAGGCAGGAGAGCCCCCAGGACCGAGAAGAGCAGCCTTCCCGTAAAGCTGGAGGCATGTGGCTCACGGAGACACCTGGCCAAAGGTTCCCCATTATATACCAGAAACCTGCCATCTGCGGATGCCTCTTCCTCCTCCTGCCCTAGGGACCCCTCGGAAACCCAGGGCCAGGTATAAGATCATCCAACTGCCGAGGGGTCATCCTTCTGCCAGGGGGGACCCTGAGCTCTTTGAGGAGAACAGGGTGGTGCTTCCCTCAGGCAACCCCGCCAGGACACGGGAGAGTGAAGTCTCTGAAGGGCGTGGGGTCAGGGATGGCGCAGTCCCACCCAGGTTACCTGACCTGCTGCAGAGGCCATGGAACAAGGCTTGTCACACACAGCGTGGGCCGGGCACCCTTCCTCTTCCCTCTCCAGTGCTCCGGGCAGTTTGACAAAGCTGCTCGGCCCCACCTTTCAGTGAGGTCAGGCAATGTGCGTCCAGCAGGGCTGGGACCCTTAGACCACACCCTTGTCACCTGGGAAACACCTGGGGCCAAAACACTTCAACTCAGCCTCAGATGACGCATCTGCTCCAGGCCCCAAACTGCAGGGCCAGTAAGAGTTCTGACAGGGAGCTGGAAAATCTAATGTTTCCACTTCTTTTCTGGAATGGAAAGGGGTGAGGGTCATGCTACCTCTGCTCACACACCTCCAGAGATGGGACATGGCCTCAGGGTGGCTGGGCCCCTAAATGACGACTCTGATAGGAAGTTCCTCCTCCTAGTGAGCTGACACCTGTCTGTGACTTCTGTGGCCCAGCCTCAGTCCTGCCCACCGAGGGCATGCCATCATACGGCCCGTCAGCTACCTAAAGATGCCACGTCCCTCATCATTAATAATCACTGACAGGGTGGTGGCCACGTGCCAGGCAGCGAGTGAGGAGACAGAGAAGTAAGATGAGAGCCCTGCCCTGCCATCTGGTGGGGGAGGCGGCTCTCACAGAGGTGAGCCAAGAACTGTGCGAGCACATGGGGGTGCCGCCACCTCTCAGTGGTCACAGAAGCCTTCCCAGGGGAGGCCATGCTCAGAGTGGACCTCCGGTCACCACGTGGGAAAGAACGTCCCAGGTGCAGAGAAGAGCAGGTGCCCAGCAAGGCCCAGGGCTGGTGGGTTCTGAGAAACACAAAGGCCAGAGGCCAGACTAGGACAGGCCTGGGAGCCGCTCCCCTACTGTCACCCCCACCAAGTCACCTGCTCCAAGCTCCTGGCCCTTCCTCCAGGGCTCCTGGCTTCTCCCAGCCTCCTGGGCAGCAGAGGATCCTCTGGGGTAGAGAGCTCGCAAAGGTGGCCCTGGTGGTGCCCAGCATTCATTCATTCACTCATTCGTATTCTCTCTCCCACACACGTACACAATCTCTCTCACCTGCTAGAACCGTCACAAGGCTCAGCTCTGCAGCCTGGGAGGCTTGTCCAGCCGCTCATACTCCTCCCTCAGCTCACTGGACTGGTACCAGGTGAACTGAGATGGGTGGCAGGGGGTGACCCAAGGGGGAGAGCTCAGAGTCCTCTCCCAGATTCTGAAACAGCAACCCCGCACCCCCTCCCTACCAGAGCTCATTCACTCAGCAAATATTCATCAAGCTCCTATTCCTCTGTCAACACGGAACAAGTATATTTAAAAGTTTCCACCATTAGGTCACCACCATGAATCCCTGCACCCCTCAGACCTCCCAATCCATGGACTCATCGAATATGCATGGGCTGCCATCCCGGACCAGCACCGCTGTACACGCTGGCTACACAGATACAAACCTGAGGGTTAGGGTCCTGGCCTTCACCAAGCTGACTCCTAGAGGGGAGACAGATGATAAACAAGTAAACAGACAGGATAAGTGTTATGAAGATAAATACGGTGATGTAATAAAGTGAGAGTGGGGGCGGGGAACGCTTTAGATCGGACGTCAGGAAATATCTCTCTGAGAGGTGATGTCTGAGCTGAGACCTGAATGACGAGGAGCTTTTCCAAGCAAAAAATCTGGGGAAAGAGTGCTTCCATCAGAGGAAACAGAAAGTGCAAAGGCCCTGAGGTTACTGTTCCAGTAACAGAAAGGCCAGCACTGTTGGTGCTTAGTGAGCAAAGAGGAGCTCTGAAAAGCCATTTACTACCTTTATAAGCTCTTAGGTTTTGATTCTAGGTTAGGCCCGGGGTTTCTCCCTTCACTTTCCCCCTTTAGTACCATCGGGATGGGCTAGGTTGTGCTGCAGTAATTTCTTCCTTTACACTACACACCCACTGCTGGTCAGCTGGGGTTTCTGCCCTGCCTTGCCTTCACTCTGGGGCCTGAGAAAAGACCAGCTACTCTCCGGAATTCTGTGCCAGAGGGAAGGAGAAAGTAAGACTAATCACATGCCAGGTTTTTACGTGGTCACCCTGAACATTAGGGACAGGGAAGCCCGGTCCTACCCCGTGGCCAGGAGGAGAAACAGAAACATGGAAGGCAGGACCTAGGACTACCAGGGCAAATGCCTGTTCACTGGTTGGAATGCTGGGGTCAATGCTGAAACAGGCCTGTGATCTCTAACAGCATCATCACTGACGGACAGGTGGCAATGTCGCTCAGGAAAGCAAAGACTCATTTTGGCAACGGCAGAGGAAGAGGGTCCTACAGCAGGCATCTCTTCTCTCTGTGCCCTGCAGTGGCCTTTCCTCTGACCAGGCCTCCTGCTAGGTGTACACACATCATGAGTGCCCACCTATGCAGCCCCGCACAGGTGAGACTCACGTCCTCCTGCCCCCCCTCCTCCTCGCCCAGAGCAGCGTCCAGACACATCATGTAAATCCCTTCATGGGGCAGAAGGTGGTCTGAAGCAGCAGCCTGGAATTAGAAAGGGGTCTTATTTCCCCCATTCTTCCTCCGACTCCAGATTCGCTCCCTTTGCTCATCTCTCCCACTGCATGGGCCACCGAGGAAAGGACCTCCAGTTCTGATGCAACCATGTCTCCTCTGGGTGAGGCCAAGAAACTCCCAAAAACCATAAAGATGTCCAAACATTGGCCCAGCTTCCTCCACACAGGCATAAACCTCCTTGCTCACATCCGGGCCCACCCCGTCCCTCCTCTGGGCCTCAGGCACCGTCTGGCACCTCCACCCTCCAGCAGCCCGCAGCTCCGCGGCGGCGGAAGTGGGGATGGGAGAGGGACCCAGCCACACCCAACCCCAGCTCCCCCACGACTCCGGGGGTCGGGGATTCTGTGCCAAGCCGCCCCCAATCCATTCATTTTTAGACTGTTTGTTTATCTCATTTCAAGCTAACTCTGTGTCATCACTTGTTATCATAACAGAGAGCACCTGGAAGTGTCTTGGAAAAGCAACAGATAAGCTTTGGAGAGTGCCAGGGATTGCCAGGAACACCAACTGTGTTTCCAGCCTGATGCCCCAGTTACGACAAAGCAGATTCCTTTCTTCCCTTCACATGAAAAGACTAATCCAGGTAAGCCAGCCAAGAACGGCTGCCTGGACTCCCAAGACCTTCCTTCCCCCCATCACCCCTGTGCCTGGTGACGGGACTCACACTCGGTGACATCGGCCTTGCACGGGGCTGAGTGCAGGTCCTGGCCAAGCACCAGGTCCCCAGATTGGCAGTGGTTTCCCTCCACTCCCCATGCCAGCCTTGGGCCAACCTGTCCACCAACAGTCAGAGCCGCAGGGGGTCAGGACAGGCGTGAGGGCGGGACCGCACAGTCATCTATTCGGACAGGCCAGGAGGGCACAGGAATAATCCTCTGAGCCCGTCACCCGAGAGGCCGCAGACAATGGCGGCAGGGTCAGCCTCCTGCTACCACAGCCGGGTGTCGCAGGCCACACCACAGTCCCCAGGGGGCTGATCCAGCGTGTCGCCCTCATCCTGATCTGCCTCCTGCAGGGTTCCAAGCCCTGTCTCAGCCTGGCTTCTATCACCACCATCACAATGGCTCCCCTGGCTAAGCACCTGTCATACCCAGACCCTGCGCTAGGCTCTTTCCAGTGAGCCTCCGTGGCAACCCTCCTCTTCATCACATTAGACCAGTTAAACAGCTTGCCTTCGTCACCATGCAAGAAGCCGCGGAAGCCGAAGCCATCCTCTACGTCTTGCTCTGTCTGGCCCTCATCCCTGGTTGTAAAGAAGAAAGGGTGACAGAGAGCCCATGCCTCCCCACCTAGATTGCACAGGATTCAGGGGCCCAGGTCCAACCTCAGTCAGCGCCTCCCCAGTGGGCACCTACTGCGTGCTAGCCACGTGCGAGGACCTGCCAGAGACGTGCAAGGAGGAAGCAGCCGTCCCCGCTCTCCAGAGGGCCCCGCCTGGTGGGCAGACCTGTGCCCGGCTCATAGAGAGAGCGCCAGAAGGCTTCCGACAGAGTGGGGGCCCCTTCCCAGCCCCTGTCCTCCCTGACCCAGGCTCTCATCACCTCAGACTCCCAAACGGCGTTTGGAGACACCTTTGGAATTGTCTCCTCTTTTCAGTCCATGGACACGTGACCAGGCGGCTCTGTCACTCTCCTGCTCAGAACATTCAGTGGTTCTCATCCCCTTAGCCACTCACTCACCAGTTACGGAGCGCCCACCACGTGCTGGGCACTGTGCCAGGAGCCGGGGCTGCAGCGACAGGCAAGACGACAACGCTTGTGTCCTAGCTGAGGAGGCAGCTCTCGCTCTCCGGGGCAAGGCTAGACCTCCAGCGTCCAAGGGCACGAGCTCTGTGCTCAGACCCACAACCTCAAGTCTCACGCCTGCTACCCACTGTGTGTGTGGGCTGTGATTATTACCACAACTACCACTGCCACTCTAGTCCCTTGGACCCTGGAGACTGACCCCAAAGTGGCCCTTTGGGCAGAGAGAGCCGGTCGCCGTGGCCGGAGAATGTCTCCTGGGCGGCGCCTTTGCCCTCAGTCTCAGGGGATGTGAGTGTGTCGAGTAAAGAAACAAGACGATCCCAGGCCCGAGGAGTAGATCTGACAGAGGCCAAAAGGCACAGCGTCTGTCTGGGTAGGGTGGGTTGGCAAATCTGGATGGAGATGGAGTTTGGAGAGGAGAGTTGGAGGCCAGGGCCGGTCAGAGGGGACTTTGTTCTTATCCATGGAGGCTTCTAGGTGAGCAGTGCCACACCCAGAACTACCATGAAGGGGAGAGAGTTTGCTAAGGAACCACAGTGGTCAAGACAGAGAATGGGGGAGAGACCGGAGTCAGGCGGGAGCCAGGCGGGAGCCAGGCGAGAAGTGCGGAGGGGCCGCCCTTGCGCTGGGGCCCGAGGCACAGAGGGGAGAAGGCAGAGCGTGGAGGACAGGCCTTAAAAACCAAGAGCTCACAAGGGAAGGGGGCGGGAGCAGGTCCACACACTAGACGGACACGTGCAGGGCTCACCCACCATGTAGGCCCTGCAGTACAGAAAAGCTCCGGGCAGCAAGGATGCCCTGGCCTGGAGCCTGACAGCTCGGCGAGGAGCAGGGTGTCCCACAGCAGCTGCCCTGGCTCTAAATCCCAAAGGTGGGAAAGCTCTCGGCACAACATAGCATCTGCCTCCCTGCCTCCTGATGGATGGGACTGGCCACCAGGCCAGATAGGGAGAGGGCTGCCCCCGACTCTTCCCTCGGTCTAAAGAGTCTAAGTTATCTTCTCCATCACCAGAGAGAACTGAAATCAATGCCCTGTCCCCCCAGTACTCCAGACAGGCAGCCCCCTCCTCACCCAACCCTTGGCAGAGTGGCCCTGCCAGCCCCGTCCCAGGTCCCCTTTGCCCCTTCCCGACTGGCGTGTGTCACTGAGCGAGCATTGGTTAATGGGCTCTGGAGAGAGCCAACCTGCCAGTGAAGGGACAGACATGCCACCACTCACATGGCCCTCTGCTTAAACCTGCCCGGGAGCTACGCGTGGCTTTCAACACATGCAAAAGAGCTCAGTCATCCACAACCATATCAATGCAGATCAAAACTGCGATGAGATACCACTTTTCATCAATCGGATTGGGAAAGATCAGCACAATTGATACTGCTCCACGTAGGCGGAGATATGGGGAAGCAAGCCACTCACACTTCATTGGCAAGACGGGAAAGTGGGACGGGGCAACATGGCAGAATCAAGCAAACTTAAAAATGCGTATCTGCTTCGATCAGCACATCCTCTGTAGGGATCTCTCCTGCAGGTGCACATGTTAACTAAGACATTGGCTGTAGCAGCATCTCTTATTATAGCCAAGAGAGGAAGCAGCCATAAAGCCCATCCACGGGGCACTGGTCCAAGAATGTATGGTCTGGCTACATAATGGAATAATATGCAGCCAGTAAAAAGAATGAGGCAGCTCTGTGTGAGCTGATACAGGATGAGTGTTGAGATATGCCAAGTATTAAAAGGAAAAAAAGCTAGCAGGCAGCTTGGCGTACAGAGTACACTGCTATTCACAAAAAGAAAAAGTTTGGAGGTATCAGATACGTGCACAAGCACTGACCCCGCATGCCCGGCTGAGCACACCTCTGGGAGGGCATAAAGGATGCCCTGGAAACACTGGTTGCCTCTGGGGAAGGAAACTGATGGCTGGAAACAGGCAGAGGGATGCAGATATCACGGTCTACCCTTTTGCACCATATACCCTACACGAGTATCACCCAGTGTCCATATTACCTTAAGGAAATCAACAAGGAACCCTCTTATGGGATAGCATTTCTCATGCCTGCACCCATCTATGTTAGATTTCCCACCCCTATCCCAGGAGATCTCACACAACTGTACCCATGTGCTGTTTTCACCAAATCCTCAGTGCCTGACACTATGCCCAGTACACGGGGTGCTCAGCAAAAGGGTTGAGCGCCGGCCCCTCCAGTTCCAGGATCTCCATCTCTTCCTGGAAGCCAGCAGAGGCCAGAGCTTGCTCTCCTCTGTCAGGAGGATGGGGGGAGGCCGTTGGGCAGTGGACCGGGGCCATCAGCCTCCAACTGTATTGCTCCCCCAAAAACACATCCATGAAGCCAGTGCTCTGTATCCTGGAAGGACCCTTGAGGCAGGCAAGGCGCCTGCAGAGCGCCCGCAGCAAGCTGCCTGTGGTCCGGGGAATGGCCTCCGTTGACTAATTTCTGTACATAATTCCACCCAGGATGAGTCAACAACAGGGCAGACAGGAGTCCCTACAGGCCGGCCCCAAACCTGTTGAAAAGGTGGGAAGGCAGAGCATGGGGAGTTCAGACACTGAGAGAGGCCCCCCCAGTCCCCTCAGATCAGGATACCTCCACCTGCAGGTATGGACCTTGCTTCCGTGAGGGTCCCCCGGGCCCTGCCACAGGGTCGACTGCCCAGGATGGGGAAGGGGCCCGGCCCCTCAGCAGCACCCAGATGGGCCCCTCACTGCAGTGGGCCTCTGATCCATCAGCTGGGCTGGCCCAGCCCATTCCACCAGACTCCACCTAACCACCCTGCAGAGGCAGCCACGGATTATGCAACACCACCATTTATCAAGCCCGTGTCCCGCAGCAAGTCACCGTGACCTGGCAGTGGGCCCAGGGGCTGACCCTTCTTACCCCACTGGGTACCCGCCTGAACAGGCAGGCTTTTCCAGACACTCAAATTCTACCACACCGCTTACTGCCTGGGTCATCTGGGGCCAGCCCTTTTGTTTCTGGTGCCTCAGTTTCCTTGCCTGTAAAATGGGCTCCTGACACCCCCCTCTCAGGGTTGTTATGAGGACTGAATGGGCTCTTAAGCCCAGTGTACTTAGCACATGCTAAGAGCTCAGTAGCTGGCCACTGCCGTCAGAATTCCCAGGAAATCCATGCTGTTCTACCTCCCAGGGCCTTCCCTGCAGCATGTAGGTCTGGGCAGGGAGGGGCAAGAGGAGGTCCAAGGAGAGGAAGGGCACTCCTTCCTGGCCTTGGTGCTTTGCAAAGACCAGTAGCAGCACCTCCACCCGTACCTCTGTTTGCTCTCGCATCTCGGCTCCCCTGCACTGGCCTTCCCATCTCCAGCCCCTGCTCCTGGAGCAGCAGCAAATCCTTGTCAGCAAACAGCATGATAATTGCTTCTTGGCAGGGTTTCAAATGATATCACAGGACTGGGCTGCTCAATTTGAGCGAATGGAAAGGGGGAAGGAGGGGCACCCAGCAACTCTCGCAAGAGCCCGGGGTGACGGGTAGCTCCAATTACTAATTAATTGACTGCTCAGATGGAACAAATCTGAAACCCCAACAGGTTGGGCAAGCGAGTCCTGGGCTCCCCGCCAGCCCCTTTCATCAAAAGAGATCAGAGCTCTGGTCCTGACCACCTTTGGGACGGGGAGCGCTGGAGTCCTGCCACCCAGTGTCCAGAGAAGCCAACAGAGCCCGCGACCCTGTCCTGGCCAGGAGGCCTCCTGGACCATTCACTCAATCACTTGTCCAGCCAGCATGTGTTGAGCACCAAGTATTCATTACTGGACTGCAGGCTTCGGGGGAGTGAGGACTCATCTGTAGTAGTCCCTGATGCACCCCAGTCCTAGCACAGTGCCTGGCAGAAAACAAGAACCAAATGAAATACTGAATACTAAGTACGGTGCTAGGTTCATAGCATACAGTACTGAACAAATGCAGGTTCTGGTGCCAGGATGGCTGTTAACCAAATGAACAATTATAAGCAATACTGCAATCACAGTAAGCGCCATGAAGAGGCCCGCAGAGGCAAGGGAACGATAATAGTGGAACATGTCCCCAGCTGGGAGGTCAGGGACCCAGACACTACAGTGAGCAGGGGTCCGGGGTGACTTCTCCCAGCCCCACTCTCCCTGGGCTTCCCCAGCATGGGCACTAGCACCACCCTTCCACCACAGAAGACCACCCACTCAGTGGTCTCACCAGCCACCAGGTGGGGTAGGGTGAGGGTGTTGGCTGGGAGAACTTCCCGGAGAAATTGTGCCTCCAGGGCACTGCCTGCTGCAGTGGGGGTAACAAGCATGAACACACACACGGGACCCTGAGACCATGTGGGACCCCCCATTCCCCAGGCACTTTGCTTCAGAGACAGGTCGTGGTGACATTTGCAGAAGACCCAGACCACCATTCTCAGTGCCTGAATGTCAAGATGTCGCATCCTCCTCCCCATTTACCTTGTGCTCCTGGAAACTGACAAGGGCATGTTTCTAAAAGAGCATATTTGGGGAGGGTGGGGCACAGGCCTGCGTTTGAGTCTCAGCTCTGCTTCTCCTGGCTGTGAGATGCAGGATGAATGACCAAGCTACATTTTCTGTAAGATGGAGTCAAACTGTCAGCACAGACCCTGCCACCACGTCACAGAGACGAAAAGACAGGCACCCAGACCCCTGAGGCTGACCAGTGGTGACTTCCAGAACCCTGTCTTCCTTTTCTGATCATTATTGGGGTATGGTATGGGAAACCAGCCTGGGCCCCAGTCTCTGCTTCTCTCTACCCGTCTTTCCACCTGTCCCACATTTTACCATCCCAGGTGTGCGTGCCTACTCTCCGAACCAGGAATCATGCACCCTGGGTCCGGGGTCCTTTCACACCCAGAGCTGCCTAATATTTGGAAAGTGGCAAGTCTTCTTAAACTATTACCTCTATCAATATTAGTCAGAATTTCTACCAAACAGGAGCTTAAAGGCGGCCATCTGCTTAGAAGGGGGAGGGGGGCTAGGAACTTGTCTAGAAACACAGTATTTTTACATAGATTTTGTGTTTATTTGGGGTCTTTTGGGAGGTGCTGATGGAGGCGGGGCACTCTCGACACCAACACTGTTGTTAATAGTAACAACAAAAGCACTTCCGGGGCTTCCCTGGTGGTGCAGTGGTTAAGAGTCCGCCTGCCGATGCAGGGGACACGGGTTCGTGCCCCGGTCCGGGAAGATCCCACATGCCGCGGAGCGGCTGGGCCCGTGAGCCATGGCCGCTGAGCCTGCGCGTCCAAGAGCCTGTGCTCCGCGACGGGAGAGGCCACGGCAGTGAGAGGCCCGCGTACCGCAAAAAAAAAAAAAAACCAAAGAAACACTTCCGTTGATGCTACCAAAGCACTGTGCCAAGAGCTTTACATACAACTTCTCACTTAATTCTCTTAATATCCAATTAGGTATTATGTCCATTTTACAGATAAGTAAACCGAGATTTAGAGAGGCTAAGTAACTTGCCCAAGTCCTTGCAGCTGGCTCAGAACGAGAGGCAAGACTTGAACCCAGGTCTGCCAGATGGCAAATCCACCACTGCTGTTAAATGCAACTGCTACCTTCTGGCCATGCTCCACTCGAGGACACCCGTTCCACCCGCTCGACCACCCAGGCCGCCAGGCTGCAGCTGGAGGGCTTCAAACTTCAAACTTCCCGCAAATGCATTTCTGAGCAGGATCTTTTATTTTTTTTTTCCTGGTGGGAGGCTGAAAAGGCTGTTCCTCTTGGTTGCTGCTATCTAGGGCCTTTGAAAACATTACAGGGGCTCAAAACAACTCAGAAGGTTGGTGGGTGCTCGCTCAGGTCTGAGCCCCTGGCTGGGGATCCTCCCCCAAACGAGGAAGTGTGGGAGCTGCTCCAAATTCCCCTCTGAGGACTGTGCTCCCTCCCTGACACACCTGACAGATTCTCTTCCACAGATGCCGGCCCAGCCCATGGGACCTCATCGCACAATGAGGCCCACACCTGCGAGGAATGTCTGTAAATCCTGGGGCTCTGCACAGGGCAGCCGGTGCACAGGGAACGGCAGCAAATCCCAGGATAAAAGCAGAAGCCATCCTGTTGACAATTCATTCGTCTTTCTCCCCCAAATCCATCCACAACAGAACTGTTAAGCTCATGTTTCCTCTCCTGTTGCAAACAATTGTAAAAATGACTGGTATCTGCCCTCAGTGTAGAGCCCGTCTGCTTCTTCCCCAGGCTAAAGCTTTCTGGAAGGACTGCATGTGTGAAAAACATGCATTCCCAAGGCACACAGATAATGGTTACTCTTAGAGACCCTAATCACTCAGCTCAGAGATGACAAACGCAAAGGCTGCCAACATAACTGCTGACTTTCTGGAGACGGGAGGCCAGCTGCAGACCCGGGGTTGGGGACCCGAGGGCAGGCAGGCTCAGGGCTGCATCTGGAGACGGGGCTGTGCTACAGGGCGTTGTTCTGGCACTCAACCTCCTATAATGAGGCGTCTAGACTCCTGCCTGAGCCTCTCCTGCATCTATGGCCCTAAAATCCCATCTCAAAGTAGAAATGCTCTCTGGGGGAACGGAAGGAGAGTGTAAGGAAGAAAGCTCAGATGGGGCCAGGACAGCTGGTTCTGATCCTGGCTTTGACACTGGCTAAGCTATGCCTTCACCTCTCTGGGCTTTGGTCTTCTCATCTGGCAGTTTGGAACAAAGACCTCTAGGGTCCCGCCCAGTCGACGTCCCATGAGTGAGACATGCAGATTGAGAGACATTTAAGTCAGAAAGCACACGAGAGCCCAGTGCCGACAGCCAGTCCCCAGCTAAGCCGGCGTCTATGGGGCAACTGGGCCCTTGATAAATATGTACACACGGGACTGCAGGGGCTGATGCAGATAACTGAAGACAAAAACATCTTTTCAGCTTGAAGGGGCCCAAAACTGATGCACTAATGCACAGATTTTTTTTTTTTTTTTTTTTTTTTTTTTTTTTTTTGCGGTACGCGGGCCTCTCACTGTTGTGGCCTCTCCCGTCGCGGAGCACAGGCTCCGGACGCGCAGGCTCAGCAGCCATGGTTCACGGGCCCAGCCGCTCCGCGGCATGTGGGATCTTCCCGGACCGGGGCACGAACCCGTGTCCCCTGCATCGGCAGGCGGACTCTCAACCACTGCGCCACCAGGGAAGCCCCTGATTTTTTGTTTTAAACATAAGATGCTACCTATGATGAAATACCTTCTATTTCCCCCATATCCATTTCCCCTTCCGCCAGCAACAGCCTTAATTTTATTGGAGGATCCATCCTTCCCACACTCTCAGTCCACCTAGGGTGGAGCAAAAAGTCCCATCTAAGCTGATCAGTGCATGGCCTTCCCCTGGCCGGTAACTGGTTCAGGAGAGGGCACATGACTGAAGCCAGTCCGATCAGAGTTCTGAGGCCCAGGACCTCCTAGGAATGCTGGGACAAAGATTCCCCATCTCTCCCACTGGACCAAGTAAGAGAGGATGTGGGGAAAGAGCTGCTGCAGTCATCTTTTCACCATGTGGGGCCTGAGAATAGGACTAGCTTCACTGAAAGGAACCAAGGAATGGGGAGGAAGCACCCCTGTCACGGAGACAGTCTGGGTGCTGGATCAAGCCACACGTGATCTACCCATAGACTCCTCAGAGAATATTAAGGAAACATCACATCTGACTGATTCCTCACTTTCCTAATCTTTCTTTGAAGAAGATCTTTGCCAACTGAGAGAACAGAACAGACTCACAAGCACATCCAGCCAATTCCCCCGTTGGAAATGGATTCATTCAATCATCTATTGATTCTACAAACATTGACTGAGTGCCAGCTCTGTACCGTCAATGGTGAGCGAGGCGCAGCCCCTTCCCTCAAGAGCTCTCAGACTGGGGGGACACAACCCCACAGATTGGCAGTTTTGCTGCAGTGTGATGACAGTTCGAACAGAGGACATATGGGAGCTGGGGACACACAGCCTCTAACCCAATGGGTGGGTCAAGGAAGGCTTCCCAGGTGGTATCTAAAGGCAACCACATACCCTCTTAGATTTAGAGCAGACAAACCCTTCACTAACTAACCTCAGCAGTTCTCAAAGCGACCCTGTGTCCGTGGCTGGACAGGGATCGCCATCCCCACTTTACAGAGAAAGAGGCAGACACCCAAGAAATGGGGGTGTAGGAATGACCGGTTCAGCCTCACACAGGAAGTTTGGGGCTCATCAGAGAGGAGAACCAAACCTCCCTCTATCACATACGTCACAACATCCTCTCTGACTTGATGACTGTACAGGACTCCAGAGTCGGTATCAAAGGGACAAAGGCCAGCCATATGCCCCCAGAGGCTGCCTGGGGTCTCTCAGGAAGGTGCCACAGGGAATCACATTAGGCCACGCTGCTGGCCAGGGAGACAGCCCTGAGTGCCCGCTGCCACAACAGCAGCCTTTCTAGACACCTCATCACAGACCCAGGCCAGGTTCCGGGCAGGGCTTTTATCATCACGGGGGTCCCGTCGGCAGAGGGAAAGCTTCAGCAGAGCCCTGACCAGCCGCTGCATTTGACCTGGCCTACGAGGATGGCAACAGGTTTGTGGCCACTGACCCGAGGGGAAGGGGTAACTGCCAGAAGCGTCCCAACACACAGTCCTCGCGCTGAGGACAATCAGGTCCAGAATAAAAATGAAATTGAGGGCTTCCCTGGTGGCGCAGTGGTTGGGAGTCCGCCTGCCGACGCAGGGGACACGGGTTCGTGCCCCAGTCCGGGAAGATCCCACATGCCGCGGAGCGGCTGGGCCCGTGAACCATGGCCGCTGAGCCTGCGCGTCCGGAGCCTGTGCTCTACAACGGGAGAGGCCACAACAGTGAGAGGCCCGCGTACCGCCAAAAAAAATTTTTAAAAAAAGAAATTTAATCCTCCCTGCCTTTGTTTCACCACGATATGATGAAGACCAAAAGAAAAGCTATTAAAAGAGATGAAGAGATGGACTTCGGAATCAAGGTCCTGAGTTTGAGTCCATTTACTAAGCTGTATATTATGGTTCTTTTAAATAATATCAACAACTAATAAAAAAGTCAGTTAGGGCTTCTGCAACTCAGTTTCCTCATCTGTAAAATGGAGCTGGCACCTACCCGCCATGGCTCACAGGTAGCACAGGTAAAGCACAGAGGGGAGTTTAGTAAATGTTGAATTAACAGTAGTAGTAGTAATACAACTAGCAATACCATCCTTTGATTAGTATTACTATTCCCACATAGAGATGGCCACTCTCCATCCACTTGAGAGAATATACTGGGATAAAACTGGGGACTCACTAAACGAAAACAAGAAAGTATCAGGGTCTAGAATAATCCTCTCCCACAAAGCACACTGTGAGGGCAAAAAGTATAATTTCACAAGCACAGCCCGTGGACCCCACAGAGCCCCAGAGTGATGGCTACAACAGTGTGGCCTGGCCCCTTCTTGGGTTTTCCTGCACAGCCATACGGGGACCTCTGCCATCAGCAGTCTCAAGGCAGGGGTCGGAACCCTCACTTTCTCCGCCTGTGAGGGGGGCTCTGGACCATTCAAAAGCAGCCTCTCAACACGCTCAGGTCCCTAGAGTCCCAAGGCCACCAGCTCTAGGACACCAGAGCGTAACCATCCCCTCAGTTGCCCCCAACCCTACAGCCCACATTCCCTCAGGCCAAGGGTCAGGAGACCTGGTAGTTTTTTCCCCAACGGGCCTTCAGGAGCCTCCCCTTTCTCCTGTCAGCCTTCTAGAACTCAGGCCTGGTTGGCCATGGTGCCAGCCTCCTGGAGACTCCTACTGAGGGCCATCACAGCCCAGGTGACTCCAGTGGCTGGAGGAGGACAGACCGAAACCACCCTGGTCCCACTGGGAACAAAGAACTCAGCTGTGAGGCCCTGGGCAGGCCCTGCGGAGATTCACAGATCACATGTCACCAGGCCCCGGGAGGGCAGGCCGCAAACTTCGTGGCCCAGTAGGGGTAAGGAGGGGCCTCAGTCACGTTCAGACACCCTCCTTGCCTTGTCTCTTTCCACGCTTTCCCCCGAACAGGCAGCCTCAGGCTCCATGCAGCCTGAAATCCCAACGTCATCCTTCTCCTGGTCCGCCCTTGGGTGTCTCTCCCTGAAGCAACCTGAGCTCCTCAGGCAGCAGCTCCCCGCTGCCTTGCACTCACCGTTAGGTGCCTGTTCCTCAGCTCAGGACAGATACCTGTTGAGTCTGTTTAGCATCTTCCCCACGCTGGGCACATCTAGCACCCACGATGACCAAGTACGGTCCCTTCCCTCAGGGGCTCATGGGGTAGCTGCAGCAGCACAGACAGTGCCAATGGCATCACAACAGCTGCCCCTAAGTGCCTCCTGCGTGCCAGTCACTATGCCAGAGAGGTCTCCTATTTTTAACCTCACATCTCTGCAAGGTAAGCATTTCATTCCCCATTGTACTGATGAATCAACTGAGGAGTTGGAGAGTTACAATATCTTCCCGAGGACACATAGAGAGCAAGTGCAGAGCTGAAACAGGAATCCAGGATCATCTACACAGAAAGAACGTTGACTTTGGGGTTGGCTATTTGCATACCACCTTCACTATTATCTGTTCAATATTATTTCTTTAAATAATATTAACACCAACAGAGTATGTATTATCTGTTGAGCACTTTCTAAATGCTTCACATGCATTAACTCACTTAATTCTCATAACAACCCTAGAGGGAGGGTCTATTAGGAGATCCCAATTAGACAGGAAGACTGAACAGAAGTCCAAGGTCTCACAGCCTGTATGGGGCAGAGCCAGGATTTGAACCAGGCAGTCTGGCCCCAAAGCCCCGCTCTTACCAGTGCACTCTGCTGCCACCCACAGACTTCTGGTTCTCATACCTTGGTTCTAATACCTGAGAAATCCGGTATCTGAAATCACATAGGTTGGTGAACATTTTCTAATACACATCAAACACAACCATAACTATCAACTTCAAAAAAGTACCCCAAGGGGCCTTCTAGAGTCATTGTGAGTACCACTGGTTGTGTACGGACCACGCTCCAGGAAACCATGTCTTGGGGAGAAGAGGGCCCAGGTAAGAGAACGAGGACCTGAAAGGTCCACAGCTATCCCAGAGCCCCCATCACTCTGACTCTGGGTGGACAATAGCCTGAGGCTTGGGGATCCAGGGCCACCCAGAGGAGGCAGAGATGATGGAGCTTGGACCCATAGCTCAGAAGGAAAGCAGGTCATCAAGGCACTCACACTCCACACCCGGTGTGTTCTGCCCCTTGGGGGCCCGAGGGGGCCTGGCCCTGCAGAGGCCAAGTCCCGGAAAGAGTACAGAGGGATCAGAGATGACAGGGCCACCCTTCAGCTCCTCCCTTGGCACCTCCCCCAGAGGAAGTCCCCGTCACCACACACCCTCCACACACCCTCCCCTCCAGCCAATTCACCCCTTCCTTCTAGCTCTTTCCATAGCAACAGAAGATGATTCTCTTGGTAAACAAAAAACTACTTTTCTTTCTCTCAAAAGTCACCTACAACAGGACACTCCTGCCTTTATCCAGGTATTGTTCAAGCCTTGAAGGCCAGTCACCACATCACCCAAGCAGACCTCTCCGCCCCCAGAGCTGAGACATGGTGTCACTTCACACCACGAAAGACACCGCCTATGTCCTTCCCCAGTTCCAACATGGCAACGCCAATGGGTCCATTTCAGGGAAACAAGATATGGGACACTTCAGCCAACACTCCTGCTTTTCCTTCCTCCCCCACTGTTTCCCAGCTGAGAAACGGCACTGGGTGGTCCCTCCAGTCATTCCTTAGGTGGCAGGGAGCTACCGGACACGTGACACACATTGGGCTGCTCCTAGAGACCAAAACCCCATCAAGAAGTAGGAGAATGTACCAGAGGTGGATAACATTTTGCATAAAGCTCTACCGTTTCCATCATCCCTGGACACTCCAAGGGCCTCGTGTGATGCTGTACTTTCAGCTTCGACCGCTGCTCTCACTCAACATGCCCAGGGAAAGCCTTGTTCCCGAAGCCCTCCACACACCAGTTCTCACAAGGACTCGGTTTCCCCAACATCTCTTCCTGCAGCCCTGGACCCCCAGGCCGAATGTTCCCAGACTATGAAGGAATCAGTCCACTTTGGCCAAATGGTTCCCAAACCACACACCTTCTAAAGATCTACAAGTTTCCTGGGCGATGCCTTAAAGTAGAAGGTGCTGCAAACAGGTGTCTCGCCTGAACAGCACCACCACCACTTCCTCCTCCATCACACGCCTCTGCAGCCATCCGTCCCCCTCCCCTACCCCCGTCGGGCCTGGGGATCCATTCTGTCTTGCTCACTGGGATCTCACACCACACATGCAGCCAGTGTGTCCAAAGGGTTTTCAACCCATTGCTTCTCAGGCCCAAATCAGCCATATTGTTGTCTGCTTTCAAGGCGGGAGTAGATAATGATAATGGTAGTGGCAGGGGTGCCAGGTAAGAGCCTGACACATGCGAAAGCCTTGCCGTGTTTGACAGCGGAGTCAGCAGGCTGGGGAGGAATGTTCTATGGTGTTTCCTTCCTGGGACGTAGCCCCTGGAAACAGCCAGGAGGGGAGGCCCGGCACGGCCTGAGCTCAGTCACCTTGGGATGAGGCTCTCAGTTTCGGAGGGCAGAGTCGGTGCCACCCTCTCCTCAGCTGCAAGCGGAACTGAACAACAGCAAAGCTCGGAGTCCCGGACTCTACGAGAGCCAGAAGGCTGTGACGCCCTGGGTTTGGACAGTGGGCAGACACATCCTGACCCGCGCGCTCCTCTCAGCACCAGGCCGCACCCTGCCCGTCCCTGGGCACAGACAGAAAACGTCCAGGTCAGGGTCATCAGCCAAACACCAAGTCCCCAGGGAAGAGGCTGCAGCAGAAATACGCTCAGCCCCAGTGCCTGCTTCTTTCCACGTGCACATGGCTAAAGGCACACGCCCCGGAGTTGGACGGCCTGGGGCCAGAACCCAGCACCCCAGCTCTGGCTGTTGCACCCTGGACAAGGTGTTATTACCCACAGCTAAAACGTGGTTAATAATATCCATCTCAGAGACTGGTCGTGAGGGTTAAATGAATTAACATCCACGAGGCACCTAAAACAGTTTTCGGCATATGTATAAGCACTTTTATCAGCTCTATCATTTTTAATTTTCAATTTAATTATCACCACCACTAGCTCGCAGAGCAGAGCCCCTGAAACAGATGGCCTCCGAATTTCCGAAGTAAAGTCCCAACTTCTGTCCTACTCACGTGGCACCTTAGGAATCACAGATGACCTAGCTTTGCCTCCCTCCCTCTCTGCCCCGCTACCCCCGCCCAGCACATCACACAGCTCCGGGCACGCAGCCGGTGCCTGGTCCGCGTCTGCTGAATTGAACCAATGAGATTCCAAGTCTCCCCCTAAGCCCCCTCCCCATGAACTTCTTCTGGGTGTCACTAATCTCTGTCCCCTGGAAAGTGGAGCACAAAGGCTTATATGGTCCTGCCTTCTCAGGAGGCCCATACAAATACAAAACACAGCCAGTAAGAAAATGAAACTTTGGGAAACGGGATGGTGACCATGAACAGAGCCAGGGGGACAAGTCCAAAGTGTCCTTTCTTCACCTGTAGAAGTCCCATGGCTGTCTCCCATATAGATGGCAGGACAGACATATACAGAAGGGAAACTAAAGCCCCAGGAACCAGCATATACAGCATCACAGACCTGACGAATCATCCCAGGGGCATGGGGCTAGGGCTGGGGCTGTGCAGGCGTCACCCCCAGAACTGCTTCCCCAACCAGATACACAGGCTGGAGAATTCCAGAAGGAACGGCGAGCGCCCACATGTCCACACCCTGCAGTGGTAACAGACATGGAGCCTGCCAGTGTCAAGGCCCCGCATTTGCACAGACAGGCACCTGGGTGTTTACATAAGGCCTGCCAGCCCTTCTTGCTTGATGTCAGATGCCAGCAGCACCCGGGGTTTCCATCGCCTAAGAATTCCTAGAGTGAAAACACAGGGCCTGCGCCTCTCTTTTCCACACAGGGGATGCCACGGGGAGGGTGAGCCTTTGGACTGAGGGAGACTCTTGTAAAGCAGCAACTGCCCTTAACGAGAGCCTCGCTCCCCTTCCCACGTGCCTTTATAAGGGCTCCTGCCGCTAACGAGCACTGGAGTAGAAGCAAAGATGGAGAGAGAAAAAGGAGCTGCACTGAACTTCCCAGAGCCACAGACCAGCATCCAGATCAGGGAGCGCCCAGCAATGCCAGAAACATGGACTCCGTGGGCTAGGGTTCTGAGAGGCACCCCTGGTAACAAGAACTTGACCTTAACCCTGCCGAGCCCTCAGACATGCCAGTTAAATATGTTCAACTGAGAAACTGCAACTAGAACCCAAGTCTTTGCCATTTTATTCAAAAATGTTTACTTCATGTTTCCCTATTAAATATAAGCAATTTCCCCCTTGTATATATTTGCATCACATTCACACAATGTGTTCCCCATCAACATTTGAATTATGGGTACAGGCCCTGAAATGTTAGTTTTGTGCTAAGATAAATATTGGAATCATATTCGCTCTGCTTTTTTGAAGTAGTCAACATCACAATTCGTGATGGAAGAGCCAAGGCACCGTTTGCTTTGTTAAGTAACAAAAGGCTAACGAGCAAGGCTCTTGGGGGGAAAGGGATCACAACGGCCTCCTAGAACCTTCTCGCTGCCTTTGTGACTCTTTTATCTGCTGACAATAGACTGGCACAGTTTCTCTGCTGGCATTGGGCAAATCCCCCGAGCCTCTGAACCTGGCCCTGAGAGCATGATTGTGTTCGTGGTGCGCCCGGCACCTGCCACGACTAGCATCGAGGTACAGGTGAAGCCCCAGCACCATCACCACACCCTGCCCAGGTTTCCTGATGACCTTACATGGAGCCCTGGAAAGAACAAGCAAGAAAGAGGAAGGAGGAAAGGGAGGGAGACAAGGGAGGGCTCACACACGCCCCTGGGAATCAGACCCCTCTCCGATTCCTAAGGGGGCCACGTTGGCTGGAAAAGCACTGGCCCTCTGTTCACACGCCCCTGCTCCTCCACAGGTGGTTCACCTGAAAGGCCTGCCTCTGTGGGCTGACCAAAGCAAGGGGACAGCTCAGAAATGCAGCACACTCCTCCCTGCCACACACGATCTTCACAAGGGCCATGTCTGGGGAAAGCCACAGGGCTCAAATCCAGGCCACCCACAGTCAGCAGCCCACCCCCGGTTCTGGCAATTCCAGTCATTCTGGTCATTTCAAGCTCAAAATGATGCCTGGGTTGGGTCAGGAAGCTTCTCCCTCTGCAGGTGAGGGCACTCTGGGGGTGACGATTCAAAGAACCTGGCCGCACTTTGCTGCGCCCCCTCCCCTGGACTACTTCTCACAGGTGTCATACACCAATGCTATGAGGGAATCATGGCAGGTGGTAAGAGCCCCATTTTACAGATGTGGAAACTGAGGCTGAGAGAGGCTTACCCAAGATCAGGTAAGGGATAGCTCCTCATGCACCCTCCAGAGTCTGTGCATCGTATCTGTTGAAGGGATCTGTGTCTATGAATCGCATCATTGGAACTTTCCTCTGTGCTCTAGGAGCTCTGAAAAACTGGTTCGAGGGTCTGTCATCAGCACCAGGTCCTTATAACCTCAGGACCTCAGTTCCCTCAACCGTACCATAAGGGGGCATCCTTATCTATCCATAATCATCATTATGTTTAATTATGTCCACAATCATCATTAGGATTGCTGCTACCAACAAAAGTGTTAGCACTCCATGGGCTCTTCCAGCTCTAGCTTTCTCACCCTGATCATCTTTAAAATTATTCACAGAGCCATGCCCAGCTGAGAGCTGCGCATCCCCTACGGAGCACCTGCTACCCCGGTGCCCTTCCCCTCAAAACTCCTCAAGGTCCCAGCCCAGTAGCCGTCACCCCCAGAAACTCAACCAACGAGGCACTGCAGAGCAGAGCTGGGAACGTGCAGCCCTCGAGGCTGGCAGCCTCCCCCCAGCCCTGCCTCACATACTTGCTTCCTGGTAGGAAAAATATGACGCGGCTGGATCTGCCTCAGAGAGCATTAGGTTATGATCATTTGAACTCCATTCAGTTATTCCTATTAAATGCACGAGCAGAACACTGTAGCTGGTGGGCTGGATTCTTGGTAAGAAAAGAAAGTGGGTTTATATTTCAAACTGGAAGACATCTCTAACCAAGGGATCCAGTGAATGAAGTAACTTTAGACCTTTTCCTCTTCGGCGGTGCTTCGCACAGAAGAGAAATGAGCCTCGGTGACCAGGACTCCGGGCCCATCCTGGTGATGGGCTCGGCTTACACCCAGCTAATTAAATTAAGCCGCAGCTACCTCACTCTTCCCCGGGCTAGAGGGGGCCCACGCATTATGCTGCCCCGAGCTCCCCACAAATTGCCTCTCCCCGAAGAGGGCTTCACCACTTGAGAAAACGCGTCCAAGGCGGTGCGTGGCAGTGAGGTCCCGGTAATTGGCCCTCCCCTTGGCGCGACCTCTCCCACTTGCCCGCCAGTGGAGAGATAATGAGAGGCCAAAGCATGGGGAGGCTCAGCAAACAGGGTGAGGGAAAGGGCTTTGCTCCGGAACCCAGGCCAGCCGGCCAGGCTTTCTCCAGCTAAGCCACAGTGGCAGGAAGCCGTGGGGCAGGGATGAACGGAAGCTCCTCCTGGGTGTGGCCTCGCTGCTCCATCCCGGACAAGCTTCTCATAGACCACAGGCCACACTGGCAGGTAGTGACCTGGCCGGTGGGCAGTCAGCAGGTCCGCACGTGACACAACCCCTGGAGTGCCACGTGTGAATAGTTGTGTCTGCTACTGGGAGCCCCAGAGTGGAGGCCCCAACTCTGCAGAGTAAGTAAACCAGACAGGACTTCCTGGAGGAGGAGGAGGAGGAGGAGGAGGAAAGGAATGCCCCATGGGACTCCCACACAATTACCTCGAGAGGGCCCTTCACCAGGGCACCTTCCCACGCCACACAGGGCGGGGCACCAGGCACGCGGAGTTGTTCCAGAGAGTGTCTCTGCCTCTCTGTGTTCCTGTTTTTTAATACTTCCAAGTTACTATTTTTCTGCACAAAGCAAAGAAAAATGTCTCCGTCACTGTAGCAATGGAAGTGGCCTCCATTATGTGTGGGAAATCCCCCCGGAGAACAAAGGGAGGAAGATCAGCAGGAGATGTGCAGCAGGGAAAGTAAGGATGCAGACAGGCCTGGGATGGCAAGTTTGCAGAGCGCTAATCCGCCCCGCACCAAGGGACTGATTTTAACAAGCCAGGCTGTTTGCGAGGCACTGTGGGTTGACTCACACGGGCTGTTGTGTCAGTCTCTTCTGCTTCGTTCTGCATTCAGAATTCTCTCATTCCAGGCCTTCTTACCCAAAAATGACTGTGCCGTGAAAACCAGCCCCGTTTTGGACAACTCCTGAATTGAAGGGACATTTCTTTACGCGTCACTTCTCTGCCGTGCGCTGCCACTCAAAGAGGCAGGGAGGAGAGGGTGATTTCAGGCTAACTCCCCATCCACATCTGCCTCTGCTCCTCGCTGAGCTGGGGTGAGGACCCTGGGGAAGAGGCTGTGCTCCTCGGCTGAGGGGAAGGCTGGGTAATTGGGCTCTGCAGCTACGAAAAGCCAGCAGCCCACAGGGGAGAGCCCACAGCAGCCCTCAGGAGAGGCAGGTTCCTCCCTACAACGCTTTCTCCGATGGCTCTCGCCGGATTTGGACAATAGCTATAATAGCAAACATTACTGAGCACCAGGCAATGTGCCAGGCACTTTACATGCACCATTTCATTCTCACAGCAACTCTGAGGAGGGCACCTTTATCCCCTCTTATAGACAAAGAAACGGAGACTTGAAGGACTAGAAAGTGAGTTGAGGTGTCACAGCTGACCCCTGATGGAGCTGGGTTTCCAACACAGTGCTGGCTGCCAAACACCTATCCTTCTACCCTCCTGCCTCCCAGGCTGTACGTCCATGTGCTCTGTCCCATGCCTGGGCTTTGGGAGGCAGTGGTGCAGGGAGCAGGGCTGGGAAGAACTGGTGAGCACAGAGAAAAAAAACCAAGTCTGCTGGGTCTCCCCACTTTCCTGGTAAGCCGGTCCCGGCATGTTACTGGGAGGGTGGATTCCCAAGTGTGCCAGGGACGAAGCTGCCACAGTCCATCAACAGAACCCATGTCGGGGAGCAACGCAAGACCTCCCGTGGAGCCTGAGGGGCAGTCTCTGGGAAGCAGCTGGGACATCAGAAACTCACCCCTCTCTGTACCATCCAATCTGCAGCAGGAGGCAGCCGGCTGGGCTGCTTTCTGAGTCACAGGCGTGTGGGTGAGGCCAGGAAGCCAAGCCGAAAACTGACCTTCTCCCTGAGGTCACTGCCTACACAGTGATGGTCACATGGCAAGGATTTGCCAGTGGCTTAACCCACTTCAAAGGGGGCAAGGGCAACTGGATGGGCACGTGATGTGACCGGCATTGGAAAATCCACCAGTCCCTTCCTCAGGCAAGGAGGGCCAGCGGACAAGGTCCCCAGCAAAGCCAGCACCATGTGACAAAGGCCAACCGCACACCCAGGCACCCATCCACCGTCTCTCAGTCACTGGCATGGGGGATGAGGCAGCCACACCCTCCTCGGCGGGCATCACTTCTCTCAACTCCCCCAGGTAAACACACGCCTGATTGGCCCGCACTTTGAAATCTGAATCTCCGCCATGGAAACCCAGGGTTGTAAGCGATCAGACTTTGTTAATTTTGCCAGGCATCACCCACGGGACTGAGCACGGCTCTCAGGGTGTGGCCGCCATCAGCCAAACCAGCCACATCTGCTTGCATTTCATCACCAACATGGTAAAGCTTGACTTTCAGCTGACCTTGAAATGCACAAACTCCAGCAGGGGAGGGGGTGGCAGTGGGGGAGAGGAGCCAAGTGAAAGCCGCTAAAAGGAAGCAGAAATAAAACAAGCTGGGGCTGCCCTGTGTCCCCCCAAATTAAAACCAAATGAACATATCAAAGGGCACTTTTCCCAGCTATTTTGGCTCCAACACTCCTCAGCTTTAATCAAGTCCCTGGGAGAGAAAGCCTCAAGTGGCTGTAATTTCCTACCTGCCTTCTTCACCTGTGCAGCTCGGGCCTGAATCTGGGAGTTATTTGGGCTGATCTTCCCCTAATGCACAAACCCTGCCACAATGCCTTCTCCCTAAGCCAGGCCTGGCTCCCTAGGTCCCGACAGAGGACGTCAGCCAGCCTGGGCTTTCCAGGCCCCGAGGAAGGCAGCAGGCTGGCAGGGAGGGTTCATTCCCCTCTGGGGTGTCTGCTCCCGAGAGGACCTCCATGTAGGCCCCGGCTCTGGCAGACCAGCTCCCGCAGACCAAGAGGACCTATTCACCACTGGCAGGGACAGGATGTCGGAAGCCAGGGATGCCGACTGACAGCCGTGGCCACACCTTTGCCTTCTACCGCGTGGTGCTTCCCGAGAACGGAGGCAAGAGAGCACCCGGGGCTTGCCTCTCAGCCCAAGGCCCAGCTCTCTCCCCCTCGCTGTGGGACAACACGTGAGCTCCGTCCCTTTCTGAGCCCCAGGTGCCCCCTCAGCAGAATAAGAAGACTGGACAAGATCATGAGTGACACAGCTTTTCCTAACACCGTTCCCATGTTAATAATAAACACACATACAGCTCCTCACTCTGCAAAGACCCTTCATTCTGGCCTCACAAGAGCCCCCAAAGACAGGAATTGTTGTGGAGGCTGGAGAGAGGAGGAGGTGGGCTGCCAAAGGCCACACAGCTAGTAGGCAGTAGAGCTCTCCACCTGTGCCATTCTGCGGTTCCATGATGCCTCCAGGGACCTATCCAGCTCTGGCATTCAGACAGCTACTCAAAGACTTCCATGATGTTTGCTCCTGGGGAATCTCCCCTAGAGAGATTACAATGTCTTGTGTTCTAGAGCAAGGCCTCAGAGTTCCAGAGCAGCGGAAAAGCAGATGAGACAGAGGAAGCTAGAACAAACAAGAGGCACCATGAGAGCAGCCAGGTGCCAAGCTCCCCCAGCCCCGCCTACAAAAAGAAGAGCTTCGAGCACTTAGTTAGTGCCTACTGCATACCACGTGCGTTCCATGCTTCATCTCATTCCACCCCCGATGAGCCTCTGAGATAGGAACTATTATCATTCCCATCTGACAACTATGATTGCTCACCATGTGTCAGGCACTGGATGAGACAGCTGGGGCTCAGAGAGAATCGCTGAGGTGCCCAAGGTCCCACTTCAAGATGGAGAAGAACCTCAACATACCAATGGCATTTGTGGGAAGAATCCCACAAATATTCCATTTTTTTCTTTCTGGCGTTGGCATCCCTCACCATAGAGGCTGCCTTTTTGATGGTGTGTTCTAGGAAGCATGGATTACGTACAAGGAACTCCAGCTCTCTGGCTTCAGCAGGCCTCCATGGCCGGCTGCATCTGGGCCGGCAGAGGGGATGCTATCCTGCCACGCAGCACAGACGGACCCGCAGCAGGTTTCCCTGATGTGCAGCTGGGCCGGAAACGGTGGCACAGCCCCTGCAGGGCATTGCATATTAGGCACCGGTGGCTCCATAGGCCGGCTCATAGCCACAGCCTGGGACCCCATCAGCGGGCAAACCCAGCCCCAGCCCAGCATCCCTACAGGCTGAGGCAAGAGCAGCAAGTCCCGCCCCCTCAGAAGATGGGAGCCCCCACACCCCTGCTCTGAAGGCCCTCCTCCTCCTCCTGTCTGTCCTCGCACCCCATCCCCAGGCAGCTCTGAGCCGTGGCCAGATGAGGCATCTTAGACCCTCTTCACAGAAGAGTCCACACCCAGAGCAGCTGAGTGACGCGGACTCCCGAGTTTGGCAAGACCTCTGAGCCCAGACTTCTGCCACCACCAACACGCAGCCCTTCCAAGAGTACAAACACTGACTTTGGAGTCAGAATGCCCGGGTGCAAATCCTGCTCTGCCCTTAACCTCTCTGAGAGTCAGTTTCCTCGCCTGTAAAATGAGGATACGAATGGGGCAGGCAGGGCTGAGTCAGCCAAACAGACCCAGCGAGGAGCTGACTGCAACGGGCGAGGAAGGAAATAGGGGCCAAGCACGTGGAGGGCTGGACCTGCCGGCGAGGCATGGCACTGGCACACACCCGGTGCCCCATCAGCATCGGTAGGTGTCTAAGAGCGGTCCCAAAGGGCTGAGGATGACGCCAGAGAACAGAAAGGTGCGGGGCAGGCTGCCAGCAAGCTTGAATTGAGCACCCACCCAACACATGTGAGAGGACAGGGGAGCCACCAAAACACGCAAAAAGCAACGTCCAGCCCCGCGGCACCCCCAGCTCGGCGGGGCCTCCCTGCCGCAGACAGTTGCCCGAGCTGTCCCCGCAGGGCCTTGACTCCTACCCTGAGGTTTATTTCCAAGACCCCAAGGCATGATCTTGCTCCCAGTCAAGGAAGGCCCTTGACCTCTGCCCTCCTTGGCCAGTTCTGGCCTCCAGGCCATAGCAGAGGTCCAGCAGGTGTCTCCATGTACCGGAGTCACCTCTGCCCAGCTCAAGGACAAACGCCTGCCACCACCCTCGTGGGACACTTCTGTGCACTCCAGGCCCTGCTCTGGGGTCCCACAGTCTTGAGGCAGCGTTGGGGGTAGAGTGGAGGTGAGGACACAGTGGGGAACAGGGATCCTGCTGATCACGAGAACTCTTGGGGACCCGGCAGCCTCACATACACACCCAAGTAAGACTCCCACACGCCGGTCAGGAGTCGGGGCAGGCCCCTCGAGGTGGCTCGACAGCCTGGGTCCACAGGGCTGCGACGCTGGGGAACAGCCCAGAGGAGAAGAAAGCTACCTCTCCCTGCCTGTGAATCCCCTACCTGGCATGGTCCCAAGCTGAGCCATGCAGGAAATGCCACAGTCCTGTCCCAGGTTCAAGTTCAAAGTCTGGCACTTGCCAGCTGTCAGGGAGGCCCTGGGCCACAGCTTCCTCACCTGTGAAGTTGGAGGGAGGGGCGCTCAGAGGAATGAGGAGCTGAAGGGAGCTTCTGGTGGGGTCCCTTCTGCACTCGAGTCCTCTTACCGCCTAGAGTCTTCCCGGGGGGCAGAAAGCCCCAGGGCACCGAGTGTCACACTGAACGGTCCCAGAGCGACGGCAGTTCCCCTTTGTAGGGTAAACAAGAGTCAAACCAAAGACCCTTATGGGATCCCTAACGGGGGGAGCCAAGTGTGGGGAGATTCCTGGGCAGGAAGGAGACCCATGGCTCTCTCTAGGATGAGGGCTGGGGTGGGGTGGGGAATCATCTCTACCCCGTGCCCCCAAGACAGGTTCCCACTTTGACTAAATTCCCTTTGGGGAGGCAATGACCCCTCTCCCCTGGGTCACAGCAAACACAGTTGCACCAGCCAGGACCGACTTCCCCAGCCTGCAAAGCGGGGCCAACCTGCCACAGAGCAGGCGCGCTGCCCACAGCTCCACTTGTGTGGGTACAGCTCCGCCGCTGGACGGCTTCTTGACAGTTATTGGCAGGGTCCCCGCTACCGGAGGACGAGCTGGGGGAGGGGAAGCAGGAAGAAAGGCCAATTTTGTTTCCCGGGGAGAACCGATTGCTGCTGACAGCTGTCCATAGGAAAGCGGAGGCACGTGCCCAAGTAATCTAAACTCGAGCGGCCCAGGTCTCCCCTCAACCCAGAAATGAGCTTGTTAGAAGAGCCTGGATCCCGGCCGTTTCCCTTGACAGCTTCCTTCCCCTAATACACGCAGCAAATTGGCAACCTGTCCTCAGGCATTTGCATCCCGCATCCCTGGAGGGAGATATCTCTATTATTCTGTTTTGGATAAAGGAGGCCGTTTGAGATGACAGGTGGCAAACGCCTCTTTAATAAAGCACGCAAGCGGCCAAAGACAGCCAGGCTGTGGAGAGGGACTTGACAAATAGGTAGATTTGCAACTCAGGAGCATTAGCAGGGCCAGCAGGAGCAGCGAGCAAGGGAATGTGGGGGCTGTGAGAGAAATCACCCCTTGTTACTCTGATTTAACCGTCTCACCGCTGGAGCCCCTGTCTGCCCCCTCCCAACGGCAGACTCAGGAAACGACACGGTCCGGCCCAGCACTGCAGGCCGCACCTTGGTTCTCTGAGCTCATCACCAGCATGGTGGGTCAACACTTCCCAATCCGTCTGCAGACGTTTCAAGAATGGTCCGTGCCCTTCTCTCTTCTCCATCTCAGTCTGTGCTATTTTTTTCCCCCAATAATCCCAATTTTAGGGGACTTTCCTGGTGGTTTAGTAGTTAAGACTCCGCACTTCCGGGCTTCCCTGGTGGCGCAGTGGTTGAGAGTCCGCCTGCCGATGCAGGGGACACAAACGGATTCGTGCCCCGGTCTGGGAAGATCCCACATGCCGCGGAGCGGCTGGGCCCATGAGCCACGGCCGCTGAGCCTGCGCGTCCGGAGCCTGTGCTCCGCAACGGGAGAGGCCACAACAGTGAGAGGCCCGCGTACCGCAAAAAAAAAAAAAGACTCCGCACTTCCACTGCAGGGAGTGTGGGTTTAATCCCTGGTCGGGGAACTAAGATCCCACGTGCCCCGTGGCGCAGCCAAAAAAAAATAAGAAGAATCCCAATTTTAAGAGAAATTAACATTTACTCAGCACTCACCATGCTTCTCCACCGCGTTGCCCTAAGTGAGGGAAGCACGTTTGCCTCTGTCGTTTCATTTCCCTTGACGGAACTACTTACTCCATTGCACAAACAGCTTCGCCTCCACTTCTCCCTCCCTGGCCTCTAGCTTCTCCCTCAGCCTTAATCTAAGCCTCTAGCTTCTCCCCTTATCCTTAATCCAATGGCGCTGGGTTTAAGAAGTTGGGTTCTATCCAGTGAGGAGCTGGCAAATGTATAACAGCCAGCTCTCCCAGCAAATAAATAAATAAAAACCTGATTTGTAGTGTTTGTCAATTTCTATGGTGTAAATACTCACACTGGCTGATTTTAAGCTTCCAACGGGATGTCACTGAACTCAGTTGGGCGGAAGTCAGCACAGCCGGCTGTGAGGCTTGTGCGAGCTGGCTCCAGCACCCCGCTGATTCAGCTCCTCCACAGGCTCATCCCTTTCCCCTCAGCCCAAGGGAAAACACTTCCAACCCTGAATTCAGTGAACACACACACACACACAGCCTCTTCGCCCAGCTCCAGTCATACCACCCCTCTCACTGCTCCTGCCTGAGTGAACTAAAGAAGGCTTTTCACCAGCGCCACACCAAGGACTCTGCACCTCGGACGATACAAATCCCTGCTCCATCGCTTCAGCACACCCGTGTGAGTGTGGGTGCCTTCATAACCACTCTGTGCCTTCGTTTCCACATCTATAAATAGGAATGGTAGCTCGTGGGGAGAGCGACGGCTAACTGAGGCAACGCGCGGTACAGTACCTGGCCCACAGCAGATGCTCTGTAATGTTGGCGATATCCTCCTCATCGCCCACCGGACAAAGGCGTCTCTGATGTAAACACAACGGGATGCTTCCTCTTCCTCACCCAGGCACTCGCCACACTGCTAAGGGCTGCCTGCGCAGGACTGGGTGGCCGTCTGGTTCTTGGCGCAGTCGTGGTTGAGCCCAGAGTAGAGCCGTGAACTCCTACCTCTCTTCCTACCCCACCAGCCCTCCTGACGAGGCTCCAGCGTGGCTGCTCTCCACCTCCGTGGTGGCGGCACATTGGAATCACCTGCGGAGCTTGACCATCTATTGAAGCCAGGTCTCGTCTCCACCCAAGATTCTGATTTAACAAATTCAGGGTGCTGACTCAGCATCCGAATGTTTTTTCAATCTCTCCAGGTGATTCTCGTGTGCAGGCAGGATTGAGAACCAGTGAGGACTGATAAGCAGGGCTACTCAAAGTAGCAGCTGAGCACAAAGTGTGAGTGCTCAGCTCTTGTTCCAAGCAGCCTTGGCCTCAGACCACATTTGAATGCATCCTTCCTGATGCCGGAAGTTCCCGGCCCAGAGAATTCCTGTGGCTGGAGTGACCCACAGAGACCATGTTCCAGAAGGGATTCCAGCAGCAAATGGGGCACGGGACTGGGCAGGCTGTAAGGGCTCCCCAACCCGGAATGCCGTGTCTCCTTGCAGTCCCCCCGTGCCTGCCTCTAATGCCTGGGCTCTTTCCTGCTCCAAGAACCAGCAAGGCTGTGGTCATGTGAAAAGCATTCTTGGGGGTTGTGTGTACACAGCCAACATGACTGTACACAGGGGCCTTGACCAAAAGCAGCACACACAATGTCTAGGTGGGTGGCCAAAACCCGAACTGCCCCCTGAAAAAAAAAAAAAAAGGGAGTGAAATTGCTGTTTCCCAACGTGCTTCTACAGAATTCTAGTTCTTTGGGCTATTCATCAGGATTAGGGACAGAGGTGCTTAGATCAGATACATCTGAAGGAAGCTGGATTAGACAAAGCTAAAACTGTCTCTTTACTGTAGGACTTCTTGGAGTCTCAGTGGAATAATGAGCATACGGCATCTCCAAGAGAAGAGATGAGAAGCAGTCCTTCCCAAACTTATTAGACCCGGGAAACTCTTCCCCATATAGTACCTCTCAGGACCAGCAATCCACAACACATGTTTGGCAAAGGCTCAAGAAGACCCCGTGCTAACAGGTCCCGCCATGACATCAGGCGGAAGGGAAGCCTGCCTGTCCCCGTCCTCACTAAAGGATGGTCACCAACAGGAGAAGCTGCTCCAGAAGCACAGGAGGAAGACCCTCAGCCCAGATTCACTCCAGATCCCACAAATAGGCTTGATCAGGCTTGGGCAAAAAAAGTGGATTATGTAAATACAAATTTGGGGACTTTTTTTTTTTAAAGAAGATGTTGGGGGTAGGAGTTTATTAATTAATTAATTTATTTTCGCTCTGTTGGGTCTTCGTTTCCATGCGAGGGCTTTCTCTAGTTGCAGCAAGTGGGGGCCACTCTTCATCGCGGTGCGCGGGCCTCTCATTATCGCAGCCTCTCTTGTTGCGGAGCACAGGCTCCAGACGCGCAGCCTCAGTAGTTGTGGCTCATGGGCCTCGTTGCTCCGCGGCACGTGGGATCCTCCCAGACCAGGGCTCAACCCCGTGTCCCCTGCATTAGCAGGCAGATTCGCAACCACTGAGCCACCAGGGAAGCCCTTTGGGGACTTTTTAAACACGGTTATTCACCCAATTAACCCTAATGGCCCCTCAGAGCCGAGAGTATTGTGTAAACACGTGGGCCTGAATGTGGCCCCAGCCCTAAGATTTCCTCAAAAGATGGGGTTTACGAGTCCCCCATAAGGGTTCCCTCTGGGCCCTAACTTGGCAGATAAGTTCATTGCCCGGAAGGGAATTCTTGCCTAAAATTTGAAAAGGTTAACAGTAAAAAGAAGGCTCCAGCCCCCTTTCGGCAAGTAGGGAACTCTCTGGATACAGATTTTATATATATCTTCATTGGCCATAAAACATACATTATATGACACAGAACATCTGGTAGCCTCTGGTAGCCTAGCTCTTTCCCAATAACAGGAGAAACTGTAGATTTCTCTCCAGCAGCCACTTACATTCACATATTCTAAATGTTTCCCGCTGGATACAACACAACCAGGAGGGCGGCCAAACCCAGGCCTGCCTCAGTGAGGCGATGGGAGACCCACCGCAGCTGGCCCTGCTGAGAGCAAGGAGGCCAGGCACACCAGCCCTAGCATGGAGCCCCCAGGAGGATCTGGGCCCCCTCCAGCAGATGAGGCCAGGGCCGACTCCTCAGCACAGAGAGCCTTGGAGTCCAAGGGGATGTGACCATGGTCAAGTCTGCTGACCGATGGTGGTTAGGGGCTAATTTTCTAATCCCAACCAGGAACAAGTCTTCTGAAATCTTCTTGGGCACTAAGGGGCCGTGGGAGAGACCTAGAGTCCGAGGGCCCATCCCTGCTGCAGGGAGCTTACACATCTGGGGGGAAACAAGCTGAGGGCTGATCTTCCCTTGGCCACCAACCTACTCTCCATACATCCACACATCCGGTCAGAAGAGCCAGAAACGTGGGAGTCACTGTTTCCTCCCATCCCTCGCCACCCATGTCCCACCCAACGCCACACCTACTAACCTGACCTCCAGAATATCTCCATGGCCACGGCCTCCACCCCAACCAGCCACGTCTCTCCCTTACCCATCCTCACTGGTCTCCCAGCTTCCTCTCTGGTCCTCCTCTGTCCATCTTTTGCTCTGGGGGATGCAAAAGTGACCAAGTCCCAGTTTGGCATAGAATCCTTCCTACTACTCTTATGATAAATACCTCGCACAGCTCATGACTAATTGGGTCCCACTCACCCTGTTGCCTCCCTCTGCCTAGAACTCTCTTCCCTCCTGTCTCCTCCAAGTTACCTCTCCCTTAGCCTCCAGCATTCAGATCAAATGTCATTTCCCCCGGGGAACTCAGTATGGGCTCTCACAACTCCTTGGTAGCAGATGACCAAACAAAAATTACTCCAAGTACCCCACACTTGGCCCACAGTGGTGTTCAGTAGCTATTTGTTGAATGAAAGGGCTTTACTGAGACCAACAACCAGGGGGACGAGGCATCTACAGGCCTAGCACTGAGAATGGTGCGAGAAGCAGGGAGAGAAGAAAGGGCAGGCACATCCTCCCTTGATTTAGCCCTCCCAGCAATGCTGTGAGTTCAGTGCTATTAAGCATGTAAACAGGCCCAGGGAAGTAACATGCAGAGCCAGGAAGGTGAAGGCAGGATTTGAATCCACCTCTAGCTGACTCCAAAGCCCAAGCTCTTTCCCCTACAGGCTTCTACTCAGGGCTCTATTTAGGGCGCCTGGGGCTCATTCATACTGACGGTGGAGGAGGCCTGGAGGGTCCAAGCAGAGGAATCAGCACGAGCAGAAGCACGGTGGCGTGAGGCAGCCAGTGTGTCTGGGAATTGGGAGAGGGCAGCAGGGCTGAAGAAAGTTCTAGAGAACATAGAGCCAAGAGCCAGAGCAGTCTGCGGAGCTGGGTAAGGAGGCCACGACATGCCAGCCTGAGGAGCCTGGGTGTTATCCTGGATGACAGAGAGCATGAACTTAACTCCTCCCCCATGCAGGAGACAGTCACCAGCTGCTTCAGCGTTGTAAGCAGGGGAGCCCCATTCAGACTTTTTACCAGATCGGCATCACATCATCAGGCCCAGCACAAAATGAATAAACACATTATTGCCTTTGTTACAATACAGTAATGAATGTATTACTGAATGAATAATACATTCATTCAATAATACATGAATGAATGAATGAATGGCAAATACATTATACTTCGCTCTCAAAACACGTGCTCTCAATTAGCAGTTAGTATCCCTTTAGGATCGAAGGGGAAATATTCTCCTGCACTCAGGACAGTCTTCTGAGAGCCCCCAGGACTGGCCAGGAGGAAGATTTGGGCCCAAAGGGAGTGTTTGAGAATGAACTACATCCCACCACCGCATTCCAAACTCCTCACCCCCCTCCGCTAGGAGCCTACCAGGTAGAGAGCAGTTAGGTTCTCCTGACTATGCTTTGATTGAGGTGCACTCCCACACCCTCCCCTCTCACCTGCTGCCCAAATGCCCTTTTCCCACTTCACAGGAGACTAAAGCACTGCCAGACTTTTAACAACAGATCTGTATTATCGCCCTAACCAGTAGATCTCAGCACATCTCTCACCACAGCTCTCTGTTGGATTACAACCTCCCGCAGGACTGAAGGAGCCCGTTTCACTCCTTCGACTGGCAGCCAGCAAGTGCGGGTAAGTACCTAACACCCACTGAGGCCTGAAAGCATCTCCACTTGCGTTTACATATTGGCTCATTCCCGACCCACCAGGCAACCAACCTTTCCTGAGGGCCCACTATGTGCCAGACACTGATGAGAATACAAAATGGTGTGAAATACAAGATTACTGCCTCATTGGATCAACAAGATTTCATCTCGTGAAAACTTACAACAACACAAGCTGTAAGGAAAAGTTCTAGAGAAGCGCTGTCCCAGAGCAGTTAGTGCTCCAGTACCACGTGAGTGACACAGAAGAACGCTACCAGCATTCAGAAGAGGGAGAGTGCCGGAACTGTGGATGAGGCTGTGGAGGGAAGACTTCACAGAAGAGCCAGAGAAAGATCTGAGCTGAGCCTTAAAGCCCAACCAGAGTTTTGGTACGTGGATGAAAAGGAGACATCAGTACCGCTGGGCAGAGGGGCCAAGGCCAAAGCACTAAAGAGAGGACTGCCCAGGACTCTGATGGAAAATTGCACCCACAGACCCTGGACAAGGGACACTGTGATTTGGCCCAGACAGCACTGTGGGGACACAATCATTCCAAAGACTAACATCTCTGTGTACATATTTGTATATGTGTGTGAGTGTGTGTGTGTGTGTGTGTGTGTGTGCGCGCGCCCATGCACACGCTGCATCTCTGGCCAAGGTGATTATGCAAATCTGAAGCTGGGCAACTCCTCCCACGGGAAGCAGCCAGCAGGCAATACTTAGGGCATGGAAAGCACTACCAGGAGGTGCCAATCTCAGCAGCGATGCTTACCATGCTCTTGTACAACTCCCCTGGCGTCAGCCTTGAAGACCATAGGATCAGGGAAGGCCTGCCTGGGGCCCCCGCACACCGCCCTGCAACACTTCTACAGGGTTTACCGAGGCCTGTCTTCAGGGCCATCCCAGGCTTCCAGGAGATGAGGCTGGGGTTTCACTTGACAGCTTCCTACCACTGTCCCTGAGAGCCAAGAGCTGTTGCAGCTGCAGTTCTTCCTCACCAGGCCTCATCACAGGGTGCGGATTTTGGAATGTGCCCAAGATGTCCATGCATGGGGACTTTGGGCAAGTTCTGTCCCTTCTCTGGGCCTCAGTTTCTTGATCTAAACATGGCAGGGGTGGACTGTGTGACTTCTTAGGACCCCTCTAGTCTACAACTCTAAGATGCAAAGGAATCATGTAATTCCCATCTGTTCAGCATCGTGCCGGAGTTCCCGTGAGCACCACCTGACCCACTTACTTCTACAAGGGAGACCGCCCACCAGCTGTGTCTGCAGTGGAATCTTGTGTTTAACAGCTTGCAGCGGGGTGGGGCACGGGCACAGAGAATCCCATGACCATGCCAACAGGTCAGCTCTATTATGACACTGGTTTGGGGATACAGGGTCAGTGAGCTGAGAGTCCCAGACCCGTTTCCCTCTAACCAGGCCTGGGCTTGGGACGAGCCTCCACTCCCCACAGCCTCCATTTTCACTGATATGAAGTGAGGGCAGTGACCTTCCAGCTGCTATTCTCTAAGCTGCCTCTCCCACATGCCCCGAAGGGTGGGGAGTAGGGTCACCTGGGGCAGGACAGGATGGTGGGAAGGGCCAGGCTTAGAGGCGAGCATTCCTCGGTCTGATTCCTGGCTGAGCCACTTACTACCTTGTTCACCTTGTGTGGCTCATTTATCCTGCAAGCCTTGGCTACACTAGGAACATCATACCTGCACTCTGCAGGGTGTTGGGAGAGATTGGAGATCAAGTATGTTAAGTACCTGAAACATAGCAGGAACTCAATGATTGGCAGTTATTATCAAAAGCACTTTTAAAACCAGGAATACAAGCAGACCAATAGAACAGGAGAAAACTCCATAAACAGACACAAGCACATGTGGAAATTTAGTATATGATACAGGTAGCATTTCCACGTAGTCGAGTTGAAATGGATTATTCAGTAAACGGTGTCAGGACAACTGATTGCTAATTTTTGTTGGTGGCAAGGGAAGGAATAGTCAAATCCATACCTTTCTCCCTAAACTATAACAAATTCTAGATGAAACATAGATTCAGATGTCAATGATAAAATCTTATAAGTTCTAGAAGAAAACATGGGTGAAGAGTTTTTAAATCTTGCAAGGGGGAGGGATGCTTTCTAAGCATGTTATGTGAAAAATTAAAAGTCATAAAGGAGAAAAGTTCAACCACATAAAAACCTAAAACTTCTAATTAAAAAAAATGTATGGTTAAATAAGATGTTTTCAAGATATACAACAAAGAGTTACTTGTCAACAAACCTTTATGAATTGGTCTACTGAGTACCAGTTGCTGCATTTCTAACAAAGAGCTCTCACCATTCAGTTCTTTAAAATGAGCCTCCAGTAGAAGTATGAGCAAAGGACATGAAAAAGCAATTTGTAAAAGAAGCCATAAAAGAGAATGCAATATTGCCATCTGCAGCAACATGGACGGACCTAGAGATTATCATACGAAGTGAAGTAAGTCAGGCAAATATTATATGATGTCACTTATATGTGAATCTAAAAATAGAATACAAACCAACTTATTTACAAAACAGAAACAGACTCACAGACAGAGAAAACAAACTTATGGTTACCAAAGGGGAAAGGGGAGGGGGAGGGATAAATTAGGAGTATGAGATTCGCAGATACACACTACTATATATAAAATAGATAACCAGTAAGGATTTATTATATAGTTGAATATTGAACTATATTCAGTATCTTGTAATATTGAAGTGTAATATCAAGTGGTTGAATATGGAACTATATTCAATATCTTGTAATAACCTATAATGGAAAAGAATCTGAAGCTGTACACCTGAACTAACACAATACTGTAAAGCAACTATAGCTAAATTTTTTTAAAAAAGAAAGAAATACAAAACAGCCACTAAGAATCAAATAAATGCAAACAGGCACAATGTATAATTTTTCTACTTCCATATAGGCAACAAATGAAAACACGAACAAAACTGAGGTTGTCTGGGGTGTCAGGAAACACATTCTCATGCAGTATGAGTGTCCTTTGAGAGGGACAATTTGGCATCATGTATCAACATAATAAATGTGCATAGGGCTTCCCTGGTGGCACAGTGGTTGAGAGTCCGCCTGCCGATGCAGGGGACACGGGTTCGTGCCCCGGTCCTGGAAGATCCCACATGCCGCGGAGCGGCTGGGCCCATGAGCCACAGCCGCTGAGCCTGCGCGTCCGGAGCCTGTGCTCCGTAACGGGAGAGGCCACAACAGTGAGAGGCCCGCGTACCACAAAAAAAAGTAAAAATAAATATAAATAATAAATAAATAAATTGCATACCCTTTGGCCCTACAAAGACATAGACCTACAAAGATGTTCCTTGAAGTTTGTTTATAATAAAGAAAAATTGGAAACAGCAACCTAAATATACATGAAGGGAAGACTAGCCACATAAATTATGATAGTCACAGAACACTCTGTAACTATGTAAACCAGCCAGAGAGCTGGAAAGCTCAAGGCTCCATCAGCAAATGTCACAAGAGTGGCAGCAAGATGCCATCTGGGAGGTGCGGATGCGGTTGAGCACGGCCCTTGGAAAATAATGGAATGGCTCCACCTTGCCCACTGTGTGAGGGATGGGGTGATATGGCTGGGGTCCTGAGGACCAAACCACAGAAGAGGCTGCACACATCCAGAAGAGATGACCTTCATGCTCTGGGATGGAGGGCAGGGGGCTTGTGACTCACACCCTGGCCACCTCCCCTCCGCAGGGTGGGGAGGGGAGAGAGTGGCTATACTGTGATTTCCTCCAACATCTCGGGCAGGAAGGCCCCCCATGTTAACAGGTGGGCATGGAGGCCCCAGCATGTGGGTGGAGATATGATAGCTCAGGAGCCAGGCCAACCCCTGGGCAGAGTTCTCCGTCCAGGACCCACACCCTGGTCCCAACACATGCAGGGTCCACCTGGTAGCTTGGCCGTACCTAAGATCTAGAGTCCAGGCTTCGGTTCAGAATCCACCCCTGATGTGCACATGGACATGGGTCACGAGGCATCAAAACTAGGGGCCACATGCAGGTCAGGGAGAAGGAAGAGCAAGAAGTACCCAGGGCATAGGAGAATCTGATAAGGCAATTTGAGAGATCAGATCAACTAGCCCAGAGGTTCTCAGGTCTTCCCTGAAGAAGGTCTTAGCATAGAAATCTCTGCTCAAACAAAGGTTAAAATGGAACCCCAGGGGCTTCCCTGGTGGCGCAGTGGTTGAGAGTCCGCCTGCCGGTGCAGGGGACGCGGGTTCGTGCCCCGGTCCGGGAAGATCCCACATGCCGCGGAGCGGCTAGGCCCGTGAGCCATGGCCGCTGAGCCTGCGCGTCCGGAGCCTGTGCTCCGCAACGGGAGAGGCCACAGCAGTGAGAGGCCCGCGTACCGCAAAAAAAAAAAAAAAAAAAAATGGAACCCCAGGTAGAAGAGACACACGGCCACCCCTAAGGAGGCAGCTGCACGGGCAGGAAGGCTCAGGGCCGAGGGCTGTGTACCAGCTCTGTGCTTGCTCCTCTCTGAGAGGAGATGAGGAGGAGAGAGAGTCCTGCCCTCCAGAAGCACACGGCCAGGTGGGGAGAAGGGACTCCACAGCGGCAGGTCAGAGGGGCAGGCACTCACATCGGCCAGCTGAAGGTCAGAGTGGCGCCTGGGACGGGGGCTGCAGCCAGTTCAGGAAGGTCTGAACGTCCAATCTGGGAAACAGGTAAAGTCAACCTTGGACTCCAGAGAAGAAACACCCATAGGACAAGCCCAAGAAGGGGTCCCTGCCAAGAGGTGTCTGAGTCTGTTCCGGCCAGAACAGGAGCGGTGATGGAAAGAGTGTGTGAAAGGGAGCAGGGACAGACCTGGGGGGCTGCCAAGAACTTAAGGAGAGAATCATCTAGTAATTTTGCTCTGCCTGGTGAAAGCCGGGGCTGGAACACGGTGGGTCCCTCAGCCCACGTCCCGTGGCAGCCTCTGCACCCTCCAGCCTTCCCTCCCCAGGAGGCAGCACCAGGTACTCTAGGATCCTGTGGGGCTGGGCTCTCGGCAAACAGGAGGAAAGGAGGTCAACAGTCACAGGGCTCGCGCTTGGGGCCATCCCCAAGGCAGAGGAGGATGAGGCTGCAGGAGCACAGTAAGACCTGGCCGCAGGTGATGGGTAACCTCTGAAGAGCTTTATCCAGGCCTGGCCTGACTTGGACCAGGTGAGGCCAGAAGATGAGTTAGAGGAAGTGGAAGAGGCTTTACAGAGAGATCACAGGGGTAGAGGAACCGTGGTGAGGCCAGACCCAGGCAGGGGCCGTGGCCATGGAGACGAGATAAAGAATCAGGAAATACTTCAGAAGCAGAATGGGTGGCTGCATCCTCCACCCAGGCTGGAAACCTGGACGTTTCTTGTCTCTTTCTCACGCCCTTGGCCTAATGAACCCCCATGAGGGTACAGTCCAAGGAAGAGGCAGCAGACCTGGAAAGAGGGTGTGAATAAAGACCGTCAGCCTGAGTGTGCGGTTGGGGGGCACCAGCCACCTGGCAGGACACACACTGCGGTGGCTGGTCATGTCCTGGACTACATCTTCCTCAATGCCACCTCCCCTGCTGAGTGCCAAGCAAGTGAAGGCCCACAGGAGGAGCTCAGCCTGACTCGTTCCTGTCAGGAATGGTGGTCAGGGCAAAGACGGCATCTAGTGAGAGAACTGGGTGTCATCCGCAAACAGTGGCAGTGCCTAAGCTTTCTGAGCACTGACCTGCTGTTGGGCAGTGTTCAAGGAGCTTTATAGAGATTAACTCAGTCGGTCCTCATAACCACCCTAGAAGAAAGCACCATTATCATCCCAAGTTTACAGGTGAGGAAACTATGTCTCAGAGAAGTTGAGTGACTTGTTAAAGGTCACACAGCTTGGAAAGTTTAGAGCCAGGACTGGCCCCAGGCAGACTGGTCCCTCTTAACCACAACGCTGTGAAAATAGGCCAAGAGGAGACAGGAGAGTGCACAGAGGGAGAAAAGAAAAGGACCAAGGACAGAGCCCAGGGCGATAGCCATGAACCAGAAGCAGCCAGGAGAGCAAAGCCACCAGAGAGGAGAAAAAGGAGCAGAGGAGGGAGTCAGGGGCACTGCCTGGCAGGGTGAGCACTCAGTAGGTGCTTGAGTGAGTCAATGAACGAATGAGTAAGTGATGCCTGAAGAATGGAGGTGATGCAGACAGCAAGAAGCAGACAGTTGCAGGAAACAGAATGGGTGCCCCACTGCAGAGAGGCCAGAAGGGCCCCAGATTTAGAACGGATGAGAAGCTGTCACCACAGCCCGTCCCAGCCCACAGGGCCTGGTGTTCAGTCCGGGGATGGCTGGGCCACAGAAGGCCTCAATCCGCTCTGCATGCCTGAAAAACAGTGCTTTCTCTCCATGCGTGGGGACTCTTGCTCTATGCCAAGTTCTTTCAAGTATGGAAAGGATTTGCTCCCCAAACAGTTCGCAGCTACTTCTAAAGCTCACCCTGCAAGATGTTGCCTGTTTATAAGCAGAAATCACTCCATAACCGAACAGGAAAAAGAAGAGTGGCAATTCCATATTGTCTTTGATTTTGTTTTAAATAAGAACTCAGAATTGCGTCCTTGACCACATCCAAGTTACTCCTTTTCCCCATATATGGCCGGATCCACGGATTGCCAGGACAAGCCATGTTTTCCTTATTAAGCAATATACAAAGTTAGCAAACAGAGCCCGCTCACTCACATCCCAGCCCCAACTGTCGTCACTGGAGCAAGGGCCTGACCAGGCTGAGAGCATCAGGGGGCCCCAGCAGCAGCAGGCCGCAGACCAGAACACTGGACTGGGGGTCGGGGAGCCTGTCCCAGTGTAGCCACCACTGACCCAGGCTCTGGGCATCAACAACAGTAACGCCTACTGGGTGCCAAGCTCTGACAAAAGTCATGCTGAGCCCTGATAACAAAGCCTAAGGTGTGAGCATTATTATTCCGTCATACAGAGGAGCGGAGTGCGGCATAGAGAGGCCACATAATCTGTTCAAGGTCATCCAGCTGGGATGGCAGAGGTGGAGAAGGACCCATTTCTGTCTGATTTCATAGCCCCTTTTCCTTTCAGTTCCCCATGGGTCATCTCTCCTCTCTAGGCTTTGGTTTACCCCTCTGTACCTGAGATGGCTGATAAAATGATTTCTTAACCCCCTCCAACTCTCACATCAGCACTTGTTCTGTTACAGGGTATCAGAACCTTCCAACGTACCCTTTGGTCAAGGTCCGGAATAGACGAAGGGTAACGGGTGCGTGGAGCCACAGCCCCCTGCAGAGTCCTGAGGCAGCAGTGTGGAGCAGCACGGGACCTCTGCCGCCCATCTGGAACTGAGAACAGTCTCACTCCTCCCTGCTCAGTGCCTCTTGGCCCCCAGGATTTGCCCAGCCCTTCAAGGCCTCCCCCTCCAGGAGCCATTCTGCCCTGCAGAGCCCACAGCATGTCCACGGCCTGCTGCCTGGCCCTCACAAGCCTGCCTTTGACTCCCAGGCCTCTGGAATTTGACAGCTAGAACATACAAAGCTGAATGTTCTACTGTGGGATTGGATGGTGGGGTCTGAGAGCCCCATCCTCCCAAGTGGACGAATCCGGTGTGGCCCTGAAACAGAAGAGACTCATGCCCCACTAGGCATCTTTGGAAAGTGCAAGACTGGGGCTGCCTTCTCTGGGTCACAGCTCCTCCTTAAAACCTCCTGGGTGGCCAACTGGTTAAACCTGTGGGCTGCGGGGCTCCAGACCAGGTTTCCGGATGTGAATCTCTGGAGGTGGGCATCCAACCTGCGTGCTTCACCAGCACCCCGGATTTTACGATGGCATCGCTGTCGGAGGACAATGCCTGCTGGTTTCTCCCCTGCCCCTCCCACCTCACATCTTTGGTCCCACCTCCCGCCTCTTCCTCCTCTGTATATGTGAGCCCAAGACATGCAGCCCCCGTAAAATGTGGGGGTTCCCATAAAACGCCACACAACTGTGACTTTTCCTTTATAAGTGGATTTTTTTAGTGTTTTTCACATTAATCTGACAATAATAAACATAAGAATAAACCTGCACTTCAAGATGCTTTTCAAACTCCCAGGAGCTACAGCATCTTAATCCACATGGGTTAAAAAGTGAAACTTTTTAGCTCCCACTTTCTTGGGGACCCACCTTCTCTACCTTGCCTCCTGGTTCTGCGAGGGTTACTATCGGTAGATCAGTTCAATGAATCAATTAAGTATCAGTTAAGTGAATACACAGATGAATACCTAACCTTTAAGAAGCCAGTCTCAAGCAGTTGATCTGTTTCGCATTGGTAAAATTTTTTAAAGATTAGCAAATGTTCCAAGAAATGACTGTTACTCTTGGATTGCAGAAGTGTTTTAATCCATGATGACAGTTTGTCTTGTATCATAACCTGACACCCCTTTTCCAACCAGGCACTGACCGGGTGCAGTGGTTTTCTAAAGACACCTCATCTCACCCTGCAACCAGATACCCTTGACCCACTACAGTTCAAAACTATTTCATAGAGGTCAGCTCCCTGGATCCCATCACCACTCAGATTACTTCAGGCATCCTGTCCTTTCTTGTTTTGAGTTAGAACAAAGTGTTCATCATTTTAATTGGTAGGTGTGTATTTTTTGTAAAAATTTCAAATGATACAAAAGTGTCTAAAGTAAAACAGGGAAGCCTGATCCCAGCCTGGGTAGATGGGGTGACACCCTCTCCTCTTCTCGGGAGACCCCATAGTCTGCAACACTCTGCTGGTTCCTTTGAAGTCACTGGGTACAGCTCCCACGATTTCATTCCATCTGTGATTCCTGAGACCCAGGCAGGGGTCACCAGGTGCTGGGGGCCCTCAGTGCCACTCTCCTCAACACCAAAACATCTCTGCCTGGCCCCCCACTGTCACTTCTCTCCACCCCAAACTATCTTCCTTATGGTGCCTGATCACCTTTCTTTAACTTTTTTATGTTGACTTATCAAAATTAGCAACACACCTCACTGCTCAATACCAGCAAGTGTTCTCCAGCCCCAGAGGGAGTTCTTCCATTCCCTCAAGACCCAGACCCTGACTACTTCTCCAGACATAGTCTCCTATCTCACTTCCATGCATCAGCTGAACACCCACACGCCCTCTACACACCCCTACTCTCCTGTCTTGTTAAATTTGCTCGAGACTGTCCCACCTGGAAGCCTTCTCTACCCCAACTTTATAAGACCAAATCCCTTCCTCATATGCCATGACTCAACCCATAGGCTCCCCCCTCCATGAAGCCCTGCCCGATGCTCCCAGCTAGAAGCCATGGTCAGTTGCTCCCTTTCTGACCTGTATAATAGCATGAGGAGCCATTCCTCCCACGTCTCCACTCCTCAGGTAGACCATGAACCTCACGAGGTCAGAGACCAGGTCTTATGCACTCGACTCCTCCATAGACCCTGGCAGCTACAAGGACTTTAGTTGTTTGTTAGACTCATAAATAAACAAACAACTAAAGGACATTGTGTGGACGGATGGAGCATGAAGTCGCTTGAATTGCAAGATACACGCAGCTGAGGAACAGTACGAAAGATGCAAAATGTGCAGGTGCTAAAAATCACGATCCCAGTGGAAGGTGGAAAGGTTCAGGCTTTCAAGACATGTGCCCTGACAAACAGCTCCCTGGGCAAGGGCAGCAGTCCAAGCAAAGTCGGAGGCAAGAAGTAGCAGAAAATGAAGGTGGGGAGCCAGGTCCCATTCAGAGGGACCTAAGCTCAAGAAAGAAGTTGGAAGTCAGACTACTGACAGTTTAGAGCCATCAAATTGGATACTGGGATGATGACTTATGGGCTGAGTTGAAGAAGAATACATCTCACCTTCTCACATTAGCTCAAGACTTTCTCTCTGCCTGAAATGACCTTCTCCACTTTATCTCCTCAGGATCAAACCTTCCCATCCTCTAGGTTCACGAGCCACCTTCTCCATGAAACCAGAGACTGAAAATCAAAACACAAAATCTCACCATCAGAAGAATCCAAAAATCAGGAAGCGTGTCCGATAAGAAGGCTCTAATAGAGGTTCACTGGTTTTTCTCAGTATGGAAAGATAACGTTACTCAACTTAATTCAACAGTATTTGCCGACATACAGCACGTGACCGATGCTGTTCCCCACAACCCCGGGATACAGAGTCTGGCCAAGTGAACACATATTTACACTTACTAACACAGAGCGTGGGTGCACCATAAAATAAGAAGGGGAGTAAGAGAAGACTTCCTTATGAAATGACAGTCAAGAGCAAACTAATTCAATTCACATTAATTTTATTTATTCATTTGAGAAACATACGAATAACCAATACATGCCAGGCATTGAATGCCCAGAAATTGGCCATGCAGAGAGGAGTGAGGTAGAGGGATGGGAACATTCTAGGTAAAAGAAACAGAATCTCCAAAGAGGTCGAAGATAAGAGTCACAGGATCAGGTCCAGCTGCCGAGGAGCTTCAGCCGGATGAGAGAAAGTAGAGATTCGTGAGAGATGATGAAGGCCTGAACTAGAGCAGTGGCAGCGGCTCAGGGGGAGAGAAGTAGACACATCTGGGAGAAAGTACAGAGGCAGAGTCTATAGACCTGGGTTATGGATGCAGAGAGAGGAAACCACAAGCATCCTAAGCAAACCTGACCCTGGGGCTAGATTTCCTGAGGCAGCCGTGCTCGTGCATCTGACTCCACTATGTACCCGGCCGAGTCAGGGGCCCTGGCGGGTTGCCCAGCATAAGGCCACGGACCAAGATTATTGATCCCCCTACAGCTCCCCCTGTAGGCTGGGTTCTCACCATCCGTGTGGACTCTCCAGCTGTCACTGCTAAAGATCAGGACAAAATGAGTCTCAAATTTTAGCCCAGAGTCCCATCCAAGAGACTCAATAGGACGTGCTAGCCTGGTATCACATGGCCAGTTTCTGTACCTCTGAATACCAAATGCATGCATTCCCTACCAAAAGCAGGAGCCAAGTCCAGACTGCCCACAGATTGGCAAGGAGGAGGGGCTGGCAGTGGGGGATAGCTAGGTTGGAACACACCCTATAGGGCCCAAGAACAACATCCATACCTAAATAGCTCAAATTGGGTTTGGCATGTACTGAATTTCAGTTTGTATGCCAAGGTCCTGGTCCCCCAGGGACACTGGTATAATTAGGCAACCCACGGCTGGTGGTCAGAGCATAATCCCCAAGAAAAGGAGTCTGTCACACAATCCGGTCAGGAGGCAGAGTGTAGGGGCTGACACACTCTCCTCCCATCAGCCAACGCCCAGAGCCTCCAGGATCAGCTGGCATCCGTGAGGGGAGCCTAACCCCGCACAGCAAAATTCATCTTCCTGCGACAAGTCGCACGTTGCACCTCCTTGCTCCTCCCTCCTCTACCCCCAGCCCCCTTCACCCTAGTTTGTATGCAAAAGCCCCCACTACACACAGGTACACACAGACGCCCACACAGACACATCCCAAGCGGACATCAGTGAGCTATGGCCGCACCCTGGTCAGGACCACACTTGCACCAGGCTGAGCTGGTCCAGGGCACCTTGAGAGCGACAGCTCAGGGGGCAGAACCAGAGGTGAGCAGACCGATGATGGTGGAACCCAGGCCGGTGATGCTCTCAGTTCTGTCCCCAGCCCAGAAGTCTCCACTAGCCCCAGACTCCTCCATCCAAAGGCCTGACGGGTGGCCCTCAGGAAGCTCAAGCCCAGCCCACCCAAATGGAGCTCAACATTTTCCTCCACACCTGCCCCTCCAGCAGGACTTTCCAGCTCCAGGGGTGGTTCCTCCTCATCCATGTTGTCAAGCAAGAAGCTTGGGGGAGCCACCAGCCCCCCAGCATCCACTCCATCAGCAAGTCCTGCCGATTCCGCCTCCAGTTCTGTCCCCCCCACTGCTGCCACTGCCTCCCGCCAGGATGACCACAGCAGCTTCCTAACTGGTCCCTCCTTCCAGACCCTTCTCCTTCCCCACAGCAGCCAGTGTGCTCTTCTTAAAATGCAGATCTGCCCCTGCCAGGTCCGTAACCAAATGCCCGTGCAGGTAAAGCCCTCTGTGTGACTCACCGGTTCTCCCCCTGCCCACCTCTCCCAGCGCCCATCGCCACCCCTCTCCTGGGCCCTCCCTCGCACCCCCCACCCCCAGCAGTGCTGCCCTTCCTTCCATTCAGCAGTGTGGACCACCCCTGCTCACCACACCTTTGCACGTGCCGTTCCCGCCACCTTGATCTCACTTCTTGGCCCCTCTGCTGGGCTTGCCATCAGGACTAGTTTGTGCAGGAAGCCTTCCCCGGCCAGCACTGCTCCACGCCAAGCCCTGTGCCCCCAACAGCCCTGAGGTTCCCATTTCCTTCTCTCCATCTCCTCCCTGCACCACCCAGCACCAGAGGGAGCACTCCATCACAGACAAGTCTACTGGACAGCACTGCACTGGACCATTAGCCCCACAAGGGCAGGGACGGAGTCTGTCCTGCCCCTCACTGTCACCCAGTGCCTGGAAGACAGTGGGAAGCTCCACGTGGGCCGAACAGGTGAGGGGGCGGCTGAGAGAGAAAGAAGCAGAGGCAGGCAAGTGGGCCGAGGCCCATCTCCCGTGTGTAAGGGCTGCGCTTTAATAGACGTGAGCCTTCCACTTGGGGGCTGGCCATCGGGGGAAGACATCCCATCTAGAGAAGAACCACAGGGCTGGTACAGCAAAGGGAAGGCGGCCACCAGGGACAGGAATGTTCTTCCGCTGGCCCACCCCAGAGTACCCAGCACACAGTGCCAATCTTCCCTCCCAGTCCAACCCAGGGGGACCATCTCTCACATGGAGGGCAGTCCCCTCCAAAGCCTCCCCAGTGAGAGGGAGGCTACACCCACACTACCCGGCCTTTCTCCCTGTCAGGCTAGGCAGCAGGGCCAGGCTCCCCGGCGGAGGGTCAATGCTTCGTGGCTAGACCCCCAACACCGAGCCCGTCAGACCCGGCCTTCAGGCCTGCCCAGGGCTTCACACTCCGGATCTCTGGACTCCCTTTGCTCCGTAGGTTCCACCCAAATTCCTGAGGTCTGAATGTTCCCTGAGTCTGTCAGGACACAGGTCAGTGATGGGGAGCTGAGAGAGGAAACACAAGTCACAGACGCATCCTCCCCGCACCGGCCAGACTGCAGCGCCCTGCTCCGGAGCTGCCACACCTGAGTGGTCCTCCGACGACCAGGGGCAGCCCCGCCCTGGCCCCGAGACCTGGGGTGGGCCGGAGGGGAACGGACAGCCCAACAGCCGAGGGGCAAGGCGCCAGCTCCAGTTACCACAGTGTTGTTAAAAGTCAACTGTCTCCCGGGGAGGCGTACACGGCTGTTTGCTTTACCATAATCTGTTAAACTGAATATTTTCTATATGTGTTGCATTTCACAATGTCTTAAAGGTTAAAAAAAGAAAAGAGAAGGTAACCGTCTTTGTGGAATGTAAACCCTGGCGAATGCCAAACCTCAGACCCATACCAGAATCACCACCCAGGATTCGGCTGCTAACCGGGCCCTGTGCAGAGCAGCCCCATGAGTCAAGCAGCCCAGAGGGTCACGCTGCCCCTGGGACGTGTCAGCGGCAGGCCTGTGCTGATGGGGGACAAGACTGTGCCCATCTCCAATTAAGTGCTTTTGTGGGGGGAGAGGGGAGAACCTGGGGAGGGCACACTGCTCTCTGGACCACCACCACACAGCCTGCCAGCCTCTGGACCCCGGGAACCCACGACGTCCAGGTAGCAAAACTGGAGATGAACTGGGCCCTGAGGACTTCCTTCAGAAGAGAAAATAGAACACCACCAGAAAGCAAGCAGTTCTCACAATGGCCACAGACACACAGAAAGGCTCAGCCTTACTCTTCAAAGAAATGCAAATCAGAGCAGCAATAAGATACCCCTTTTCACCCAACCTACCGGCAACAATTAAAGGGTTATAAGACAGGGGCAGGTAAAGAGGCAAGGAAAAAAGTCCCTCACTTATCTAGGAGCGGAGTATAAATTGCACATGCCTCTGGAGGGCAATCTGGCACTACCTGCCCGTATCTTATCAGTGCGCGTCCATTTGGCAAATTCATTTCAAGGAAATACCTAAGGAGACAAAAAGACAGGCAAAGATTTGGGTACACTGACATTCAGAGCAGCTCTCTTTACAGTAACAAAAAACTGGAAACATCCTAACCGTCCATTAATAAGGGCCTGGATTTATAAGTTATAGTATAACAGACACGATGCAGCTTGGTAGAGAGAAAGCAGTAGCTCCTAATTTATGAGTGAAAGATGTCCAGGATCTAGTAAGGGGGGAAGGACGGGTCACAGAACAGTACAGTATAGCATGGTTTCCCGTATATGTGAAGTGCGTGTGTGTGTGTGTTTATACGTGTAGTATTTTGGCATACACACACGCGTAATTCACAAAGGCAAAACTATTGGAAGGATAAATGCTTGAGCAGCTATGGATGGAGAAGGCAGACTATGAGGGAGTTTTGCTGACTTTGGATTACTTTAAATTTTTATAACAATTATGTATTATCAAAGAGGTAATAACGATATCCCATTCCAATAAAGCACTATGTAAGAAAAAACAGGCCTACATCCCCGTGGACAGGAAGAACAAGAGAAGAAACGACAGCAACAAAATTTTGGAAACTAGAAAGCACATGGATGAGGGGAACTGACTTCACAGACCTAAGTAAAGTAAATCCTACGTTAGCAGTGAAGAAAGCCAAAAAGCTAACTGATGTTCACCCTAGAATTATACAAAGCCTTAGGAATTAGAGGCACCAGGGGCCTGTGAAAGGTAGGGCTGAGAGCAGGATGGTTGGCTGAAAGTCCTTATAACCCGCTTTTGGGTGTACAGATCCCCTCTCCAACTCCCTGCAGCCAGGTGACTGCACTCTCCTTGCTGGCAGAAGACGGGGGGATTCTTTTCTGTGAAGGGTTTAGCACAGGGACTCTGGCTTAGGGACACCAAGCACGGGTGAGAGCAGAGGTACCATACCAAAAACAGGAATTAAGTGACAGTTTACACTCTGAATGTTGAGACCCTTCTTCCCCTATCAGATTCCCAGAATGCTGGGCGCCTGGCAGACATCCGCCAAGCTGCAGAATGGAGGTGGCTTCCCGGAGTCATCCCTCTAGCTCTAGAGAAAAGAGTCAGAAGTTCTACAAAAGGACTGCTGTTCTATGAACAACACATGTACACAGCTTCCAACCAGCTTTTTAGTGAATATGAGTGGACAAGCAAGGATTATGAGACATCAGAGGAAATTCTCTGCTATCAAAGATAGAGGACAGGGACTTCCCTGGTGGTGCAGTGGTTAAGAATCCACCTGCCAATGCAGGGGACACGGGTTCGAGCCCTGGTCCGGGAAGATCCCACATGCCGCGGATCAACTAAGCCCGTGCGCCACAACTACTGAGCCTGCACTCTAGACCGCACAAGCCACAACTATTGAGCCCGCACACCATAACTACTGAAGTCCATGCACCTAGAGCCCTAGAGTTCCACAACAAGGGAAGCCACCGCAATGAGAAGCCCGTGCACCACAGCAAAGAGTAGCTCTCCCTCGCCACAACTAGAGAAAGCCCGCACGCAGCAACGAAGACCCAACGCAGCCAAAAATAAATACATAAATAAATAGATTTATTTTAAAAGAAAAGATAGAGGACGAAATAAACAGAATAAAAAAGCAGCTTGGAGGAAAGAGACAATGCAAGGAGAGTAAAACTTTAAAGAATAAGAGTTAATGCAATAAGAAATGATGCTTCCATGAAACCAGAATAGGATGCAACAAAGCAACAGCATGCAGAGAACCAAAGAGCTCCTGGAAATTAAAAATATGACAGCAGAAATGAAAAACTCAGTAGAAGGGATAAGAGATATTGTTGAGAGAATCTCCCAGAAAGAACAGTAAAAAGAAAAGTAAAGGGCTACACTAAGAGGTTCAACATCTAAATAATCAGATGTATCAGTTATTACCACAACAACGCTCAATAATAAACAACTGTGATACCTCAGTAGCACACAAGAATAAGCATTTATTGCTCATGCCTCTGGGATGGTTGCTGATGTTAGCTGAGGGCTGGCTCTGCTCCATATGTCTCTCATCCTCCTCCTGGAACCAGTGGCTAACCTGGGTGTGTTCTTCCCATGGTGATGGCAGCAAGCAAAAGCAAGCAATCTCAATCCCACAAATGGCTTTCAGTCCTTTGCCTGTATCATGATTACCATCATCCCACTGGCCCAGAGTAAGCCATATGTCTCAGCCCAGAATCAGAGAAGCAAGAACCACAAAGTTACATGGCAAGGGACATGGATACAAGGAAGAAGCTATTTCTGCAACTGACCACATAAGACATCAAAAAAAAAAAAAAAAGAATCAGAAAATAGAAAGGATAGGAAGATATCATAAAATAAATAATTCTCATAGATTTCCTAAAAGTAAAGGACAAAAGTTTCTAGATTGTATAGCCCACTGAGCATCCAGCAGATGAAAGGAAATAGAAGCATACCAAAACTCACCACAAATATCAATTTCAAATCACTGGGAACCAAAAGTTCCTAGGGACTCCCCTGGTGGTCCAATGGCTAAGACTCCACACTCCCAATGCAGGGGGCCTCGGTTCAATCCCTGGTCAGGGAACTAGATTCCACATGCCGCAACTAAAGACCCTGCATGCCTCAACTAAAGATCCCGCATGCCACAACTAAAAACAAAAGATCCCACATGCCGCAACTAAAGATCCCGGATGCCGCAATGCAGATCCCACACGCAGCAACGAAGATCCTACGTGCCGCAACAAAGACCCAACAACAAATAAATAAATAAATAACTTAAAAAAAAAAAGTTCTGGGACTTCCCTGGTAGCACAGTGGTTAAGAATCCGACTGCCAATGCAGGGGACACAGGTTCGAGCCCTGGTCCGGGAAGATCCCACATGCCATGGAGCAACTAAGCCCGTGCACCACAACTGCTGAGCCTGACTCTAGAGTCCACAAGCCGCAACTACTGAGCTCACATGCCACAACTACTGAAGACTGCACACCTAGAGCCCGTGCTCTGCAACAAGAGAAGCCACCACAATGAGAAGCCCACGCACTGCAACAAAGAGTAGCCCCCACTCGCTGCAACTAAAGAAAGCCCACGCACAGCAACAAAGACCCAATGCAGCCATAAATAAATTTATTTATTTATTAAAAAAAAAAAAGTTCCTAGAAGCATCTAGAGAGGAAATAGCAACAGGTTTCACACGAAAGATGTGGAGCACCAAAATGGCATCAGAATTTTCAACAGCAACCTCAGAAGCTAAAAGGCAATGGACAAAGGCTTCAAAATTCTTAAGGAAAATTATTTCCAAATTAGAGTTCTATACCCAGCCAAACTATCAAGCTAAGTGTGAAGGGAAAATAAAGAGTTTGTAACATGTACAAGGTTTAAAAAACTTACCTCCACCACACCCTTTACCAGGAAGCCACAGAGACTGTGCTGTGCCAAAGGCATGGGATACGAGAGACAGGAAATCCTACTTAGAAGAGAAGTGCAACCAATTCCCATGCTGATGGTGAAGGAGAAGCTCAGGATGTACACCAAACACAGAGGAGAGACAGTCCAGACCACGGCAAGTCAGAAGGCTCCAGGGGAGACTTTCTCAGGGAGAGGAACCTCGTAAAATACTCACGTGTCTGAATATACTAAGGAGATTTACATAACTAGGGTAGAGTGTACAGACAAAATAGTGATGAATGCATAGAAAATTATACATATAAAAACAACAATTATTGATTGTGGTGAAACACAAAACATTGTGCAGCCAAAGGAAAATACTCATGGTTTCATATGACATAGGCCAAATAGTGTAAACACTGAATGCTGATCTATCAAACATACAATGTAACTCTCCTGGGAGCATGTGGGGCGCTATGAGAGGACACGTGTGTGACAAGTAAACAAGCAGTATAAATGCTCGCCTTCCACGGTGAGAAGTCAATAGACAAAGCTTAAAACTGAAAAAAGTTAAACTAGCAATACAAACATGTTTGGTAGAGTTACGGAAGTCAACATCCAAAAAAATCAGGTAAAAGGTTGAAATTGGTTGTCCCTAGGAAGTGGAAATGAGGACAGATGAGTATGTAGGGTAAGGGGAGCTTCTTTTTCATAACAAGTGTTGTGTAAGTATTTAATTCATGTTGAACTTCAGTAACAAATGAAAACTAAATTTAAAAAGCAAAAACAAATTCCACCACCACCACTAAAAAGGGAAAAGAAAGATAGAGAAAGCAGCGAGCTTGCCACTGTTGACAGCTCAGACGCCTAGCCATGCCAGGCTGTGGAACAAGTAGCGGGTAAAGAAGCAAGTCATGGGCAGTAGGACCCAGGAGAAAGGGACTGAATTCTGAGTGGCTGGATCAGCAAAGGCTTCTGAAAAGCAGGTGATCAATCATTTCTAGTAGAGAGTTAACATGCTCCAGAATTTTTCTATTCATTTCGGAGACCGTTCAAAATATTATACCATTTGCAACATTGTTTGAAAAAATGAAAAGTTGGAAACATCCCTAAGTTCATCAGTAAAGGACTTAAATAAATTGTAAGCCATCCACACAGCGAAACACAAAGCAGATATCTGCAAGGAGGTGGAGCTCTGTGTGCAGATGATGTAGAAAGATGCCCAAGATGTTACCAAATGAATGGGGAACAATATGTGTCATGTGAGTCCATTCTGTGTAAATAACAAGTATGTATAATATATCCTAGAAAAAATGTTGAACTTTATTCAACCAGCTACTGACAATGGTTGTTTCTGGGAGAGAGATCAAGGCAACTTACACTTTCTATATGACACTCATTTGTTCTTCAAGTATTTATTGAACACCTAAATATGTTATGTACTCTATTGTTTGGACTTTTTATACTGAGTATCAGCAGATAAAAACAAAGATTTGGAAATAAGAAAAAATAAATACTAAAATAATTCATTCAAACTTGTTTTCATTTTTAGAAATAAAATATCATCCAGAGAATATAGAAGTGTGTGGCCCAGTCAACACGGGCTAGGGAGGGACCACTCCAGAAAGCTGGGAGCCTGTGAGTGGATCCCTCTCCCTGCTTCCTGAGCTGGGAGCCTTGGCCACAGTCGCTGGCAGGCTGTGCTGGCCCTGAAGTGTCTGTCCCATTGGGAGCAGGACTCTATCTCCCTGGCACCACGTGACTGCACCCCAGAGGCCCACTTTGGAACCCTTGGCTGGGACCTAGAGAGGGACCTAGCTGGCTTGGACCTAGTGAGGCCAGGGTGATGGTCACCACTGCAGTTAAGTGGGGGAGTTCTGTCCCTTGCCTGGGACCTGTCCTTTGCAGCCTGCATGAGGCCCAAGCATTCTTCCAGTCTTGACTAACAGAGCTCCCCTGGTGGTGGGGCTCCGGACTCCTAATAGGCATAAGCTGGGGACCGACCGGTCCTCAGCAGCGTGCAGTGACTGAAGGAGCACAGGCTCTGGGCTCCGCTGCCAACTAGCTGTGTGACTCTGGGAAAGTCCGTGACCACTCTAAACCTCTGTGAATGAAGATAATAACGTCCTCGTGGCAGGCCTTGCAGTAGGAGTCATTGGAATAAGCCACGTTAAGTAGCCAGCCAGCGCCCGGTGCCTGGTAGGCGCTCAGCAAAGCCCTATCCTGTTTTCAGAAAGGGGTCCTAAGATTTGCCCACCACAAGGTAGCTCATGTCCCCACCTCCCTTCAAAACGAGCCAAAGCTAAAGTGATCCTGGGGCCTCAGGCACCAGAGGAGGGGGGAGGCCGGGGAGGGTGTGGAGGTGATTGGAGGAGCTGACAACTTGAAAGAATGACAACGGCGGGTAAAAACACTACACCAGAAGGCACCTCACCAGAAAGGCACAGGGCTCTTGCCAGGATGACCTCCCAAAGGCAGAGGCAAACCACAGGCTTACATGTAGAAGTGGGGACCGTTCCTTGGACTGCACAAGGTGACCCTTCCTGGCAGAAAAGCAGGACGAAGCATTCACAAGATGTTTGCTCCACGACCTTGAGAGGTAGGTATGATTATCCCCATTTTGCAGATAAGGAAACTGACGTTCAGTGTAATTTGCCCCAAGCTACCCGGTTAGCAAATGAATTTAGCCTTCAAAAAAAAAAAAAAAGTTTGCCCTGAAGCACTATCTCAGCTATAAGGAAGACGTCATGCTAATAGCGGAGGAATACAAATCAATGTACTAATATTAAATCCCTTCTTTTTTACCTAATAAATAGACATTTTTTAAATCGATAATCCACAGTTAGTGAAAGATGTTGGGAAACAGACATTCTTAGACTCTGCTGGTGAGAGTGTAAACAGATAGAGCCTTTCCGGAAAATGATTAGCAATACATGTGACAATTTCAAACACGCGCATTGATTTAGCAACAGCTATAAAAATTATAAATAGGCATAGCTCTCCAACGCAGCAATTCTACTTCTAGCATTTCTCCTACAGTTATACTTGCACAACTAAACCGAGACATAAGGATGTTCACTGAGGCATGCTCTGTAATTAAAAAAAAAAAAAGTCCATTGATAAGAGACTGATACAGCTATGCCACGAAGCTGCCGTGCTGATGTCGTGCTGTGAAGTTGCCCAGGACACATTATTAAGTAGAACAATCACTGTTCATGCTGTTATAAAAGTAATTAATCAATTTATATTAAAAAGGATACCACATACACACACAAAGATACCTAGAAGCTGTTAACAGTGGTTATTTTTAGAGAGCAGAGGTTGAGGGTCTTCAAGTTTTCACTCTATTCCTTCTCGCACTCTTTAAACTTTTCACTCATTAAAAAAATAAATATAAATAAATAAATAAAAATAAATAAATAAAAGCACTTATATGATTTAATCCAGAAAACCCACTTCTAAGAATTTATCTCAACAAAAAAAAAAATGTGCCTTGCACTCAACAAATATTTGTTGAATAATAAATGTAAGCAGAACATCCTTCGCCATAAGGATGTTCACTCATGTTGAGAACACAAACATAAAAGCAGCCTGTACGTATCCATCCACAAAATACGGTTCCAGCCAATGAGAAGATGGTCTGCAGCCCTAGAGAAGATGCTCAGGACTATTCAATGGCAGTCACGAACATTCACAATTAAATAAGAGGAAAATCCAGGTTACAAAATGTCACGTAGTTAGCACGATCTCATCTTCTATACCAAGGTGGTGCGATCACTAAAAATTTTTCTCCCTCTGAATTTTCTGACTTTCCACAATAATCATCTACTGTTTTTTAATAAGGAGAAAATCAGTTTTTTCTTACACATAAATGATAAATTTAGTACAAAGGCTTGGATGAGGTGCTTGCCTCTGTATAAAACTAATGGTTTCCGTAATCTCCGTAGTGATAAAAAGACTCAGTCATGGGACTTCCCTGGTGGTCCAGTGGTTAAGAATCAGCCTTCCAATGCAGGGGATGCAGGTTCGATCCCTGGTCAGGGAACTAAGATCCCACATGCTGCGGGGCAACTAAGCCTGTGCGCCACAACTACTGAGCTCGCGCCTCAACTAGAGCCCGCGTGCGGCAAACTACAGAGCCCATGCGCTCTGGAGCCCTCGCCACAACTAGAGAAGAGAAAACCCGCACGCCACAACTAGAGAGAAGCCCACGCACTGCAACGAAAGATCCCACATGCTGCAACTAAGACCCGACAGAGCCAAAAATAAAAAAATAAAAATAAATAAATAATACTGAATTTGCCTGTCTGTAAGATGTTTATTGTTATCTAACAAAAACCTGAGGCTGTATAAATCACTCAGTCTGCTTCTGAACTAAGACAGCTTAAGGAATTTCCTGAACAAGGTAAAATAAAGCAATAATATAGCATGGATTTATTTAATAAAAAAAAAGACTCAGTTGTGGAATGCAGTCAGATCTGAATTACTATAAGCATGTTCCAAAGCACCAAGGGACGGGATGATGCCCTAGCTTTGACAAAGGGGCTTGCCCACACATGGATGTGTTCTCAAAATAACAGGCTCCGCATCTCAGGAGTCCCTCTCTCTCTGTCCCTGGGTCTCCAGGAGGCCAGTAGGGCAGAGGGCCACGTGCCAGGCCAGGAAGGTGGCAGCAGGGGCATGGCCCTGAAATGCCCTGGACCAGGATTCCAGGCCAGTCCTGCTCTGGCAGGCCGGGGGAACTTGCAAGGGTCACATCCCCTCTCCGACTCTGTTATCTTTACGCGTGACAATAACTCCTGCCCTGCCTACCTTACAATAGGCTGATGGAAGGAGCATATGAGAGGCCTACCACGTGCCAGGCACTGGGGGAGTGTTGTGTGAGCATGAGTTTATTCCCTGTGGATTCCACGCCCGACTCACGGAGCCAAGACAGACAGCTGGAGATGATCCCAGGAATGCACGGAGGTGGATTTCCAGCCCAGCCCCACCCTGCACCCATCCCCCCACCACCACCTCTCAGAGCTCTCAGCCGCACACACCTGCTGTCCCCTCCCTGACACGTCTTTCAAGGAAGTCAGTGTCCCAGAGAAAAGCAAACCTCTTGGGTAGCTGCTGGAAGCAACAGTAGCCCTACTGTCCCAGTTATAAGAATCCCTTTGCAAAGAAAGTTTTGACAAAGAGAAAGGCAAAGAGAAAAGGGGGGTTATGACAACAGTAGGGCAGAGCAAACCATTTCAAGTCCTGACACAGGCAAACTGGTTCTTAAAGTCACCTGTCTCTGAACAGGAACGCAAGGCCCTGTCCTGTCACGCCACACAGCTGGGGCACTGCGCGTTGCCAACTGACTTATATAAGCTCGTGAAAACCCCATTCATCTGAGTTCCCTGTTTGCGCAAATAGTGTCAGGGGTGCATCCGAGAACCCTGGCCATCCATGAATGCCGCTGCGTTTCCCGGGCTGGCGCTGATTCACCTGGGCCCGAACCCTCACTGTGTACACTCCACCCAAGCTGTGCATCCTGCAGGGAGCTTCTGTCACCACAAGACCTTTCAGCCTGCTGGTGCCTCCTTACCATTTATCAGGCCCACAATCGCTGTATTAATGCAGATGAAATCCTTAGCATTCAGAGGGAGAGGAAAAGGGTCCCACTGACTGATAGGATGTGTTGGGTGTTTATTCTGATCAATCAGCCCAACCAAAGCCTGGGGGTTCAGAAACCAATCCTCTGCCAGCATGTCTGCCCTGGAGAGAAGAGAGCCAGGGGTCTTGAGATAGCCTTGCAGGAAGCACCCATGCCAGTCCAGAGCAAGAACCTCAAAGTGGGAGAAGGCTGGGGGCCTTAACTCTGCTCCGTGGGTACATGGGGTAGTGAGACCCTAAGAAACCGGGGTCAGCAGCTCCCAGCTAGCTTCAAGCTGCCCCCCTGGTGAACGTGAGGATCGGGGAGGCCGGCTCAAAGCCTCTCAGAGACTCCCAGGTCCACACCTAGGGTCAACCACACCCACAGAAGACCTAGTCTGTCCCGACCAATGCCAAGTCATTCACTGAACCCTCAAACAGAAATTCTTCTCTAGAAGTCCATTTAAAAAAGAAAAATACACACATATTCATTTGCAGCCTCAGGGCACAAGTCCCATGGGGCAAGAAGGGTGCAACTGCACACGCACACCGTAGCCTGGATTCAAGGGTATGATCTACAGATATGTGATCCGATGCCTTGGCCTTACAGAGCAACAAACAACAGGCAAGCCCCATGTGCATCCCTGAAAACGAGTTATATTTACTCAGTTACATATTTGACATGAGCTCAGATGAGCAGACAGTACAACACAATCTACTGTGATACTTATAAAATTCATGCTTTCAATTCTCAGCCTATATTGATCTTTGCTATCTATGTACATAAATAAATACAGACATATTTAGACATACATGACTACGGTACAAACTCTGGCTGAGGTTAACGTAAGACAACTGATACTAATACTACACAAAGAGGCTGGGAAGGGTTCAACAAAAATCTGCAGCGTGGTTCTCACTAAAGCAGCACCCTTCAAAGTCAACAGCTGTTGCTTCTGCCGTTCCTGGGCAACAAGACCTGGAAGGTCCACTTGGTGAGCACAGGCACTTCGGTCCTTTCTCTTTCCCTCCAAAGGAAGTATTTTCCACGGGACCTTGGACCCTAACCACAAATGTGTATCCGTGCTGCACGTCTCATTCTGACAGGGAAGACTTAAAGTAAGCCCAGTTATTCTTAAGGATGTTCATTCTTATTTATTAAGCATTTATACGATCTAAATACTGTTCCAAGGGCGGGAGAAGCAGCAGTGAACAGAGAGAACAGGCACGTCCTTAACCTCACAGAGCTCACATTCTAATAAGGAATTTTGCTTTTGCTGATTTGTTTCTTAATCAAGGTGGCAAAGTCCTTTCAACGTCACACTTTTGTCAACAGTCTGATTTTTCTCAAATACTTAAACCTTGGTTCCAATCAATATATCTATTTAAAAAGCCACATGATCCTGAATTGGGTTCTATAATGAGAAAAGTGACCCATGAATTCTAACACCGGGTCCTATCTTCTGTCTCTGTGTTGCCCCAGGCAGATCAGATGTCAGTCTACGTTCAACATTTCTGAATTCCTACCAGCCAGCCGTGGGAAAACTTTGAGTGTCAGACCACCGACCAAGAATCCAGAGAGGTCCCAAAACAGCTAGCAAGTCCTGAGATGTTTCGGTGATGCCCTCAAAAAAGTTGTACCAGGAGTTGAAACTGTCTCTTAGAAAAACACATCCCTGGATAAAGATAACTCATTTTGTGGGCTCTAATTGTGGGTTCTAGAGTATATTCCAAAAGGGGAAACAAGAAAGGAGTGCCATGCTCTCCTGGGCATGTGTCAGCAGCAGGAGATCTGACCTGGGAGAGCCCAGTGGAGGCTCCAAATGCAGGGCAGCTCTGACACTCAAGGACAAAACTCAACCAGTTCAGCAGGGATGGGGGCAGGCTACACACCTGGCCCTCCTGTGGGGCGCAGGTGGAGGAGAGGCAATTGGAGGGCAGAGCAGGTAACTGCCTCCCTGCTGGCTTTGGCTCCGTCTTTCAGCCCCTCACCTGCCTGACTTCCGGGGGACATCCCTGCTCATCCATGAAAGTGTCAGCCTCTTGCTCCCTCAGAAAACCAGGTGGAGATGGAGCTTTTCAGACTTTTAATCGTTCTTGGATTCAGCTCCCAAGAACCCAGGGACAGGAGGCCCAGCAGAGTTTGCTCAGAACTGAGATAATGTATTTCCTAACCAAAGAATACATCTCAGCTAGTCACTGCCTCATTCACTTTTCTAGAGCGGTTATAATTATAGTATTTGTTTCATAATTGCAGCCTACTTGCACATACAAAATCCCTGAATCTTAAAGTAAATTACAGCTCTCTTTTTGATTTAACAGCCATTGTGCTGCTAGTTTACAAAGAGGAGGAGATCCCTCCAGTTATTATTATAATAATAAGCCTAAGGTGAGCAAAGCTTGAGTTTTCGGCAGGTGACGTGGCTTATGAGTACAAAAGAGAATTATCAAAAATGATTTTATTGAACAGCCTAATTACAGATTTCTCAATTCTCGGCTCAAGGGCGTGCGAGAACAACATTTGATCTGCCCTTTTCCTGGCTTGCTGCTGACCTCGGCATGCATGATGAGGAAATCCAACCTGACTGTGGTCAGTGTCCCTTGCAGGGCATTTGGTATAACGATTTAACCTGGTGACACTAACTTTTCAATTCCTGTTTAAAGAGGGCTCTGGACTTCTCTGGAGAGAAGAGTGCATGACACACGAGGTTATTCTTTGGGGCCTATCAAGGAACATGTGATGGGCTGGGCCTTGGACACCAGTGCTAAGGCAAGCAGAGAGGACAGACATGCGGCAGGGGCCGGGGCGGCAGGACTCGGACAGGCAGGAAGGCTGCAGGCTGCAGGTTGAAACCTCATTTTCAATGTGCCTTTCACCTCTGAGTGAGGCCAGAAGCTGACACAGCTGTCAAAGCCCAGACGAGAATGTCTGAAATGACTCCGTGCTGCTATGCAGGGCAGAGGGACTGACAGAGTCACTCCCATCCCGTGAGATGTTTGAGCCAGGTGTGCCCAACAAAAGACCACACCACCGCGCGTCTACCTGCAGCGCCCGTGTTTGCTCACCGCCCGCGGGAGGGGCCTCCAGGCCTATGGGGAGCTCACAAATGTCTCTTCACTCCAGGCTACTCGGAAAACAAAACCTTACCTTCTGAGACAGGCACCTCCTTTCCTGCTGGGGGCTGCTAAGAAAGTCTCCAGGCCCCAGATTCCTGCAGGCATTCCCAGATGGCGATGCTCTCGGACAAAGGTGAACTCAGGTCCCGCCAGAAGGAAAGCCCCGCACAAAGCTGGAAGCAGGAGCGCGGGTCTTCCCTCCACCTCAAACTCCTGCACCGTGGCCCCTGCCTGCCTGCCTGCCAAGGCCAAGGCCATTCATCCGACAGCCTTTGACCCAAAACACCTCTTTGCGGGGGCTCCCGATCGGGAGGCCCACTTCCCAGTGCTGGGAGTACAGATGTAACTGACAGGTTGTTGTCCCTAGAGATGAGCCCCTTCTATGCCCCAGACTCCAAGCCAGAGCTGGTGACACATAGAAGGTGAAAGTGGTCTGAGTTCCTGCCCTCAGGAGCTTGTGGTCTAGGGTGGGCTGGAGTTACCCTGCTGTTCACTGCCAGTAACATGATCTTAGCCAAGCCCCTTCACCCTGAGCCTCTGCCCTTATCTGGAGAGGTGGACAGAACTATTCCGTTGAATGATGAGATACTGATCAAATGTCTCCAGATGTCACCAATGGGAGGCAGCCTGGCACGTGGTTAAGAGGACAGTAGTCATGGGTTTGGATCCCAGCTCCAGTCCTTACTAGCTGTACCACCGTGGGCAAGTTAGAGACTTCACGCCTGTTTCCTTATGTGCCAAATGGAGATAAGAAGAGTACCTGCCTCCTGGGGGGGATGTGAGAAGTAAACATCTGTCAAACGCTGAGAAAAGTGCCTGGCACAGAGCTGACGTTTATGGAGTGTTATGGAGTGTGTTATTGTTGCAACTGTCACTTGTTCTTACAATCACACGACAAACTCGGGATCCAAAAGTGACGATGAGACAGTCCTTGTCACCTAGAGGGGGGAACCGCCCACTTAGGCTTTGCACAGTGTGAGCACTGGGTCCTTGAGAGCCCAGGGGAGGGGCCCGATCCAGACTTAGTGGGATCAGAGAAAGCCCTGGGAGGAAGAGACACCCCAGTTGAGACCTGAAGGCCAGGTAGGTGATAAACAGCCCAGGTCAAGAAGCGGGGATGGGAAGGCAGTCCAGGCAGAGGGAATGGCATGTGCAAAGGTGCAGAGGTCTGAGGAGCTGGTGAGGGGCATGTAAGTTGAGGCACTCTCGCTGGACCCCTGTGAGGATGAAGACGATCTGCCCACCAAAGGGCACTGAGAACTTGGCCCCTATACAAGTGCAGGGATTATCTAGTTTGTTTTTCATTAAACCCCGAAATAGGGCTTCCCTGGTGGCGCAGTGGTTAAGAATCTGCCTGCTAATGCAGAGGACACGAGTTCGAGCCCTGGTCTGGGAAGATCCCACATGCTGCGGAGCAACTAAGCCCGTGAGCCACAACTACTGAGCCTGCGTGTCTGGAGCCTGTGCTCCTCAACGGGAGAGGCCGCAACAGTGAGAGGCCCGCGCACCACGATGAAGAGTGGCCCCCGCTCGCCGCAACCGAAGAAAGCCCTCGCACAGAAACGAAGACCCAACACAGCCAAAAATAAATATAAATTAATTAATTAATTTAAAAAATGGTCCACATCAAAAAAATCTTTTAAAAAAATTTAAAAAAAAAACCAAAATAAACATCTAGAAACAAGTGCTTACTGAGGCCCAAGGCAGCTCTGGGCTGGGTCCCATGGGGCACACAAACTGAATTAGATCCTCTGCCTGGCTCAGGAATCGCAGGGTCCCCACCCTGACCACGGGACTCGGGCAGAGCCTACCTGCTTCAGCCAAGGTGTTCACGGCTGCGGGCCCAGAGCTCAGGGGGCTCCCTGGTGGGGCCGGCCCTCTGCCTGGACAGCTCTTCCCTGCCACACACGCAGCTGCCCACTGTGGCTGTGTTGCCTGGCCCAGGGGCCGGCTGCACCACAATCAGGAATACCCGCTGCACCTGTAAGGGTCCAGCTGCTCTCTGTTGGATTGAGGCTCGCATTCACACTTCTAAAGCACAGTCCGTTTCTAGTCTAAAGCCTTTCTCAGGATAGGTGAACTGTCCTCCTGCACCTGGTTTTGTAAGACGCAGGCAGCCAGGGGACAGGACAGGAGAGCTGGGCCTGGTTATTCGAGGATCTCAGGGCAAAGAGGTGTAGAGACCGTGCAAGGGTCTCTGCTTGGGCCTTTGTCAGTGGGGCCGCCGACAGCCATCCTGGAGCTCGCTTCCGTGGAGCTCGGGGAACCAGGATAAGCTAGGTAAGGATGTTGCTCAGCCCCGCCTTGTGGAGACCATCTGGCAACTGACAGCCCACCTCCCAGTCCTGGACCACTATTTCCTTACTGTGTGATCTGAGGCATGTCACTTACCCTCTCTGGGCCTCAGCCGCCTCGCCTGATCCTACCTCAAGACGTTGTCTGAGGATTAAAATAAGGAACGTCGAGAACCCAGGAGGTCCTGGCACACTCTGGCTCTCAGTGGTGTTAGCTGTTATTACTCCAGTACTTCTCAGGGGGCGAAATGCCAGTGGAGAATGTCATGGGCCCCCCAAGCAGCACTGCTTATCTGCCCCCACTCCAGGCACACTCAGGAACCAACAGAGACGACCATGAACGTGTCTCGCTTATTGGTGGGGTAGCTCTGGGAGGAAAACATTTCATTCAAATGTTATGGACACTTTATTTGAGACTTGAGCCAGGCAGACTATTCTAAAATCTAAGGCAAGTAAGACAGTAGGGAATGTGGAGTAGAAGGCACGTGACAACTAGTATTCATTCAGAACCAAGTCCAGGAGCCGGGGGAGCTGTTCTTGGGGCCCCGTGCGCTCACAGTACCCAGGCTCCCTGTGTTTGATCGACTCCAGGGATTCACCATGACGGGGGCTGGATGGGCTCTTCCCCCGCAATATGCCGTGATCGTGAGTCCAATGCCCTACCCCCTCTGCTCCTGCCTCTGGGAAGAAAGGAGTCCCCTCCACAAAGCCCCAAACAGAGAGGCTCAGCCAGGGCAGGGTCACTTCTGGGAACCACCCCATGGCCACCGGCGAGCCCGCCTCCCCAGGATGCACTTCCTCACATCCCCAGTGCCCTGGCAGGGGCTCTGCCCCTGCTCTGCCCTCCTTCTTCCCCTTGGACTGCTGCAGCCCACCCCACAGGCCAGCCCGACCAGCTCGTGCATGGGAGAATTCATACATCTCCCCCAGCGATGACCCCCCAACCTGGGCTTCCACACCCCCCGCCCCAGGGCAGATCCACACGTCCATCATGGAGGTCGCCCCCAGCAGGTGGGCCACGGCCCCTCCCAGCACAGCCAGCGCAGCGCCCAGGAGCGGGCACGACTCAGCACGGCCGGCCAGGCCACTGAACCGTCCCAGAGCCCACACCTTGTAATTAGTCCGTGGGCCTGGGCCAGGGACAAAGGACTGGAAAAGCCAGCAAATGGGATACGTGCATTAAAACTGGGTCTCCGTGCCAAGTGTGCAACTTAATTACATAGCCCAGATACTCTCTTCTCTTGTGAACTCTCATGTCAGCCTGTGACTACACAAAAGAGGGATTAAAGACTGCCTGACACAGGCCAGCGAGGCCAAGTCTGCGTCCTGAAAGTGGAGGCCGCCACAAGCCACACCCAAGGCCGGGAGGAGCGCTCCTCCAGAGGCCCCCCGCGAGAAGAGGTAGCCAGGTGCTCGGCAGCCCGGACCTGCGAGAAATTCTGAGTCTACTGCACAGCGCCTTGCAACGAGGAAGTCCATCTAGTACCAAGAAGAAGCCGGACCTCCAGACGGTCCCAGCACCTGCCACCCTCTCGCCTACTCAAGCCTTCTTACACGGTGGCCACCGTCCCAGGAGGCAGTCACACACCTCACGTTACCATCTTCTCTGCAGCAAAGGCCCGCTCACCTGGGCAGAGTGAGCCACCTGGCTGAGACGGCAGAGGCAGAGCCAGGAGTGGTGAACCAAAGGGGTCTCATCTGCGCCTCTGCCTGAGACCACGACCTGATGGGGGTGCCTCTCGTCCTAAAGCCAATCATCCCCACCCCCGCCCCTGTCATGGCCCTCCCAAACCACATCTGGAAAAACCCATGATCACCTCCTAAAGATACCGGGCAGCGAGCCTCAGAGAATCCCAGGGCAAGCCCCAGAACTGCTTCTGCTAAGGTGTGCGCCGGCCCCGGGGAAGGGGAGCTGGCAAAGGCTATTGTTACTATGGACCAGGTATTCCGTTTGGGCAATTTCAGTCCAATGTTCTAGAATGCCCCCCAACCCCAGCCCACGTGCGTAGAGGGAAAGACAGGGGTCCCAGCTTCCCAGGATCTGGCCTACTTTGGGAGTTAAGATTGCAAGAGGGAAGAGATACGGGAACATATGTATAACTGATTCACTTTGTTATAAAGCAGAAACTAACACACCATTGTAAAGCAATTATACCCCAATAAAGACATTAAAAAAAAAAAAAAAAGATTCATGGCCAAGATTCACAACACTAGAAGCACAGTTTCTCTGACTGAAATGGGTGGTTCCGAAGGCGTGGGCTAGCAGAGGGGAGGGAGCAGAACAGGACGAGTGAAGGAAGGGTCTGCCAAGGGGAAGGGTCTCCCAGCTTTGCCCCTGCCCTGCCGTGAGGAAGCAGATTAGGCCAGGAAGATGCAGGGTCTGACACACACCCCATCCACCCTGTCCTGCAGCCCCTACAAACCTGGTGGGCCTGCACACCCACCGACCTCAAGGATGGACAGCAGCACAGCCTAGACTGCAGACTTGAGCAAGAGGCCTCTGGACCAGTGGCAGGGGAGCACCCCCATGTTGAGGGGGCCAAGACCCCTCAGCCCCTAGGCCCTACTTGAGGCCCTCGCCACGCCGCCTTTGATGTACCCGCCAACACAGCAGCCCTGAGACCCTCTGCACTCCTGGCCCTGCTGAGGTCCCAGCACTGCACCTGTACCGTCTGTCCCAGTAGTCAGTGCCTGGTAGGTGCCCCCAGCCAGACCCCCTCAGGCTGTGATGGGCACACCAAGCCCAAGGGGCAGAGACTCGCCAGGACTACACAGCCAGCACTTCTCACTGCCCCAGTGTCTACACAGCTAGCCCTGCTGGTGGACACCACAGCAGGGAGGGGAGCTCTGGGCTGGCAACCTGTTGCCTGGGGTCCAGGCCACGCTGAGAGCCAAGGAAACACCAGAAACACCAAATTAGCTCCATCCGTTGGAGAGCATGGCAAAGCATCATTCCACCTGTTGTAACAACAGCGATAAAATAACGTCCTCAGGGCCTCAGTTTCCTCACCTGTGAAATGGTCACAGCTATAACCCCCACCTCAAAGGGAAAGGAAGAGACAGTGCAGGGGAATGAGAGCATACTCCTCAGAATACACGTGCGGCTCTCCCTCTGGGGCTTCTTCTTATTAGTAGGCTCTGATTCTTATGGATGTGTGTCCAGCCTGTGGCTAAGATTAAGTACCCAAATTTGGGAACAACTTACTGTTTCTGTAGATTTAGAGCAGAGTTAAGGAAGTTCCTATAACATCCCTTTCATCACTGGCTTTGCAATTTGCTTTCCTGGGTGGCAAGGAAAAGGTAGAGCATTAGAGGAGTAGGGATGGTGGGAGGCTTGGGCACTCCTGGGAAGGGCGGAGCACCGGGGAAAACAGCCCTGAAGCTGCACTTCTGGGTGTGGGGCAGCCTCCACCTCACCAGCAGATGGGCAAGCAACCCTGTGATAAGGAGCCTGGTCTAGGTTCAGACCACCTGGCTTCAAATTTCAGTCCCACAGCTTCCCCGCTACAAGTTACCAAACCTCCCTGCCTCAATGTTCACATCTCTAAAATGGGAATCACAATAGCACCTGCCTCTCTGAGTTGTATGTGTGTAAAGGGAGAGTGTGCAAAGGCTGTAGCATAGAGCCTGGCTCATGCCCAGCCCAGTGCATGCTGGCTGTCACATAGCGTCCCTATCCCAGCATCCCTACTCTACCCACAGAAGGGCCTGTGCTGGGACAGCCAGCCTTCACGGGGTGGCCACAGGGAGGCTGGCACTCTGTAGTCCTCTTTCCACCCCACCCCTGGGCCTAGGGGCGTAGCCCCACTGTCAGGCAGGGTTGAAGGCACTGTCTCCACTCTTCACTACTCCACCCCCAATCCTAACCAATCCCCGCACAGGGCTCTTTTGAGGGTTAGGACGGGCAGAGACAGGGAAGTCAGAGAAAACAGGGACGAAACCCAGTCACCTGTGAGAGTCCTAGAATTGTCCCTGTCCAAATAGTAGCAGGCCCAGGGTTCTGGGGGACTTCAACAGAAGGGGCCAAGGCCGGTGGGGAAAGAATCCACAGTCCCAAGGTAGGGTTGTCCCGAGTTAGAGCAGCACCCAAGCATGTCCCTGAGTCCCTCTGCCCAGCCAGGAAGCAGCTGTCCTAAAGGAAAGGTCCTGAGCTCCCCAGCTGAAGACTCTACCCTAAACAGACCCCAGAAACAGTCCTACCCCAGGCCTCAGTTTCCTCATCTACAAAATGGGGCAACAGCCACTCTTTATCCCCTCCCCCAGGGCAGTAGATCATATCAAAGGAGGTGACAAGTAGCAAAGACCTTGAGACCCACCCGGTCAGCATCCCGACTACAGGGCCATTTCTCTGCAGCCACTGGTGGCCTGGGCACCAACTGAGGCCAGGCCCCCTGAGCAGAGCTGCAGGAGTGAAGGCCCCAGTCCTGCCCCGGCTCTTCAAGCAGCACAGAATGGACGCAGGAGCCCAGCAGAGAAACTGGGGAGACAAGAAGAGTGACCAGCCATTCAGAGCCAAGGCTCAGCAAGCACTGGGAATGATGGTGAGGCCACAGCCGTGCTCAGAAACAGCCCTCAGGCCCCACGGGCCAGCCTCTTGAGGATGGCTCTGGACCATGTGGTCCCTCCGCCTGATGGGCCAAGAGCAAACGTGAGACACACTTCTAAAGTGAATTCAAAGAAAATTCTAATCTGCTTCCTCTCTGAAGACCATCTTTTAAGAGGATGTCCATGCTATGTGGGCCTCGCCAAATTGCTGACATCGACATCATCGCTGGCCCACAACTATTTATTAAGTGCTCGCTGTGTCCAGGAGCTCATCATCTCATCTAGCTAGCACTAGAAGGCAGGTATTAGTATCACCTCCATTTTACAAAGAAAGAAGACAAGGCTCAGAGAGGTGAAGTGAATTACCCTGAGTCACACAGCCAAGAAGTGGCAACGCCCTGACTCCAGAGTCTGTACCAAGGCCACCAAGGCCACCTGGACCGTCTAGGCCAGCACTTCCCTCACTGTAGCCATGAGGCCCAGAAGGGCAAGGGGCCCTCAGCAGGTGAGTGGGCGAGACAGACGGTAGGTTAGCACGAGCTGAGATCCAAGCACAAGCCTTAAAACTAAACAGACTGAGACCTAAATTTTAAGTCTGCCACCTACTAGCTCTCCGTTTCCTCCTCTCTAAAGTAGAGATGCTCTCGTCCCAAGCTCTTGTGGGGCTGCTGTGAGGTTTAGAAAACCTTACAGGCCTAGCATGTGTCAGTGTGCAGTAAATGTGGGGTCTCACCACTACTCAGAAACTTCTCTCCGACTACCCTGCCTCGTACCCAAGCAGCAGTGGGCTCTCAGGGAGGCGGGGCACCTCCGGGAGGCAGCACCAGTCCATCTGCGCCCCATCAGGCCAACAAGCCACCTGCATCTTTCTCTCAGTCCGCGTCGTGCAGCTGTGTGCCCCTAAACATGCCTGGAATTCACCAAACACCACAGACGTCATTTAACAAAGCTGCAAACACACATTTGTCAGAACTCCCTGGATCTAATTTTCCCAACAACCAGAAGAAGGAAGGAGCGAGGCAAACAATCACCATCTCTCCGAGATCCAGAGTGTCTCGAGCTGTGCGCGTTGGTAGCACAGTGGTGAGCACGGCTCCGAGCGTAGCTGTCTTCCAAAGCGTCTTGAGTTGTGAAGCAGCTTTGACCCCAAACAGTGGTGACTTCAGGGACGTCACCGCCCGCTGTAGCTTGTGGCTCCCTTTCTAGAACAAGGGTGGCTGTACTGGGATAGGACATGAGAGTCCAAGGGCTTCAGGCCTGCCCAGCCCAGAGAAAGGCAGAGCTGTCCAACTGAAATACAACACAGGCCACCAATACAAGCCACATATGTAATTTTACATTTCCTACTAGCCACGTTTAAAAAAAAAAAAGTAAAAAGAAACGTGTGAAATTAAATTTAATAATAGATCTCATTGAACCCAAGATACAGGGCATACCAAGTCAACATATAATCAATATTTTAAAATTATTAATGAGATATTTTAGAGCCTTTGTTTCACACCAAGTATTTGGAAGTCTGGGTATATCTCACTGTACATCTCAACCTGGACCAGCTACATCTCAAGCGCTCAGTGGCCATCAGGTGGCTAGTGGCTACTGAACAGTAGTGCTGGTCTGACAGAAGCAGCAGGCATCCTCCTCCTTACACCTGATTTTCCAAGTTTAAAACTGTGAATGCCTGGGCTTCCCTGGTGGCGCAGTGGTTGAGAGTCCGCCTGCCGATGCAGGGGACGCGGGTTCGTGCCCCGGTCCAGGAGGATCCCACATGCCGCTGAGCGGCTGGGCCCGTGAGCCATGGCCGCTGAGCCTGCGCGTCCGGAGCCTGTGCTCCGCAACGGGAGAGGCCACAACAGTGAGAGGCCCGAGTACCGCAAAAAAAAAAAAAAATGTGAATGCCTTGCTCTTTATTAAAAATAATTATAATTATCGAGCATAAGGATACTAATTATGGTCTTTTATTGGGTCCTTCCTATGACCAGGCACGTGCCTCACAATAATCATGTGAGATAGGATTTTACAAAGGAGAAAACTGAGGCACAGAGAGGGCAAGTCATCTGCCCAAGCTCACACAGCTACTAGGTGGTAGAAATGGGATTGGAACCCAGGCAGTCTGACCCCAGAACCCTTGCTCCTAATCGCTGCTCTACACTGCCTTCTCAGCCCCACCCTTTCCACCTATCCCCTTGGCTACATCTCAAACTGTCTAGGAGGGCAGGGAGGCGCCAGGAGAACAGCTTTAACTGGCTCCCTTCCTCCTCCCCTCGGCTCCCCAGACTGCCACGGCCCAACCTAGGACCCAGGCTCCACTCCAGCCCACTCTCACCCACCACCACCTGGGAGCTGGCAGGCTCAGCCCAGGGAGGAGCGACTTCATTCACAGGCTGGTAAAGGGGATAATTAAACACCCGGCCCACGCCCCCAGCCCCCAGGACCAGGAACCCCAGCCACCTCATCGCCCTGCTGCCAGCCAACAGGCTCAGAGGAATGCCACACAGAATTCGGCAATGGGCAGAGCAGGGCAAAATCCCCCTTTATAGAGTTATTTTTGCTGTGGAGTTTTCACTGGCCTGTAAAATATTTTTATATTTATTATATGTTTAATGGGAACTCTGAGAATCAACAGGGTGTAAATAATGAAAACTAGGACAGCAAAGGCCCCAATAAACCTCACAACAGCCCTTCGATGCTCCCTGGGAGCTCCAGCTTCTCCTTCCTCCCCAGACCCCATCCTCTGACCCCGGAGCAAGCCCAGAAGCCCGGGGACGCTCAGCAAACCCATCTCCGGCTCCCAGAAGTTAGGCTCACCTGTCAGCAGAGAAGGCTATGCCACTGGTAGAGCCCACTGAACAGGCAAAGCGAGAAAGGGCCTACTATGCGCCCGGCCAACGCCAGCGCTCATGGGATCTCGGCCAAGAGGAGACCTGATGAGGGCTTCCTCCTCCCCGACCCTGTGGCCTCTGACAGCTCTCCCAGTCCTGGGTCCCAACGCCAGCCCCGATGGTACAGACTCATGATGGACCACCGTGTTCCCAAGGCCACAGCATCCCGAGGTCTCACTGGGGAACCACAAGTCTTAGGAGAAAGTGTTCCATCCACAAACCCTGACCTCCATGGCTCTGCGGCACCCTGGCCCAGTGTGCCCATGAAAGCTCCCAGTGCCCCTGTCAGCACCCCACTGCCCACATCCCCCTGACACCATGCACAGGACAAAGCCAAGGGGAAGCAGGACCTTGCTTCTGTCCCAGGCAGGAGCACAGAGGCACAGAGAAGGGAAGAAACAAACCCAGAGGGTGGGTACCAGTTGGTGGCAGAGCAAAGCTTAGCCTCAGGGCTAGAGACCCTGTGGTCAGGGAATGCGACTCAGCCTGAGGCTCTGCCCTCCCCAGGCAGGAGCTGTTCTCTCCACACGTCAACAGCAGCCGCCCTACCTCTGCCTACCAGGGACCCCGACGAATGCAGACTCCATCCCTGACAATCCAACCCTCTGCATCCTGGGTCACCACAATGAATGCTGCTGCTTCCACCTCACGGGTGCCCTTCGCACACCTGAACACAGGTAAGTACCCTTTCCCCAGATCCCAGAGCATCCCCATACAGCAAGGTGCCCATCTCCTCACGGCACCAGGCTGCCCAGGCCTCTTACAATGAGGCACCGCCCCCGGGGGGACCCGCTGTGCCCTCAACCAATCGGGACACTAGACGTCTATTCACGCGTTTAGAGGTGGCCTTCAGAGATGTTGATTAAGCAACCATAAAATGTGACACAAGTTGACACCAGCTTTGTAGCCAGAGTCTCTGCTGCGGAGCCTAGTACGTCCCGCGGCGGACAGAATTCAAAACCCGATCTCCCGAGCCTGAACACAGCACTTCGCACTTATCCCAGGTAAAGTCCTGCTCGCTAGCTGTGGCCCCAGGGCGCCCACCCGGCCTCCTCAGCACACATGTGGTCGAGCGCTGCCCCTTCCCAGCCCAGCAGCCTCACCGGCCCATCAACAAGGCCACACAAGCCGCCCGGCCCCGCTCAGACACTCCCAGCCACACTCGACCCAATAACATACACGCGTCGGCCCCACCGCGAGGCCGTGGGGACCTACGGGGGAGGAATCCCCGCGGGGCCACAGACAGACAAGCTGGAGGGTGAAGGCCGCGAACACAAGTCAGGTTGGAGCAGCTCCTCCCCAGGGACAGGTCAGGCGGTGCTCCCGTCTGCAGCAGCTACACCAACAGGAGATTCTTGTCTCTCAACCCCTATAATTATAGTCCCCGGTGTTGGGTTAACACCCGTGTCATTGCAGGGTGTTGGAACAAGCAGATTCTGAGCGAGAAAAATTAAACAAGAGCGTTTGACGAGTGGCCCGCCCCCTGCAGCACCACACTGAGCCAGGCCAAGGGGGACGTGGCTGGGCCTCGCGGGGCCACCTGGAAGGAGCCCTCACTCAGGGCAGGAGGCAGGAGTCTGCGGTAAGGAGGGCAACGTCCTGTTTGGGAGAAGAGGTCCCACAAGGGCCCTGGAGAGGGGGAGGCTGGGCGGGTCGTTGGATGTCTGCTCCCCTGAGACTCCCTCATCCGGTGCAGCAGCTGGACGGCAGATGCGGGGCGCGGCGAGGCACCCTCTGGGAGAGGCCTGAGCAGGTGGAGAGACGCAGCAGCCCGCTTCCTCCCGCTCCTACGGCGAGCCTCCAGCGCCTCCCCACCTCCCGAGGAGGCAGGCCACGGAGACAACAGGGGTCGTGGGGGTCTGTGCCCAGGGCCTTCTCCAGCCCCACTGACTCAGCCCAACTCAGCTTTCCCACACCCCGGGGAGCTGCAACTCAAGACGTCGGCATTGAGCCCCATGTGCAGGGGCTGCTGCGGGGACCGCATCCCTGCCACCCAGTCCCTAGCAGGCTTCAACACCAAGCACTCGACCTCCAGCCCCTGCCCCACAAAAGCTCACAATGTGCCAACAAACAGTAACGGGTGTTCGCGCACTGGAGCAACCTGCCGCAGACACAGGGTCCGGAGCGTCCTCCACACCACCCACTCAGCCCCGCAATTCCCAGGGTGCCCAGGTCTCCCCCCATGGGACCAAACTCAGGCCTCACGCTGAGGACCAGAGACACGGCCGACTGACCTAGAACACCAGCCACGCTCCCCACTGATCCGTTGCCGTCCCCACGTAAGCACTTTGTAGCCACTCTCGCTCCCGTGATCCCCACCTAACAGTTGCTGTCACCGTCCCATTTTACAAGTGAGAAAACCAAGTGAGAAGATCCTGAAGTGGTAGATGCAGGATTTAAACCCAAGTCTGATCATCTCTAAATCCCAGAGGACATCTGAGGACAGTCTGGGCTCTTTACAAAGGGCAATTCAGGGAGACCCCCCAGAGAAGTCTCCCTGAGCTCCCAGGTCCCAGCGCAGGCCCCAGCTGCTTGCTCACCCTCCACCCATGCTAAGCCATGGGGGACGTGAGGATGGTTCCCCCCAGATCCCGCTCAAAGAGAGGCACTGAACAGACTTTGGCTTCCCAGCCCCTGCCATGAGAGAGAACACATGTTTCCTGTGTTCCTTCTCTCCTTCGGCTCTCCCCACATGCTGGAGATATTATTATTATTTATTATTTGCTGAGTGCTGACAGCACGCTGAGCAGCAGGTCTGGGAGCCCAGGCCCTGCCAACACGGCTTACAGTCAGACAGCCTGCGTGACACAGTTCCTCCGCCACCAAGATACACACCCGGCCGCCAGGGCTGGCTGCCGGGGACCCAGCCTCCGAGACCCTCCTCTCCTGTCCTCAGCCACAGCAGTCCATGCCCCTGGGCCTCTCACACATCCCAGGAGGATGACATCTTTAGTCTGGGCAGCCGGACATTCCAGGGGCTAGGCCTCCAACCCCACGAGGTGGGGGGAGGATTTGCTCGGGGCTGGGCTGGGGCAGACCCAGGAGAAAGCCCTGCCGGCAGGGCCTCCTCAGCTTAGCCCGTACTCGCACCTGCTGGTAGCTGTGGCAGGTCCTAAAACCCCAAGATGGCCACGGCACCAGCCCCTTCTCTCCTGAGCACCCAGCTCACTCTCCCTTTCTTCCTCAGAAGAGAGGACTGGAGGCCAGAGTGAGCTCCCGGGGACAGGGAGAACCCCAGGGCCCTGTCCTAGAAGCAGGGCCAGGACTAAGGGGAGGTGAGTGAGGCCCAAACTTTTATGGGCACAAAATGTAAGCGGGCCCCAAAACACTCAGCAATCAAGATTAACAATGTTTCCATGCAATACTTTTCATTTAGCGGTTTTTCTGGGGTTTTATCTTGTTCCTTCATCTGGTACATAGTCCTCTGCCTTTTCATTTTGTCTGTCTTTCTGTGAACGTGGTCTTCGTTCCACAGGCTGCAGAACTGTAGTTCTTGCTTCTGCTGTCTGCCCTCTGGTGGATGAGGCTATCTAAGAGGCTTGTGCAAGCTTCCTGATGGGAGGGACTGGTGGTGGGTAGAGCTGGGTGTTGCTCTGGTGGGCAGAGCTCAGTAACACTTTAATCCGCTTGTCTGCTAATGGGTGGGGCTGGGTTCCCTCCCTGTTGGTTGTTTGGCCTACGGCAACCCAGTACTGGCGCCTACCTGGGTCTTTGGTCGGGCTAATGGCGGATTCCGGGAGGGCTCACACCAAGGAGTACTTCCCAGAACTTCTGCTGCCAGTGTCCTTGTCCCCATGGGGAGCCTCAGCTGCCCCCCTGCCTCTGCAGGAGACCCTCCAACACGAGCAGGAAGGTCTGGTTCAGTTTCCCCTGGGGTCACTGCTCCTCCCTCTGGGTCCTGATGCGCACACTACTTTGTGTGTGCCCTCCAAGAGTGGAGTCTCTGTTTCCCCCAGTCCTGTCAAAGTCCTGTAATCAAATCCCACTAGCCATCAAAGTCTGATTCTCTAGGAATCCCTCCTCCCATTGCTGGACCCCCGTCAGGTTGGGAAGGTTGGGAAGCCTGACGTGGGACTCAGAACCTTCACTCTAGTGGGTGGACTTCTGGGGTATAAGTGTTCTCCAGTCTGTGAGTCACCCACCCAGCAGTTACGGGATTTGATTTTACTGTGATTGCGCCCCTCCTACCATCTCATTGTGGTTCCTCCTGTGTCTTTGGATGTGGGGTATCTTTTTTGTTGAGTTCCAGTGTCTTCCTGTTGATGATTGTTTAGCAGTTAGCCGTGATTCCAGTGCTCTCGTAAGAGGGAGTGAGCGCACGTCCCCCTACTCCACCGTCTTGAATCAATCTCCTCCACGCAATATTTTTAAAAGTCAGAATCAAGGTCAAGTAAAAATAAATTAAGGCCAAAGTCCATGATGAATATAATACCAATATTCTAAGCAAATACAAGATCAGTACTGCCGATTTTCCCTTTGCCTTAGGTTCCAATATGGCTCCACACGGCATTGCTAAGAAGGCCACTGGGACCGGGGTTGTCGGGGGTGGGGGGTGGGAGGTGGCTTCCCCAGCCCATCCTCTGCACTGGAGGAATCTCCGTCACCCCTTAGCAATGTCTCCCCAAGTGAGGACTCACAGAGAAGGTCATCGTCCATCCCTGAGGGTCTTCCTGGAGAAAGAAGTATTCAGAGGTCAGTGGAGCCTATCAGTATCCAGGGGTGGGATAAGGAGAAGATGTACCTTGGAGCACCTATGCTTCTCCCCCACTCACATATGGGTGCCCAGCCTCATGCATCTGGAAGGACCACTCGTGAACCAGCCCTTGGCCCTGACCCGGGCAGCTGGGGGGACCCACCCACATTTCCCCATCGTCATTCTGGACACCCTGGCCTCATTCCAGGCCTTTCTTTCCCCTCAGCTGAATCATTCTCTTACTCATTTCTTTCACAAGGGTCATGTTCACAGTCTCAGGGCCAGACCCCAGGCTGGCCTCAGAGATGGAACAGTCCTGCTCCATCTTCAGAAGCTCACAGTCAGATGCAAGGAGGCGAAGGCAAGCTCAGGCCTTGAGGCCACAGCAAGGGGGGAAGGGAGCCACCTAACCCAGCCAGAAGCAGTGGGGAGGGCAGGCAGGGGGGCAGGGAGGCCTTCCAGGGGCTTAACCGGGGACAAGCAGGTTTTCACCAGTTTGGGGTGAGGGTAGGGTGGAAAGGAGAGGGGCTTCCAGAACCAAGAGGGAGCCCGGCACGTTTAGGGAACTGCAGGTACCAGGGTCCGGACGTGGGGGAGGCAGGTGAGGCATAGTAAGGTGGCCACCTGAGAAGAGGCTTCTCCACACCCGTTTCTGTTTAGCAGAGTTTCCATGGCTGCAAGTCTTGTGGGGACCTCCACCTTGGAAGCCAAAGAGAAACCCACACTCCTTTGTTTCTGGCTATGGAGATCCCTGGGACTCTGTGGTGGGCACAGTGATGAACACCCACCCCCGACCCCGCCACCTGCCCCAAAGATGCCCGTATCCTAATCCCCAGAACCTTCTATTATGTAAATTACATGGCAAAGGGGGGCTTCTGCAAATGTGATTAAGTTCAACGGTCTTGAAATGGGGAAATTATCCTGGATTGCCTAGTGGGACCCAATCTAATGACACCAGTCCTTAAAAGTGGGGAGCATCTTCCAGCTGTGGTGAGAGAACAGTGATGATGAAAGGACTGTCAGAGAAATGCAGCGTTGCTGGCTTTGAAGGTGGAGGAAGGGGCCACCAGCCAAGAAATGCAAGCAGCCTCTGGAAGCTGGAAAAGGCAGGAACACAGAGTATCCCCTAGAGCTTCCAGATGGAGCACAGCCCTGCCAACACCTTGATCTTAACACAGTGAGACCTTGTCAGCCTCTGATTTACAGAACTGTAAGATGATAAATTTGTGTTGCTTTAAGCCCCTGAATCTGTCGTAATGTATTACAGCAACAAGAGAAAACTAATACTGCCCCAGAGCCCTCAGCCGCCCTGCCCTTCCACCTCCTCATGTTTGTCGGCAGAAGGGCCTCCCCATGAGAAGCCACTGAAAGAGCTCAGCTCTGTGGCTGTTGCAGCCTGCTCTCTGAGTGAGCACCTCAGCCGACGCTTAGAGCAGTCCAAGCCCACAGGTAGCCCCGGCCTCCCACCCCTTCCCCAGGGGCCCCGACAGGCCCATGCTCCACAGCAGAACCTTCTCCCATCAGCCAGCTCAGTCTCCTCATATCTGGCATGGGCCCGGGCCCAGTCATCCTTCCACAGGGGTCTGGACCACCCAGCCTCTCATCATGGGCACAGTTCATCTCAGATCACCCTGCCACGTGTACCTTCCTGAGACAGCAATTTCAACACCTCACTGCCCTGCTGCAAGACTTTCTCTAGCTCCCCAAGGCCTAGAGCAGTGACAGACAAACTGTGTTTCCCAGAACTCTGAGGCCCCTGGGGAGGGGGTTGGGGACGGCCTGAAGAGCAGGTGAATGGGGATCAGAAAGGTCCCCAGCTGTTCTACAGTCGCGTACAAGCAAGAGTCACTTCAACAAAGGGGCCTTCATATAGAGAAGAAGTGTAAATATGGTGGCATGCAGGAAAAAGTCACAAACCAGTGACAAAACTCAGCATAGAGTCCCCTCCCCTCATGCCTCACCTCCCCCAGCAGCATCAGTGCTTTTGCATCTATCGGTGTGATTGTGGGAATCACATCTGTCCCCCTCTATAGGCTGTGAGCTCCATGACAGCGGGGATCATGTCAGTTTTGTTCCCACCTCGGAACCCCAGAATCAAACATGGTGACCGGCACTTTTGAATGGATAATTGAATGACTGAATACTTCCTACCTACCTACACACACACACACACACAAACACACACACACACAGAGTAGCCCCAGATCACCTCCTTAGCCTCTCAGCACACTGCCCATAGCACACCTCTGAGACCCACACTTTCTAGGGCCCCTGGAAGTGCTTGGGGAGGAGTGGAGTGAAGAGGCTCTCACTCATCTCCTCTGCTCAGATCCTGCCCAGCTCAGGGCTGGACCTGTCCGAGGTGCTAGCAACACCTACCAGGCATCGGCCACCAAAGCCAATGAATGGGGTGGGGTGCAGGCCAGGGGCACCCCAGTGTCTGTGTGTCTGTAAGCCCGTCCTCAGCTTCCTCTCTGTTCTCTGCTGCCTGCCTATCTGACTGCTGTCAAAGCATTCTCTTTCAGCCCACAGCTTCAGCTCAGGGTAGGGGATCCAAATACAGTAGCACAAGCATGGGGCCACGGGCATTTACAACCCAGGGGACCCCTGGGTCCCCACACCCCCCCAGCACCATCCTGGGCAAAGGATCCCCCGTGAGCTCAGAGCTGCTTGCACCCTCTAAGCCACTGTGAGGGGCAATGAGGAAGGCACTGGGCAGAGGTGGGGGGCTCGTGTGGGTTTGTTCTAAGTGTCTGAGGCTCCTACCCTCATCTTTCCATGCTCCCATTCAACAGACATCTATCACACACCTACTATGCACCAGGCATTCTCTGTCCAGCCCCCGGCACAGTGCCCATGCACAGTAGGCACTCAGTTCTCCTGCCTGCTGCAGCAGTTGCTCCCCAGAAAACCTCCCTGGGCCAGGAAGCTGCATCTGGGCATCCTGACAACCAGCTCGACTCAAGCCTTCACATGCATGTGTGTCTTTATGCGCCAGCAAGAGGCTCCAAGGTCCTGGGAGATACCATCAGAGAGACACTCGGATCTGTGTAGTGTGCAGTGATTCACAGCCGGAGACATCCCTCCCCAGGCTACCGCTGAATTATCAGCACGACCATCTTCAATTACGAGGCTTGTCACTCATCTCCAGCCATCAGAAGGAAGTGAGTGAGGAGATTAATGTCTTTTTAAAAACTGCTTTCATCCCTTAAAAGGATTCCTCCACAGATGCCGTTTACAATTCTAAGAGGAAAAGCTTCCCACCCCCTCAGTCATCTTTGATCATATTGCCTCTCCCAAGAGGCCTTCTCGGGGCTGGGAGGCCACGCAGGAAGCAAGCGTGTAGAGCTTGAGAGCCTGTCTGCATAGGTTCAAATCCTAGCTTGGCTGGTCACTGGCTGTATGACCCTGAACGAGTGATTTACCTTTCCCGTGCCTCAGTTTCCTCCCCTGTAAGAGGAAGGGGTAACCACACCTATCTCTTAGATTGTGGGAGGATTCAATGGGCTAATACACGGTAAGCACTCAGTACAGTGCCTGGTACACGGTACGTGCTTGGTAAGTATAAGCTGACACTGTTTGCTTTCATTATTCCATATCCTTACAACTCCAGGAAATAGATCCTCCCACTTGCTTTGCTGGCATTCACTAATGGCTTTTCTCTGTATGATAATACTCAACAGCTATTTTCAGAGAATTAAGCCTTCTGCCAGGAATACAAAGGAAAGCTACCAAGGCCCAGTGGGAAAAGCAGATACAACACTCTAAGGATATGAAACACAAGACATCATCATCAGTGGAGAAAGAGTGATCTGGGAAATCATGCTGGTGCAGGTATATCAGACGATAAGACATTTGGGCTTTGAGGGCTGAATAGGAGTTTATCAGTTGAATCTTACCCTGTCCGAAGCAGGTGTTCCATAAATAGCTAGCACTTAAATGAGGCAGAGTAGGTGAAGGGCATTCCAGCCCAAGGGAACTGAGGATTTACAGTGTGTTCAAGGATAGAGAAGTGACAGGACATAGTTTAGCCAGAGCAGGAAGTTTACAAGCAGAAAAATAAGTTGAGGCCAAGTTGGGGAAAGGTCTTGAATGCCATACTCAGGGGTCTTGGCTTTATTCCAGGCTCTACAGGGCCATGTCAGAGGAGAAGCGACAAATCAGAGGTGGGTTTAGAAAAATGGCTTGATTTGCAAAGCAGGTGACACAAGACTGAAGACAGCAGACCAGGGAGGAGGTCATGGCAGCCCTGTCTTCACTCATCAACTGAGCCCTGCTCTCCACTTGCCCTTGAACTTTCTTCCTGGTAGAGATGTTCTCAAGTTCACACCCCTAGAGACCCCACACTCCCAGCTATTCTGGTTAAGGACATGGTCCCACAGCTGCCTGCTGTCAGAAGGGGCCCTCAGCCACGACCTTTTGGGGGAATGTTCACATCTCCATGGAAGTCCCCAGCTGACAGACGGACCTGGCTGAGAGACAATGTTTCCATACATTGGAAAAACCTATGGCAGGCTGGCTTCTGGAATTCCAGGAAACTGACTTTTCAGCACTTAGGGCCTGTGGCTCTTACTTCTCCCTCCCCCATCCTAGGTGCCCCCTTCCTTTCCACTCAGCCCAGCTTATCCTGGCTAGTACATTTCTTCCTAAATGCAGGTTGTGATGTTCTGCGTCACGGACACTTGAGAACCCTCCATGGATCAAGCTGTGCTCCTACCTCACCAGCCTGGCAGAGATGCTGCCAACACTGCCAACACCATCCTGACCATCTGCCCGGAGGCTGGGGCCACACTTAGGCAGCTGCCCCAGCAGGCACTAAAATTAGGTGACCCGTCAGACCCAGGACATGGTGATCATGGGCAGGCTGCCAAAGCTGCCCAGAGGGTCACTCCTCCCAGCCCAGGACCCGAGGCAGGGCAGAACAAGAGCGGCCCAGTGTCCTTTCACACCCGGGGAAACTGAGGCCTGGAGAAGAGCAGGAATCACTGAAGGGCTGAGAACGTGGAGTTTTGTTTATTCCTTTAGGAATTGTCCTTGAGGATGAAAAGTAATACGTACCCCTAGTAGAAATTTAAAATATATTCCATGAAGAGATGAGAATTTGAAAACCACAATCCCATCCCCTGAGCTAACTTCCACTTATTCTAATATATCTCCCTCCTTCTTTGCAGACTGTTTTACACAACAGAAAACACGCTTTACAACTTATAAAATGTTCCCTTCCTCTACCTAGAATCATTTTGACAAATCATTAAAAATTCCTTACATGCGTCAATTTGAATCAATGTACAGTATTCCATTTTATTAATATGTCAAAGAAATTCCCTATTGTTGAAGTTATTTCCCCTTTCGCACTGTTATAATAAACACTGCAGTAAACACCTAGGCACATGAATGTTTGTCCACATCTATGCTGATCTCCTCAGGATGGATTGCCAGCAGTGGAATGAATGGGTCACAAGAGAAGCATATGTTCAGGCTCTTGATACAGACTGCCTCCTCCTTTCCAAAAAGCCTCCCCACACATTCCTCTGCCAGCTCTGGCCACGGCTCCTTCCTTCCACAGTTTGCTCATTTCTGGGATCATTTCTCTTCAAGGAAGTTTGTGTCTGTAACGCTTGCTTGTCTAACACTGCAGACAAAAGCATCTGTTCAGTGCAACACTGAGCGGCAGTTCCTTTTTCCTAAACTAACCACAGCATCCAGGAGACGCAGGAAGTAATCGAGGACCCAGGGACTCAGAGTAGCTACTCCTGTGTATGTGGGCCTTAAATTAGGGGTCAAAGTGAAACCCGTTGATCTGGTCCTTCCAAAGAGCCCCAGGGACCTCTCCTACCCCAGCTCACCCAGCTGCACACACCCAGGAAACAATTCTCTTCAGTGATGCTGTCCATCCCCAACAAGGTTAACTGATAACCCAAATTATGACTCCAGACCTAAGACGGCAACCCATAAAGCAACTTGGCCAAGAATCAAAGTGCCTTTATATTTCCCAGCAGGGAAACTAAACTCCAGGCTCAGTGTAAATAGGCTGTCTCTGGTCCGACGTCAGCCTCACTGCTGGCAAGTTATAGATGGCACTGCCGTATCACCCGTCATAAATACAGTCCCTTGGCTAAACAAAACCGACAGTTTTGTGTCAATAACCTTTGAACCACTGAAACCCAGTGTCAATTGTATTTGTCTTCCAGCTGAGGTTTACTCTAGACTGTTTGCTAAATCAGGGCTCATCTGCGGAGATAATTCAAATATATTACAGGCACCAGGCAGACACAAGGGCCCCTACCTCTGCTCCCGGGCCTCCCCCAGGCCTCACAAGGGTCTCCACCGTGGCAGCCTGCATGCTGCCCATTCCCCTCAACACTCAGCAAGTCTTACCAGGAAAGAACAAGAAACGAGGGGAAAGAAGAGACACTGAGGCCAGGATTAGAACCCTGGCACTGCTGCCAGCCCTCTGGGCCACCCCAGCAAAGTCACCCAAGCACGGGAAGCCTCTGTCTTCTCCTGAACGAAGGAAGTACCTAGTCTCCTGAAACATGGAGTCCCTATTTTCAGAGGACTGCTCATGTATCACATCAGGCCACGTGAAGGAATCAGCTCTGGACAGTGATAACCCAGGAAGAGCAGAAATGCAGAATCAGCTCCCAGTGCCGTACAAGAGACGGATGAGCAGAGAGCAAAACCCTCCAAGTGCTGCTGTGTTGAGGAGCAACCAACGTGGAGACACCCTGACCTGACTGGGGCCGGGGTGGGCTCCAAACAGATATGACATAATACACCGCTACCTTTTCACAGAAAGGGATACAGCACAGGGCTTCCCTGGTGGCGCAGTGGTTGGGAATCTGCCTGCCAGTGCAGGGGGCATGGGTTCGAGCCCTGGTCCGGGAAGATCCCACATGCCGCGGAGCAACTAAGCCTGTGTGCCACAACTACTGAGCCTGTGTTCTAGAGCCCGCGAGCCACAACTACTGAGCCCACGTGCCACAACTACTGAAGCCCGTGCTCCTAGAGCCCGTGCTCCGCAACAAGAGAGGCCACCACAATGAGAAGCCCGGGCACCGCAATGAAGTGTGGCCCCCATTCGTCACAATTAGAGAAAGCCCGCGTGCAGCAACAAAGACCCAATGCAGCCAAAAATAAATAAACAAATTAATTAATAAAATTGCATTTTTAAAAAATCCTTTAAAAAAAAGGATACAGCACAGACACAGCCCAGCTCTGGCCAAGACGGGTGCAGTTACCCTGGCCACCTGAGGCTGGGCTAATCTGTGCAATTAGCCTGCTGCATGCCAAGCCCTGCGCTGCCGCCAGGGAGACAGGAACTCAGACGAGATTCGTGCTCCCACCGCCAAGGCTCCTCTCACACCCCCTCGGACCACCCCCACCTACCTAACTACCCACCCACCTACCTACCTACCTTCAACAGCTGGGGGCCTCTCAGCCATGACCCAGGGTCTTCAGTGCCTTTCACCATCAGCGGGGCTTCACCCAAGCCCACTCGCAAGCCCCCCAGCTGGCAGGAACCCAAACACCCCCAGTGAGGAAGGGGAAAAGGCTTAGGAGACTACCTCTGCTTCGTCTCAGGACTATGAAGCTGGGGGCTTGACAGGAGGTTAGGATGGGAGGACCGGGATGTTAAGGGCTGTGTTTTAATGACCATGAACCTCTCTGGGAAATGAATGAGAAGAAACTCAACAAGGAAACCCCTGTGCAAAATGGAAGGGGCAAAGAGAGAACACAGCTGTGTTGTGGTTAACAGAGCTCCAGGCAAGCCCCCAGCTTCATAGCCCTGAGACCCAGCACCGATCTGTAAAATGGGAATTATGCTCTCTGCCCAAAGAGTCACTGCCACGATCAGACAAAGTGGGGGCCGTCGAAGCCTTCCGCGTCTTGAAACACGTCCACAAGCAGAAGGGATGATGGCTGCTGTGGTTAGAAGGCTGTGCTTCCCCTACATCAACCAGGAGGCAGAGACCCACATCCCGCCCCTGGCTCCACCTCTAACTGCCCTGAGACCCCAGGGAAGTGCCGCCCCTCCCTGGGCCTCACTGGAATCGGGAGGGACTTACACAAGGCAGTCTCTAAAGTCCCTTCAGCTCTGATGCCATAGGATGGATTCCGTGATGGGGGTCGACTACCGAGGCCAGCCCACGGCAAGGTGCCCCTTCCCAGAGGTCAGCTCGACCCCTCCCCCATCAATTTGATGGGAGTCGCAGAGGAGGTGTTGGCAGAACCAGGGTCAAAGACGTCACCATCACTCACCTTTGGGAGCCTAACCCCTATCCGGGGATGCGGGGATCCCTCAGGTTTCCACTTCTCATCTCTGCCAGCCCCTGGGAGAAGGGAGTGCCGGGACCATCCCTTTACCACCTGGAGGAATAGAAAGGGCAAAGCGGCAGCGTCTGTGCCGAGCGAGGAAGGCAGGAGACGTTTATAAATGACCCTCTTAGCTGTTTACGAGACACCTTCTGAGAGAAAGCAGAGGAGGAGAAATAAACTTGAAGTAGGGAAACCTGGCTGGTGTCTGAGATGAGCTTTGATAAGCCAGCTGCGCCAGCATTTCTTCTGCTTTTATGGCTACCTTTACGGCCCCGTGTTTGGGACCCTTTATCAGGGGCCGGAAGGAGAGAGCAGGCAAGACGAAAAGCCTTCCCTGGCAACTCCACGAGCAGATCCCACCTCCTCTGGAGATCAAGATAACCCCAGTGTGCCTCCCAGTCCAGGCAGCTGTGCCCCAGACGCCCAGATCTGGGGTGGACAAGGAATTCCTGAGCACGGCAGTAAATTTGAAGAGCCAGGCCCTTGGGCAGCCCTGACTGAGCTGCAGCCCCACGACAACAGTGCTAGGACTGGGCTTCTCCTGAGACCACTAGGTAGCCCCATCAGGACACTCTGGATCTCTTATCCCAAAACCCACTGACATCAGGAGGGGTGTCTTGGGGTTCCTCCCCCAGCATAACCTGGTGCTTCCTGCTGGGCCTGGGGCTAGGACAGCTTCCCAGACTCACACCCAGGTTGAGGCTGGGGATCTACCATTCTCACCCCCCTGAACTTTCCAGCATTATGTAATGGTTAAAAATATGGGGTAGAGAAAGACTCTTCCGTCAAGCAACCAGTTCTGAATTCCAGCTCCTCCCCTTGCTACCTGGGGCGGTAACTCCCTCTGGGCCTTGGTTTTCTCATCCGTTAAATGGCCGGTGCAATCAGTCCCTAAACTTGCAGGACGGGACACGTAGAAGGAGCGCAGCAGATAGGAACAGTCTTCAAATTGGGTGTCTGGACGTCCCAGCAGCAAAAGTAGTCAAGATGCCAGTGTTCACGGCTCATTTTCCTAGACTGGCCATGCTCTAGAAGCCTGAAACCTTCATGTCAGCCTCACCTGAATGATGGTGGCCTAAGCCCCGGCCCCATATGTATGGCAAACCTTACTGGGCTCCTAACATGAGCCACTGTGCTTGGGGCTAGGGGACAGTGTTACAGAAATGGAGAAAGATATGGTCCTGACACCCAGGGAGTCCACAGTCTGTGGCCAGAAACAAGCCTACAGATTCAGGATATGTGAAGTGCAAAACTTGGAGATGGTGCCAAGGGAGCAGGACAGTAGATACAGGCATGGTCGGGGAGCGGGGCTGGAGGAGCTACTCAGAAGATGGGTCTCTGGGCTGGGCCTGAAGAAGTGAGTAGAAGTTTGCCAAGAGAAAGAGAAGGAGAAGGAAACCATTCCCTAGTCAATTAATGGCTGGTAATTTGTAGCAGGTGAGCCCCATGGAGGGGAGGCAAGGACAGCCGGGCCCAGGCAGCAGAGGGTGAGAGGAAACAGTGGACCAGCCTCCACTTAGAAAAGCCTTGAATGGCGGCTGGGCAGCCCCAGCCTAGTGCTAAAGGTGCCGAAGGTGCAGCCCAGGGCAGGTAAAGGGTGTGGGCCAGGTAACAACATCAGTTTAGACTGCTTTGGGGGAACTGCTCTTGGATCACAGCAGAGGACGACAGGGAGAATAGGGTCTTGGAGGAGACTGAACAAGAAAGCAGGTGATGAGGGCACAGCAGGCTGAATGCCCAAGAATCTGGCTCACTCAGAGCTGCCCCCGTGGAAGCAGAGAGCCTGCCCTCCAGCAGATCCATGTGGCCAGACCACTGTGCCCACCGCAGACCTGCTTCTCAAAGGCATGCAAGAGATCAGAACCAGGTGCCCGAATGCAGCCCTGGCACCTCCAGAGCCCCACTGGTGCCACAGCCACCCCGGGCCTGGAGGCAGTCACCCACTGCTGGGCAACCCAGGCACCTCACAGCACAGACACCCCATACGTGCCTCTCCTCTTCTCAGACGACACCCAGGCCCTTGCTTCCGAGGTACTTTGGAGGCAAAACTACATGCTTTTTCCTCCCTGCTCCCAGCTCAGCCCAGCTGCACCAGGCTCCCCTAAGACCGTGCTTGCAGCCACCGGAAGCCTGTGGGTCCATCAGCCACAGCGCTGGATGGGCTCCAGCATGGTTCAGAGTGCACTCCTAGTTTCCTGGCCCAGCAACTCTTATCTCCCCTTCCAACGCCCTGGACCCTCGCCCTCCATCCTTTCCAAGGGTCCCCCAACAGCTGTGTGCTCTGCGGGGACATACCCTCCATCCACCCCCAAGTAGAACCCCAACCTGGCTTCTTTTAGTAAAACATTATATTTTGGAATAATACAGATTCACTGGAAGTTGCCCAGATAGTACAGACAGGCCTGTGAGCCCCTCCCCGTTTCCCCCATGGTTGCATCTTACATTACTATAGTACAACACCAACACTAGGAAACTAACACTGCTATAAAGCATGTGTAGTTCTCATTTTCTCACATGTGTAGATTCATGAAATCACCACCAAAATCAAGATACTGAACCGTTCCATCAGCCCAATCTTTGAGACTGCCTCTTTTTTTTTAATTTAAAATACATACGATAAAACTTTTTTAAAAAACCAAATCAGGGTGGGGAATGGAGACTGAAGTCAAGAGATTTAGCAACAGACGCACTAGTCAAACAGTCCACACTGGAGCAAAGAGGCAGGTGGGGTAAAAGGAACCTTGTTTCCCTCTTCCCACTCTCCTGCCGCATGGCCCTGCCCCAGGGCCGCCAGAGAGTGGAGGGAGAAACAGAAGTGTGAAAGGGCAGCAAGGAGCCCAGACACGTGGACCCAGAGCCCCAATCCAGAAAGGCCAGGGCCCTGCATTTCTCCATGCCCCCAACAGGGTGAGCCAACAGCCTTCAGTGAACCAAGGCAGCTCCCCTACCCGCTGCAGCCCAGCTACTACCCAAGTCCCTTCTTCCCCTCCTTGAAGGCTGAAGGGGGCTTCTCCATTGCCTCACCATTGCCACAGAGGGACCCCTGGCCAGGTGGGGGCCCCACAGGTTGCTGAATGAAGGAGCATATATGACTCTGGTGAGTTCCTTCCCCTCTCAGGCCCTGAGGCCCCCGGCCCCAACCCCAAAGGAAGGCAGAAGCACAGCCAGGGAAGTTTGGATGATAACTCTGGGTGGGCCTGTGAAAGGGCCCAGGAAGGCGGTCAGCAGCTAGATTTCATCCACCAGGCCTCCTGGCCACCTCTCCCCTTCCTGAGGGCCCCTGGTGCGGGCTCCTTGGAGAATGTTGGGTACAGGGGCTACAGACTCAATGGGCGTGGAGAGACAGAGGGAGGCACTGGGAGCTCAGGCCAGCCCTCTGGTGTGGGACCCAGGGATCCAGAGCCCAGGGATCCAGGGCCCAGGATCCAGGGTCCAGGGATCCAGGGCCCAGGGATCCAGAGCCCAGGGATCCAGGGTCCAGGGATCCAGGGTCCAGGGTCCAGGGATCCAGGGATCCAGGGATCCAGAGCCCAGGGATCCAGAGCCCAGGGATCCAGGGTCCAGGGATCCAGAGCCCAGGGATCCAGAGCCCAGGGATCCAGGGTCCAGGGATCCAGGGCCCAGGGATCCAGGGCCCAGGGATCCAGGGTCCAGGGATCCAGGGCCCAGTGATCCAGGGTCCACAGATCCAGAGCCAGGGATCCAGGGTCCAGGGATCCAGGGCCCAGGGATCCAGGGTCCAGGGATCCAGGGTCCAGGGATCCAGAGCCCAGGGATCCAGGGTCCAGGGATCCAGAGCCCAGGGATCCAGGGCCCAGGGGTCCAGGGTCCAGGGATCCAGGGTCCAGGGATCCAGGGCCCAGGGATCAAGGACCCAGGGATCCAGGGCCCAGTGATCCAGGGTCCAGAGATCCAGAGCCAGGGATCCAGGGTCCAGGGATCCAGGGCCCAGGGATCCAGGGTCCAGGGATCCAGAGCCCAGGGTTCCAGGGCCCAGGGGTCCAGGGCCCAGGGATCCAGGGTCCAGGGATCCAGGGCCCAGGGATCCAGGGCCCAGGGAGCCAGGGTCCAGGGATCCAGGGCCCAGGGATCCAGAGCCCAGGGATCCAGGGTCCAGGGATCCAGGGTCCAGGGATCCAGGGTCCAGGGATCCAGGGCCCAGGGATCCGGAGCTGCCTCCACTCAGAAAGGAAATCAGTACTGTGAAGTCAGCCAGATCACTGGAGTGAAGGCAGGGATTTGGCCTCCCCCACACCCCAATTCCAGCACCTCCTTCCCCAGCCCAGAGGAGAAACCCAGGGCCCTCTGTAGTCCATCTCCCACCCCTCACTCAGACCTCACTCAACTGTCTCTTGCCCCCTGCCCACCGTACTAGAGCAGAGCCCTGCTCCGGCCTCTTCCCAGCTCAGTCACCCTCAGGGGCGCCCCCTTCCCCTGGGGGATCCCTTGTGCTGGCATTCAGAGCTCAGCTGGCCTCTGCAGCCCAGCTCCCATCACAGCCCCCTAAGCACTCAGGCTCGGCCACCCTCAACTAAACCAAATTTACAGCTTCCCAAACGCTCCCCACATCCCCTGCCTGCGTGTGTTCACCTATCCTGTCCACTTGCCCATACAGCTTCCCCATCTGCTCTGGAGGAAATCTTGCCCATGTCTCAAGAGCCAGTACAAAAATTAGCTGCTCTAGAGAGCCTTCTCTGATCCGCAGGCCCGCTCTACTTCACCTGCCGGCCACAGTGACCCAGGGGTGCGGGGCTGGCCAAGTATAAGGATCCCATAGTAACCTGAGGAACCTGAGGCCCAAGTAGGGGAAGTGTCTTGCCTGGCCGCCCTGTACCTCTTTGCTTCTGCCCTCCTCCTTTGAAGACTGTGGGCAGAGAGAGGGAGGTCACCTTGCCCGCTCCTGGAGGCGGGGAGGGGGCTGGACCCCCTCCAGCCTGGGTATATCCAAGCACCACAAGCTCCCAGAGTCTAGTGCCAGACCAGCTCTGCCTCCTTGGAAGCCTTACCACTGTTGACTATAGCCAAACTTCCTGGTTCCTAGAGGAAGGGGGACCTTGAGATGTACCAGTCACACTGACCTCCCAGCCTACCCGGGCCCTCTCAGATGACCCAGCACCTAGGGGTTCCCAGGGAGACGCAGCTCAGGGGGCAGGAAGGCTGCCACCAGCACGGTCCAGGCCCTGGCCAACCGGCCCAAAGCGTGTGAGAATGGAGGTCTCCGTCGGCGGAGAACACAGCCGGGACAAGGTCCCGTGGAGCCTTCAGGCTGCACTGCTCCTCCTTCCTATTTATGGCCCTCTGGAGGCTGCTTTCCCCTTTGTTCTGCCAAGCAAGCTCACTCCTGACTTCCAAGTCAGCCAGGGACTTGGCAAACATTTGTCAGGACTCGTCCCTCACTTTGTGTTTGTCTCCGCGGCGGGGATCTGGGCTCTGTGCGCAGACAAGCGTCACCCCTGGGGCTCGGCAGGGGTCCCCACGTTCTGCAGCCCCGAGGTCCCAGCTGCAGGCGTACCGGGATGGAGTCTCTCCGTCCACCGAAAGCCCAGCCTCATGCCACCCTGCCTGAAATGCCACCCCATCCTCAGTCTCGTGCGTGCCCCCCAGGGCAGGAACCGCACGTGGGCCCTGTCAGTCAGACAGTCACACCTAGTGGCAGTGAGTTTGAGGTGTCTGGGAGAGGGCGGGAGGGGGAGCCTGTGAGGACTCAAGGCTTGCGTTGAGGGGGCTGAGTGTGAGCCAGAGCCCAACACAAGGAGAGGGAAGGAGAGGCGGCAGCAGCTGCCACCGGCTTACCACCTCCACGTGTCCTGAACTCAAGATGGTACCACCCAGCCAGCCGAGGTCAGTGTGCCCTGATCAAAGCCGCCAGCTGGGCAGGCAGCCTCCAAAAAGGCAGGTACTCTGCAGAGAGGCCAGCCTCAGATTTCATAGCCAGTGCCAGGGAGCAGGCAGATGGAGGCCTGTGCCAGATGGAGGGCCCAGAGGGCAGAGATGTTCTGAGCAGACTGAGTCTCTAGGCCTCAGTTTCCCTATACGCACAGTGGGAACCCCGAGGGAGAGAGCTCATCAGCCTGGAGCCACACAGGAAGCTACCTCAGACCCCACGGCGCAGGGCAGGACAGAGGGGGAGGCCCGGGGGACAGAGAGTCCAGGGCCCCGGCCCACATCCTTCACCTCTCTAGGCCTGCACTTGTTTGATTCCTGGGGATGGAAACAGTGCCTGCTTTACAGATTTGCTCTGAGAACAAAAGGAGCTCATGCACAGAAAGATGTTGGCAAAGCCCCGGCCCACACCTGGGCCTTAATCCACGGGAGCTGGTGTTATTGTTACTACCACTCGCCATCTTGGGCAAGTCGCTGAGCCTCTTCCAAGTTCTCCTCTCCCTCGTCTATAAAGCGGGCTGACAGCTGGTTGTGATGAGGAACCGCCCTGATACAAAGAGCCCCACACAGGCCTAGCATCCCGCTGGTGCTAAAAAAGCAGCGTGCCCGCTACGTGGATCCGGTAGGTATTTAACTGGTGCTTGCTGACTTGACTCACAAACAGCTAACAGGAAATTTTAAAGGAGCGAGGAACAGCTGACCCATGGAGGTTCTTCCATCAGGATGGAAGGCCACACCTCGGCACCCCCAGGGCCCAGGACCCTCGAAGACGGGCTGGCCAGCCTCGTGGAGAGGCTCCTTACTCTGCAGCTTGCAAACTGTGGCCCAGGGAGCCCTGGGGCGCCTCGGGGTGCCTGTAGGGCCAGAAAGGAATGTGGGGGGAGGGCAGATGAGCCCACTTCTACACCTACCCTCAATCAGAGCAGCACTGCATTCATCTGTTTAGGAGTCCTAGTAAAGTTTCATCTGAAAAATGCACCCTTCTGCTAGAAGTCATTCAACTTCTTGTTTCTCACATGAAGAAAATAAAGCCCAGAGAGTCCCAAGGGGCCAGGAACCCAGCACTTTGGAGCTGTGGAGGCCCTTTTGGTAGCTCTTTATGCCATTCCTCATGGCAGGTGGGGCAAGAGGGATACAGGGGGCTGTGCCCCTTCCTCAGGTGGATAAGAACATCCAGGCTGAGCCTGCCCTTCGCTAGCTTTGTCACGTCCCTGCCCCTACCCCAGCTCCAGGGCAAACTCCTGCTACACCCACACCTCAGGGGGAAGTTCACTTTCTCCAGGAAGCCTGCCCTGACCCCTAGGTTAGGTTTGCTGCCCCTGTTCTGTCTCCCACAGCCCCTAACCTGCCCCACTTCTAAAGATGCATTCATCTTTAGATCCAATCCCTCATGAAGGATTGCACCAAGACTGTCTATGACCCCTGAGTCCCCAGCACCCCAAACAGTGCCAGCACATGGAGTGGGTGCTATTGAAATTGCCTGATGAATTGCCTGTTGACAAGTGGAATGGCGTACAGCCTCCACTGTCCTAATCTGTAAAATGGGTGAATACCACCTCCCACAATGAGAATAATGACTGGCAAGTCAAGGTCTCAAACAGCAGAGGTCTTTCTTCTGCTGCCCTGGGCAGTTCTGAGGGCAGGCAGCCAGGCATTATCACCAGGTTCCTCTGCCATGGCAGAGGTTCACCTCAATGAACAGAGGCCTGGGCTGGCCATGCGGGGTCCCTTACCAAGACCTCAGGGCACCTCACCCATCAGAGGTGCCTGCCAGGCCAGCACACACCTTCTCAGCACTAGTATTTACATAGGCTTTGCAGAGGGGGGACACACAAAATGCTTCAAAGCACTCCACAGGGGAGAAGGGACCACAAAGCCCTGGGGATCCAGCAGGGGCTCCTGTAGCCAGCCCTGAGCTGACTCCAGGACCTACCAAGGGCTGCTCCTGATGAGCTCACGAGCCTGTGGCTGAGGCCAGGCCTCGCACGTGTGGCCATCCCTACGCATCACAGCCCTGCTAGGCATCTCCCATTGAGCAGCTGAGCAAGCGAGGCTCACAATGATAAGGGGGCAGAACTGGGATTCCCACCCACTCTGCCTCCAGATGAGCCTTGAGTGCCGGGGAGAACCTGGGCCAAAAGTGAACACACAGGATATCTCAAGTCCCCAGGTTCTAACCCACTCAGCCCTGGAAGTGGGGCTGGAGTGCTGGGGGGCATAGCTTAGAGAGAAGAATTAGAGGTGCAGGTGACTCTGCACCAAAACACACTCCCATCTCCCCACGGGGCAGTCAGCCTGAGGAGCCCAGGGGAAATGGCAGTCACTTTGCAGCCACCAGCTCTATGCATCCAAGGTTCCCATCTGAGGGGGGCAGCCCCGCAACACTGAGGGAGCATCAATATTTCATGGGCAGCTCCCTCCTGGCCTCCAATCGTGTTCTCAGTCGTCATGAAACAATTCAGAATTTCCAACTCAGGGCTAATAGGCTGCCCTCAGCCAGTCAGCCAGAGGAGGCAGGGGTAATTATTTTAAAAGCTTCCGACAGAGCTGCTCACCGCGCTGGTTCCGCAGATGGTCTGTTTGCGGCAGTGGCTGTGCCCCTTCGGGCCCTGAACGCCCTGTCTCCCCAGCAGCAGCAGACACCTGGAAGGCTCCTGGAGCACAAGCCACAGAGCCTGTGAGGATGAGAGACACAGACCAGGCCTACAGAAGGGTAAACTGAGGCCCTCTAAAGGGCAGCTCCAAAAGCAGGGGCCTCAACTTCTCACCTTCATATTTCCCAAGCCAAGCTGTAGCCTCCTGTGCTCCAGGCAGATGGATAGACTGATGGACCAAGAAAGAGACGGATGAAGTGGCCGAGTGAATGCTATTGCAGTATTCTGCTCCTATATCACCTCCTCAGATCCATCCTTCACTACCCAGAGGGAGTGATCTTTCTAATATAAATCTGACCAGATCTCTCACTGTTTAAACTCTTCACCTGCTCCTGTTTGCCTTCAGGAGAACATCCCATCCTCCTAACAAGGATTGTGAAGCCCTGTGGTATCTGCTTCCCACTTAATCCTCCAACTTCCTCTTCCCCCATTCTATGCCTTATCACCTGTTCCAGTGCTATGCCACAGTAGGAGGGGAGAGGGGGAGAACTGTTCCAGGCAAACTCAAAGCCTGTATGTCATTCAGGGCCCTTCAACACCAGGCAGATTTCCTCTCCAGCACTGTGCTCCAAATATGGCTATGGGTGGCTGTGTCTGCCTCGTTGGCTCAACCCAAATGAGCAGGAGATATCAGTCTTTGTGTGTGTGCAATCACAGGCACAGAATATGTGTTCTCTAAACTTCTGCTGACTTAACAGATGCCTGTCCAGGAAGGTTCCAGACCAGGGCTCTTTCCATTATTCCATATAAATGCAGATAGGTCTGCAATGAAAAAAATACTTGAGATGCCCAAATGGTTTCTATTTTTGCTTTGGCTGCCAGGAAGCTCAAAGTGCAATATAATAACGCTCAAAGTAATTAATCTCTTACCTGATCCTAGGGGTTCCTCTCTACCTTTAGAGCCTCTAATTCCCTCCTCACAGATGAAAAAGGGAGTACGAATAGATGCCCTTCCTTGATCTAATGATCCATCCCTATATGTGAGTCAGTAGACTCTGAGCCTGCCCTCAGACTTTCTGGTAGCCCTCTACCTCTTCCCATAGATGAATGCAGGAACAATCTTGATGGACTTCAGACTCTCAACAAAGCCAGTGCCTCCCCACTACACTGGAGTGAACTTCTTACCAACACCATCAGCAGCCCTCTGAGAACCTTCACAGGGCAGGGACTTCTTTGGGAACTAACCCATTCCCCTCCACTTGCACCTCAGAGGACTTGTTGCAGGGCAGCAGCCAGTATTTTGGAGGGAGTATGATGAGTAGTCCCTAACATGGTGGTGCACCCTGTCCCATCCTTCTGGGGTGCAGCCTGTGACCCTAGCCTGGCCAGACACAGCCCTGAGCCACTCTTCTCCACAAATTGATTGGTTCAGCAGTGGGCTTGCAAGCTGCACCCAGCCAATCAGCATAGCCAAATTCCTTTGCCCCCCCCCCCAGGGAGGGTCCTGTGGTTGGCAAGAGAGGCTCAGCCCTGCTCTCGAGGAGCTTACAGGTGGTAGGGGCAATACGTTTTAACCAATCATTACATAAATACTGATCTCAATACTATTGAAATAAGAGCTATGAAGGGAAAGGACATTCTCCCTGCTTTTACTAGATATTGAAATAAGAAATACTGCTTGAAGAATCGTTATGCCTTTCTGCATAACTGTGGCAGAAGACATTTGCCCATTATGTTTAGTGTGAATTCATGTGACAAATTCAGCTCAGAGTTTTGTACTACGGAGAAAAACTTTGGACTAGAAGCAGCATGTCAGTTTGGAAGGAAAGACAAAGCAAATGCATCAGACAATTCTGTTGACCTTTTTTGGTTAGGTACCCGGAAGCTTAAAGCTAAACTGATACTAAGGTACAAGGATTGTGTCACTTCTGTTCCCGGTGGATCCAGCTCTAACCTTCCTCTCTCTGATGCCTGATTCCTCTGCCTTTAAAGTAGAAATATGTATGCCCCCAAGATGTCAAAATCTAAAGGGAAAATGTGAAAAATTCTTTTTGGAAGAAGTGAAAATATGATCATAAAAAGCATTTTTAACCTACTCCAGTTCACCAAGAACTTCTGGGCTTTCAGGCCCTGATCCCACTCCACCCCACCTGACCTGCCTGCTCAGCTTCCCTGATCCAAAACTTCCAAGCAGCTAAGCAGGGGATGAGAAGCAGGTCTGCTAAATCAGAGAATGAACCTCCTCTTGCCTGATTCAACCAGCGTGACCACCCTGGGGAAAGAAGGAAACAAAAATGAGAGCAAACTCTTTTAAAGAGCAAAGCTACCCGGCAGGTATCACCACTCTGAGCCTGCTGTCCACCCTTACACCAGGCCACACCCCTCAACTCCACCATCTCCTAGATTTATCGATGAAGTGAAAACTCTTATTATTCTCCCATTTCACAGGTAGGGAAGCTGAAGCCGGGAGATGTTATGTGATTTGCCCAAGGCCACACAGTCAGTAAAAGACAGACAAGACTCCAACTCTGACCATCGGGTCTCAGAGGCAGCTTTTTGACACCACAGGCTCCGCCTGGGAACAAGGACCTACAGAGAATCACATTCATGGGCCCAATCACCACTGAGAACAAAACGCAGAAAATCGCTGCTGTGCAGGAGGAGAAAGGTTTGATTTCCCAGCGCAAGCACCAGAGTGAATGCCACCGCAGCTAGACAAATGTCTGGCCCTCCATACGTAGTAAGGGCCCAGCGGTTACATTTATGCCCAAAGATGCCCAGGCGCCCAGGGTGTGGAAGGAGGCTGCCTGAGACAAGGTCGGTAGCATCTCAGGTTAGCAGCCCACGGGCCCAGACTGGCCAACAAACCAGTTTCACACATAAAACAGACAAACTCGTGGCAGCGGGAGAAGGAGAAGCTAGAATTCCTGAAGGACAGGGTCCAAGCCTAGAGACTGCGTTCCAAGTCTGAAATCGGGGGTGTCAGGGACTCAGCCTTCAGCCTTACGATTCTGTGTGCACCGAGCCCCACACACCCACCAAAGAGGTGCTCCCGCTGTTGAGGGTCGAGAGGAGGCTGTGGATTCCCGCAACAGTAGGACAGGGTGCAGGGGCCGCCTTGAGGGCCCGAGTGCCGCGGCCTCTGCGAGCCTTGGTCCCGCAGGCTTCCGGCTTTGGGTGTTAGGAGGGCGTCCGGGGTCTCCGCGTTGCCGGCCGGGTAGCTTTGGAAGCGAGGACCAGAGGGTGCCAGGGCGGGCGCAGGGGGCCGTGGCCTCTCCCGCAGCAGCTGTCAGAGAGAACCAGGCAGGGAGGCGCCGCCGGTGACGGCACCTCATGAAACATTGATGCCCGGCCGCCGCACTGCCATCTCCCGGCACCTTGAGCCAAAGCGGCAGCCCTGAGTCCCTTGGCCGTCGGGGGCAGGCTCAGGTGCTCCTGTCCCCCGGGGTAGTCCCAGACCGACTGCCCGCCCGACGCTGTACCCCATCCCGTGGCCCCAGCAGCAGCAGGCTCAGACTGGGCACTTGGGGGAAGCGGGAGCCTGTTTGTCCAATTGGTTTCCGGCACAAGGCTTCACGCGGGATATCTGGCCCTGGGTGAAGAACCCAGTCGTCTGCGGTTGGAACCCAGTTCCCCTCAGTCCGATCCATCTCCCAGGAGCCACCAGCCAGGGATAGCCACCAACCAGGCCACATAGGTTGAGTCCTCCCCTGTGGAAAGGCCAAGCAGGACGACTGCTGGAGGGTGTGCAGGCAAGGGGCTGGACAAGGGGCCTCAGAAGTCTGTCCTTGTGGGGTTGGTCTCTCCTTTCCTCAACAGCCCAACCCCTGAGGAGGAAGGGGTGGGGGGAGAATCCTCCAAGCAGAGCAGATCGGGAGGTTGTCCCTCCCTAGTAACCCCCCCCCCCCATACACAGAGAAACTCTAGAGTCTGTCCTCAACTTCCCTTGGTTGCCAAGCTCTGCGCAGCGGACTCCCCCTGTCAATATGCAAGAGCAGCTCCCTCCCGCAGGCTGAGCAGAAAGGGGGAAAGGTCGACTCTCACAACCCCGGCTCAACCGTCACCTAGCGGGACGTGGGGAAACTCCGACCAGACCCCGACTAAACCGAGATCGGGCTCAGCCCCTCACGTGTCAGGTGGGAAACTGAGCCCGGGGAGAGAAAGCCTGCGGGGGCCAGGCCGGGACTCGCAGAGACTTCGTCCGCATGCGGCCAGGCCCCGCCTCCGCGCGCGCAGTCCCGGGGCGCGCTCAACGGCCTAGGGCCCGGGCCACGAGCCGCGCAGACCCCTGCCTGCGCCCCGAGGGAGGCCGGGACCCCTAGCCGGCGGGACCGCGCGCCGTGCCCTCCGCGCTGGTCCCTGCGAGAGCCTCGCTTCCCCTCCCCCCTTCCCGCCTCCCCAGCTAGTGTCCCCGCCTTCCCCGCGGGCGACGGGCGGCGGCGGCGGCGGCGGCGGCGGCGGCGGCGGGGCAGCGGGAGGAGCGGGCCGAGCAGTGGCAGCCGCGTCCTTGCACGCTGGGATGTAGCGAACCAGAAGGGGCCGAAGCTGCGCGCAGAGCCGGAGACGCAGCTGGATCCGGGGCCCTAGCCAGAGTCCAAACCTAAGCCAGAGTCCGTGGCGAGCGAGCCCGGAGCCGAGGAGCCGCACGCGCCGCGCAGTCCGGGTCAGGTAAGCGTCTTTGGGCTAGGGGCGCTGGGTCCCCGCAGTGTTGGGGCGCAAGGAGGTGGTGGCCGAGTTGCGCGCTGTTTGCTCCGGGAGTAGGTGGGGTCCAGCCGGTGGCGCGGGACTGAGCACATCGCGAAGGCCAGGCGCCATCAAGGCAGCTCCAGGAGTTCATTCCTGCGCCCAGCGCACAATCACAACTGCCATTGTCAGGCGCTACCTCACCTAACCGGTGGACCCACGCCATGCTTTAGCCCTGAGCACCCTAAGAGGGCAAGAGTTTCGGGGGCGCGGGCCCCAGCCCTGCGAAGGGCACAGCCCTGGACGCCCTTCGCAGCCCCTCGTGGTGGCGCGGACCGCTGGGGACCTCTGGGAGAAAGGGCAAGCGAGAGGGCCGCCCGCCGCTCCCCGCAGCACCCAGGAATGGGGGCCCCAGAACGAGCGGAAGCGCTGGCCCCTCTGCACGCGCGGGGACTTCGGCCTAAGCTTCGCGTCAAGAGGGTATTTTTCCTAAACGAAACCGCTTCATTCGTTCGTTCGTTCGTTTGTTCGGGCAGCTGTGCCGCAGGAAAGCAACAGACGTCGGCCGGAGCCCCGGCTGTCTTCGCCGCGCACCCCGACGTCCCGCCGCAGTGCTTGGAGGCGCCCCCAGCCCAAAGCGGCCTGCCGGAGCCGCCACCGGTCAGGCTTTTCCTTACCCTGAGAGAAACCCCAAATGCTCTTGGCAAAATCCAATAAAGACATTCCCGCAGCTTCTCCAGGGTTTGGTGGTTGACTCTGGGTTCCGGAGCACACAGCCGCTTCTCTAGAACCGGGTCTCGGAATTCTGAAATTGACCAGCCTCCCAAATCTCGGCCGATTCCACCGTGGTTAAGTGAGGGCCCCGTGGCCGGGATCGCAGCAATGGGAACCCCAGGCCGGAATCCAGGTTCCAAGGTTTTCCGGTTTAGGAACTCCCTTAATCAAAATATTTGAATCCACTTTTCTGAGAAACCAAGGCTCAGGCATTCTCTTGGCAGCCCAGTGGCCTCTGACAGCCACCAGGGCCAGAGGGAGGCAACCTCGGGTTGCTGTCCACTTGGCAGAGGCTACAGGTCTAGGGTGATGACAAAAGCTACGGGCAGCAGGGGCAGCACAGGAGGCGGACTTGCTGGCCTCCTGCCTTTTCCTCAGCCTGCTTTCGAACTCCTCACCTCTGCTCAGAAAAGGAAAAGAAGTGGACTGGAGCATACAGACCCGGCTGCCTGGACGCTAGGATGTAGAGGTGGCTTTTGCTGACCTTCAGGCCAGGTTCAGGGTACCCTTCTATCAGGAAAGCAGCTGCTGGAAAGAGGAGGCTGTGTACAGCAGAAGCTGACCCTCTGCTTCCCAGTTGTGTGACCAGCCGTTGCCACTTTCCTAGCCTTCTCTTCCCCTGGCTCAGCTATTCTCAGGAACTATACAGCGACCAGTGGGCTCCGGTGAGCCACGAGCCTGGAGCGCGATGGGCCCTACCAGCTGCTTACGGAGAGTTCTGAGTTCCATGCTCCCATCAGCACCCCACTGAGCCATACTGCCTGAATACATCTCAGCTCTTCCCACCAGGACAGGCTGGGGAACCCCGACTGAAAGGCAGTCACAGGCTGGGGACCTAAAAGCCTAAAGGATCCAGTGAGATCATTCCCAGCCCCTACCTGAGCACCCCTTTCCCCATCACTCAGAGATTGCTTGCAGTCAAAGAAACAAGAGTTTTTATTGGGGAGGGGGTGTTAGATCCGGCAGAGGAGGTAGGTGGTCCGGGCTGCACTCCCAAAACTGGGTTTTCTAGTTTGAACTTCTCCACGGCCTAAGAGGCTTAGGGCTGGAATGTCCCGGAGAGTCATGGATGGTCCCTGGGGCAAGCCATGGCACATTCCTTTCCTTCTCCTAAAATCCCTTGATTCTGGTGCAAAGATTAGGACAAGGTACCTCTGTGAGCGGGTGGAAGGATGCCCTCCATGAGGACCCTCCAACCACCCTTCCCAAATAAAATTACTAAGCCATTCTTGGGCACAGAGTCTGTTTTCTGTAAGCCCAGTCTCAGGAAGAGCCCCTATGGTGATTATTTCAACCCGACAACAGCCCAGGCTTCTCTGCTGAGCCCAGCCAGGACTCTAAGCCCCAAATTTCCTGAAAGTCACAGAATCATTGCTAGCTCTGTGTGTCCTGGAGGGATGGGGCACATGGTTCCAGCTCCAGGAAGCCCCCTTCCCTTCTCTCTTCATGTCACATCATCAGGTGAGGTGGAGGCTGAAGCAGCAGTCAGGGATCGCTGTGTCCCATGTCATACATGGGAACTCGCACACAGTGTAGGTCAAGCCTTGTCTAAGGTCAGACAGCAAAGCCAGGGGAACGCTGAACCCCTGCTCTTACTCCTGAAAGACAGCTGCCTCCTGTCTCGTGTGCGTGCATGTGTGTGTGTGTGTGTGTGTGGTGTGATATGAGTGTGCAAGAAGCCCCTACTCTGCCTGGGATAGCAGCCAGCGGAGCGAGTGGCTGAGGAAGAAAAGAAAGCGCCCAGGTCCCGTCTCCAGCCAACACCCAGAATCAGGCCAGGGCCTCCTCTAGATCAATCACTTCCTCACCCCTGCTCATTCAGGCCTGTCCAGGTCTAGCAGAAAAGACTCCCCTGGGCAGCCCCCACTGGTCTCAGCCCCTCTCTAGGGCTCAGGGCCCCTGGGATATGGAGCTTCACCGGCAATAGTCTGAGCACCTTTCCATCCACACAGCAGGCATTAAGATTTCCAAACATAGGGATTATGGTGACTGCCTGGAGCACTGCCAGAGGCTTGGATCCAGAGGGGCACACAGCAGGTGCTCAATCACTGCATTAAATGCATCCACAGTGAGATACAAGCCCCTCAGACTGAATAGCTAGAGCTGCAGAGTCACAAAACAGTCCCCGTCCATGCAACGCCTGACTCTAGCCCCTTTGGGGAGTGGGGGCCTGTGACCCTCAGCCTCTGGATGCCCGTAGGCAGACCATTCATTCCATGCCCCCATCCAGAGGGGCACTGTGTTTCCCACCTTGGCCCGACACTTGGTGGGCTTAGAACACACCCCTGTCAGCCAGATTTTGCACCAAACAGCATCAGTGTTCTGGGACCCAGAGGCCTGGCTGTGTGTACACATATGTGACTGTACTCCGCAGTCCCCTGTGTGGGTGCAGTATGTGTGTGTCTGTGTGTGCACAGCACACCTGTATGGGTATGCAGTACATATGAGTACATGCATGCTTTTGTGACCTGTCTGTATCCAGGCAGCGTGGGTGGCACACTGTCCAGTCGGGGTAGGGTAGCTAAACAGAAGATGGCGTGTGAAGGGGCACTCCCTGGCATGCTGCAGCACCTGAATACCTCCTTGAAAGGAGGTATCTGCTGCTTCAGGAGATTCAGCTAAAAAATGTAGTAAGAGATGGGGCTGAGGGCAAATGCTAGGAAATCATACCCCCAGTGTACCTCTCCCACCATCCCCGTACACACCAAGTCTGTTTTCACCCTGGGGGTCTCAACTTGGAGAAACTTCCCTTTGGGAGGAAAAGGCTGGAGTTACTGAGGCCCTCCCCCAACCCAAACTCCTGGGATGCATCCTCCCTCTGGCCCCAGCCTCAGACCTTGGCCCCTGTGGCCTCAGGCACCCAGTGAGAGTGGGCCAGCCCTAAGGAACTGTGCCTTTTCCCCAGGGACCAGAGCTGGGGGCCTTGGGCTGAGGCCAAGGGAGCAAGAGGCAGGCCTGGTTCCACCCTGCCCACGCCCCTGCCCTCATAATCCTTACCAAGGAGCTCAGCCTGGGGCGCGGGTGCCTTCCTCTGATAGGGAGCCAGGTGAGGGCAGGGACTGAAGAGGGTCCCAGACCCTGACAGCCTGCACAGTCAGTCCCAAGCAGAGACCCCAGGAGGACATGAGGATGCACTAGGCCCCAGGGTGAGGTACTGGGCCTGGAGATTACCACAGTGCTTCCCCCCGAGGCCGCTGTCCTGCCCAGTGCCACTTCTGTCTGGTGGAGCAGACAGATGAGGGGCAGAGGGCAGCCTGGGGTCCAGCTGTGGCTAGAGGAACAGGTCAGGGTCACACCCTACCACCCGAGCTGTCACCTATTTGCTCAGGACTCTGATGTCTCAAGACCAGTTAAGCAAAATCCTTCAACAAACTTTACTGAAGTAGGAGGATTCAACGAGGGACTCATTCTTAGGGGTGGGAAGGGGGATGTCTTTGCCTGTGCTCGTAGAGTGCCCACTGGTGCTGCAGCTTAGCTACCACTGCGTGGGAGAGAAGCTCAAAGACGGTCCCAGGCTTCCTGGGCTGCTGGCCTAGGCTTGAAAACTGCAGTCACCTGGCCTGCCAGGCCTGTGCCTGAAGCTCTGGGAATCCAAAGTGAGGCCCCAGGCCCTGCAAACGTGCCCTGAAGGGGGCAGAGCCCCATCGTGTGGCAACCGAGGCCGGGGCCTGGCGGATTTGGTCAGACCATTGAAGGTGCAAAACAAGGGGAGACAGCCCTACTGAAGAGGCTCTGGGGCCTGGCAGGGCTCTTGGGGTCTCCTGCTGCACTCGCCAGCGGCCTGGAGCCAACAGAAACGCTTCATCTGATTAGAAGCCATCAGTTCTATCCCAATCCCGGAAAATTGACTGCGGTGCAGAGGGGGAGGCCTGAGAAGAAGCCTTGGGGGAGAGGGTCCAAGCTAATTAGGAGGCAGCATCCGGGGGCCCATTAGAGCGCAGGCTGCTGTCACTCAGCCTGGCTCAGGTCCCGGGAGACGAGGCCGGGTAAGGAGGGGCCGCGGCCCCTCGACGAGGACGCCGCTGGGAGCTGCCAGAACGAACCCCGGGCTCTGCCCCCACCCTGGCGCTGGCTCGCAGGCGCCCGGTCGGTGCGATCCTCCTTGGTGAACATTCACTCATCCTGGGCTGTTCTTGCCGGGGGCTCGGGACTTCGAGGCGGCCCAGACAGGAGTTGATTCTGAGCGAAACAAGTCATTTGGGGCTTGAGGTGGGCACGAGCCGCGCGGGACTTGCAGACCAGATGCGTTTCTTTTGTGCGGCCGCGGGAGAACTCAGTGTGTCACCGGGGAAGGAGGGTGAGGCGCGGCGAGGCCGCGGGAGGGGGGAGGCGGCGGGAAGGTGGCTGCGGAGGGGGAGGGCGCGGGCGAGGCAGTGAGGGAGGGAAGGAGGGAGGGCGGCAGAGAGGGCGCGGCTGCGCGGGCGGCTCGCGGCTGGATTCCGCCCGCGCTCCCTCGCTCGCTCGTTCGCTCCCTCCTTCCCTCCCAGCCCCCTCCCACCCAGGCCCACCCCACCCACCACCCCTGGCGCAGGGACTGCTGGAACCTGGCGTGCGCGCTGTCGCTTTAAGACAGACTCTGCCGGCGCCGTCCGGAGCCTTAGAAACCGGCCCCGGATCGGGAGCCGGAACCGGGGCCGGGCGGGCGGCTGAGGCCCGAGCGGCGGGAGGGCAGCGCGGAGCGCGAAGCCGGGCTCCCGGTCGCGGGAAACCGCTGCCGCTGCCGCCCGCCTGGCCCCGCAGCCCCGGGCGGTCCATGGGGCGGGCGCGGCGTCGTTTCGGGCGCGGGCAGCCCTGGGGGGCGGCCGCTTAGGCGCTGCGCTCTTGTCCTCACAGGTCGCAGCCAGGGCTGCCGGGCGCGCCCAGCTCCGGCCCCTGGAGCGCCCGCCGCGGTCCCCGCCTCCATGGACGCCTTCAAGGGGGGCATGAGCCTGGAGCGGCTGCCGGAGGGGCTCCGGCCGCCGCCGCCGCCGCCGCCGCCCGACATGGGGCCCGCCTTCCACCTAGCCCGCGCCGCCGACCCCCGCGAGCCGCTCGAGAACTCCGCCAGCGAGTCGTCCGACACGGAGCTGCCAGGTAAGCTCGGCTCCCCGCGAGGCGCGCACGGAGCCTACCCGGGTGCAGGGAGCCGGGAGCAGGGCCTGGCGCCCGCTCCGCACAGTCACGCTCGCTCTACGCCCCAGGAGGCCTCAGGACCTTTCCTTTTCCCATTCTCCACCTGACGCTGAACACGGACAAGTCGGCGCTTTATGAAGCGGAAATTTAGTGCTTTTCGAAGGCACTTCCACGCGGTGCCCACGCGCCAAGTGACCTGCAAATGCACGAACCTACAACCGAAGGGTCGGAATGACAGCCCCTCTTGATCGGGAGCAAATAGAACGGGGAGAACAGTTAGGCTTGCGCAAATGGTTGTCGAAGGGCCGCTTGGACCGAAGGAGAGGAGCAGATCAGAAAGAAATGGGCGGCGGGCGAGAGAAAGTGCCCAGAGGGAGAGAGTACAGACACCCCGACAGACTGTGGGCGACTGACTGAGAGGGAGAGACCTAAGAGAAGGTGGCGGGAAAAGTCGGAAAAGCAAACTGGGGGGGAAGAAAAACAACCTTAAGTAAAGGGAAAAGAGAGGACAGCGAGGGCGAGTGGGCCAAGAGGGGCGACCCGGCTCCAGTCAGAACCGCCTAAAAGAGGGATCCGTGCCCCACGTGCTCCGCCAGAGCCCGGAGCCGCCAGGCCGCGGGTCCAGGGCTCCGACTCTGCTCGGCCAAGTCTCCTTCCGCGCTGCCTTTCTGCCCGAGCTCAAGCTTTTTTCCCCACGCCAGCTACTGGGCCGGCGGGTGGGCGGCGCGGGCAGTGATGAGGCCAATACCCGGCCCTGCCCGGGCTCCAGGGTCTCCGAACGGCTCCCGCGCTCGAGGTCCTAGTTCAGCGCCGCCGCCGAACTTCTCACTCCCCCGGCCGTGGGCGCTGCTTCTGCGTTCATTTCTTAATCCACCGCTGAGTGTTTCTCTACGAGTTTTTAATCTCTATTTATTTCTGTTTTGCATCCCTAAGTGACTTTCTCTGAGAGGTTCTGTTTGCTTGGTTAAAAAAACAATCAACGCTGGACGATACTTCTGTTTTCAAAAGTTTTAACCGTGGCCTTTGGTTGGTTTTTATTTTTAAAACCCAGAGAAATACATAGTCATAGATTGCTTTAAAAAGCCAAGTCTACGAGAATAAATTTTTTAAATTAACTGTATTTTTCGTTATAGAAAGAATTGCTATACTAGATATATTTCTCTGGAATTTAAAATATCTACATGCAACATTATTCTTCGGGAGATTTTTAAAAGTCAATCCAAAATGGCGCTTTTCTCCGGGATTTTCTCAAAATCCGTTTACAGTGATGTTATTTGGGGAATTTAAGTTATCTAACTATAGTGTTGTATTTCCCTGGGATTTAAAAATTATTTCTAGAAGGGCATTATCAGGAAGGGGTTAAAAAAATCTATCTACAACAGTACATTGATTTTTTTAAAATCCCAGATAAATAAATGCCTGTGTCTGCCTGGAGTTTATACACTTAACAGCACTGTATTTAGTTAGGGGTGTGTTTGCACGGAGGTTTCTGGCTTCTTAATCTGCATTTGCTGTGTTTCTACCTGCCTATTTTTAAGAATTTGTGACCCTTTCTATGTTTTTAGGCATAGAGCTGTGAGCTTTTCTGGGCTTCTGTGTTTTGTTTTTAAATTCTTTTTCTTTATGTTTCAATGTTTCTATAACTGCATGTTGTTTGTGTAGCTTCAAAGAGAGAGAGGCTAGAGCCCCAGGTCACCTAGACAGAGTCTGTGAGTCTGGGCTGCCTGGCTGCTGCCAGAGGGATTTTCTGTGCCTTGGGACTTGAGGCCTGGAGCTAAGGCCGAGAACCCGGCTGTGTTGTGCCTGCCCGGTGGGGCTCCCACACGGCCCTGGGGAGAAGAAATTGGAGGGGCTGCAGGCCACTGCCTGGCTCTTGCTCCACCCACCCCCCAGCTTCAGGCTAGAAAGATTTGATCCTAGTTCAGAAAAGCAGAGACCCCCTCTGATTTAGAACCCCAAGAGTCCTAAAAAATGTACATTTTCGGGTGACATCAACAGCAGAGCCCCAGCATGAGCCGAGCTGTGAGAGCAGGCCCTGCGCAGCTAGGAACCTAGGCCCACGTCTCCGACTCCTGGGCTCTTCTCCCAGACGAGCCTGATCAGAGGTGACTACTGCCTACCCTACCCGGCACAGGCGGACTCTTTCCAATGGGTACAATTCCAGGGGCCCTGGCGGGAGGGCGGGCCCCACCAGGGCTGACCACGAGCGCTTCGGTGGAGCCGGGATGGGGTGCAAAAGGGCATAAGCCCGAGGTGACTGGCGCCCTGTCCTGCCTGCTTCAGAGAAGGAGCGCAGCAGGGAACCCAAGGGGCCCGAGGACAGCAGTGCGGGCGGCGCAGGCTGCGGCGGTGTGGAGGACCCCGCCAAGAAGAAGAAGCAGCGGCGGCAACGCACGCACTTCACAAGCCAGCAATTGCAAGAGCTGGAGGCCACGTTCCAGAGGAACCGCTACCCGGACATGAGCATGCGGGAGGAGATCGCCGTGTGGACCAACCTCACCGAGCCACGCGTGAGGGTGAGCGTGGGGTGCGCGCCTAAGGGGACCCGCGCAGACGGCTGCCAGCCGGCCCAGCGCAGCCCTTGAAAGCTTAGACCCGCGCTCAGACTATCACTCTTTCGCACACTCAGACCGGCTCCCTCCCTCCACCGGAGGCAATTCCACCTTAGGCCCCGGTCTACCCAGCTGCTGCAGAGCCGTTTGGTGCTAGCCCCCCTCGGCTGCTGCCGCCTCGGATCCCTCTGACCCGCATCCTACCTGACCCTCGGGCTCTACCGCAGCCCCCGCCCAAAGACCTGTGTCCCCAAGGGATGTTCCCCTGCCCTGCAGAGCCCAGAACCCGCTCGGCTGTTACCCCCTAGACTGAGCAGAGGATTCCCCGCTGCTGGGGACCTCCGAGCCGCTGGCACCTTCCCGCGAAAACGAAAGGGAAAGGCAGATCCTGCCTGGCAGCCTGAGAGAGGCCTGATAAGAGTGCAGGCTTGGGGGGTCTCAAAACTTCCTAGGGCAGTGGTCCCACCCGTACGCTGCTTCTCCAAAATCTCAGGATATTCTCCACCGGACTCTTTCTCAGCCATTCGGCCAGTCTTAGCTGAACCCTTTCCCTAATGCCCTTTCCCGTAGGGCTGGGTTCAGGTGAGGAGGGGGCAGCTCTGGTGGATGAGTGAGCCTCAGGCCGAATCCCTTTGGAGATGTAAGGTCTCCAACTCAAGACAGGACTGCACCCTCCCTCTTCTCACCCCTTGGTTCCCGGTGAAAACATGGCTGTCCTGCCAGAGCAGCAAGAGAATCACTTCTTCTCTGGGTACTGCAAATATTTAATCAGATATTGGGAGCACGTTCCAAGCTAAACCAAAGTCCCACCTGGGCCACAGACTCCCTGCTATAACCCCAGCTCTCACCCCTCCCCAGTCAGGCTGGCCAGCCCAGTGGGATAGAGAGTGAAGACAGCATTCGGTAATCCTGAACTCACTAAGCCTGCCTGGGGTTTACGGTGGTACGGGTGGGGTGGAGTGGGGGTGGAATCAGGCAACGTTAGTGCTGGGGATGGAGAAGGCTGAGATGCAGGGGTCCGGCAAGAGAGGTCGGGATACAGCCCGGGGCTGGTCGAGGGCTGCGGAGGGCAAAGGACTGGGACTAGATGAGGATCGGCAAGCACTGGGAGTTGGAAAAGAAGAGGTTCTAACGGAATTTTGTGAGGAAAAGTGGAGGGGGAGAGTAGAGAGAAACTAGTAAGAAGTGAAAGGAAATTAAATATTTGCAGAAAAACATATTTGGCGTATATTTAGGTAGCAGAAAAGAAATTAAGTATTTAAGGGAGAAGCAAAAGGATCAAGTATTTGAGAAGACTAAAGAATCAACCATTTAAGAGAAACAGGGAAGGTCAGATATTTGGAAAGAAGAAAACAAACTAAATATTTGCAGAAGAATCAAAAGGATCAAAAATGGGGGATAACGAAGAAAAATGGACTGTTTGAGGGAGAAGAAAGTGGTTCAGATAGTGGGGTGGACGGAACGAAAATAAACATTTGAGGCAGAAATGGTAATATCAAATATTACCGATAAAGATGGAAACAGACTATCTGAGGAATGAAAAATAGACTGAAGAATGAGAGGAGTCGCAAGGTCGTATATTTCAGGAAAGAAAACTACCTTTTGTATTCGAGGAAGAAGAAAATGGATGGAGTATTTAGGAGGTAGATGGGGAACTGTTTGCGGGAGAAGGCAGAAGATGACCTGGTTGAGAGAGGAAGAAAGAAAACAAATATTTGTTAAAAAAAAAAAAAGAGGATCCGTATTAGGAGAAGAAACCGGATTTAATTGGGGGAAGAGGATAAAGATCAGAAAAAGGAAAAGACTAATATTTTCTGGAGACAGGAAGGGAACCATTATGGAGAGAAGGCAGGGGTGGAAATATCGAAGAAAGAAACGGTATTCGGAGAGAAGGAAGCGGGCGGAGGCCTCGGGTGGGGCGGGGGAGGTGGAGGCGTCTTCCCGCCCTCGGCAGCCCTGACCTTTCTCCTGTCCCCCTCCCCTAGGTCTGGTTCAAGAACCGGCGAGCCAAGTGGCGGAAGCGCGAGCGTAACCAGCAGCTGGACCTGTGCAAGGGCGGCTACGTGCCGCAGTTCAGCGGCTTGGTGCAGCCCTACGAGGACGTGTACGCCGCTGGCTACTCCTACAACAACTGGGCCGCTAAGAGCCTGGCACCAGCGCCGCTCTCCACCAAGAGCTTCACCTTCTTCAACTCCATGAGCCCGCTGTCATCGCAGTCCATGTTCTCGGCCCCCAGCTCCATCTCCTCCATGACCATGCCGTCGAGCATGGGCCCGGGCGCTGTGCCCGGCATGCCCAACTCGGGCCTCAACAACATCAACAACCTCACCGGCTCCTCGCTTAACTCGGCCATGTCACCGGGCGGCTGCCCGTACGGCACACCCGCCTCGCCCTACAGCGTCTACCGGGACACGTGCAACTCGAGCCTAGCCAGCCTGCGGCTCAAGTCCAAGCAGCACTCGTCGTTCGGCTACGGCGGCCTGCAGGGCCCGGCCTCGGGCCTCAATGCGTGCCAGTACAACAGCTGACCGCCCAGCCGGGCCACGCGGGCCGGCGGCCGGCACAGCGCCGGGGCCGGGACCGGGTCGGGTGCGGGCGCGGAGGACCTGGCGCCTGCGCGGCCCCCTGCTCCCCACCTCCCCACCTCCGGCTTGGTTTTGTGTTTGCTTTCCTGGACCCCACTCTGCCCTCCAAAACGAGACAAAGCAAAAAGACGTCGGAGAAAAGTGCCGCGAAAAAACGGATGAGTTGCAATTTTCCTCGGGATGGCGCGGGTGGTGCGTGCTCGCTCGCTCGCTCGCTCGGGGCCCGGTGGGCCACTCTGCGGAGGGGACGCGGCGCGGGAGGCGAGCGCCGAGGCCGGCGGCCCGGAGGAGACGCCCCGTAGCCCGCGTTCCCGCCTGCGAACTGGAGCGCGGACCGCCGGCAAGCCTGGACCCCGGCCAGGTGCGAACCAAGACGCCCCCTCCGAGCTAGGCCCGGCCAAGCATACCTTAGCTCGATCCGGATCCAAGTTGGAGGGGCGCTGGGCCAGGGATGACGGTACCCAGTCCAGGGTCGGGATCTCGCCGTGGAGCCGTACTAATGGCCCCGGCGCGCCTCGAAGAGCCCTTGCCTGCCCCGCAGGATTACTTTAAGGCCAACGAGCCGCAGCTGGCGGTGCGGGCGAGGCGGGAGCATGCGGAGTGCTCGTCTCAGAGCATCCCAGCCCCCAAGCTTCGCAGCAAGCCCAGGCCCTCCCCTCAGCTCCCGGCTAGAAGGTGGCCCGCCTGTCCGGCGAGGAGCCGCCTCCTCACCGCCCGCCGTGCAAGAGTCGAGCCGGGAGAGCTCGGGGAGCGGCCAGGGCCCCACGCCGTGCCCACTTTGCACACCCGCTCTCCGGCCCGCGCCCCAGTTTACAGCGTCCTTGTGTATGTCGGACTGACTGTATAGAATTATAAATCTGTCTATATCGACTTGTCCATGTACATCCATTAAAACCATAGTACGAGCGTGCTAACCACTGCCGAGCCCTGACTGCTTCATTCGGTCTTGGAGGGAAGGCGGGTAGAAAGGGAACTGCACCCCCGTGGGCCCTGCGAGTAGGAGAAAAGAGCCGAAGCCGACCCTGCCAGAGGACCCTACGCCCACTTCCCCACCACCATTCCAGACCAGTTCAACCCGGCTCCCTTGAGGGCGCAGCCCAGCGCTCCGAGCTCCCTTTCCGCGCGCGCCTGCGCGCGCCCGGTACTCATCGGCGGTGCGGCTCAGCCTCCCGGCGCCGCGCGCGGGCCGCTCTAGCCTGGACCACCCGCCCTACCCGACCGCCGGATTCTGCAGGCTCTTCCCAGACTGGGTCTGCAGTGACGCTCCAGGCTTTTAGGGTGCTTCGCGGCCTTTGTCTGCTGGGAGCTTGGCGGTGGGAGCCGCTGAGAGCCTCTTTAGACCTGGGGTTGCCTGTTCTCCAATAGGCCCGGTGCCCCCACCTTGAGCCCTGCTCTGGTTGTTCCAGGAGGACCGAGGGTGCTGGATCCGCCAGAGTCGAGCCAGGGCCTCCACATCGAAATCCCACGCAGGGGCATATGGCTGTTCCGGTGAAAGTGTCCATCCATCTCACAGAACTCACTTCTCACTTACCTTACATCCCAAGTTATCGGTCGCTCCCGCCGCCACCTCCCCCTACTTTTGGAAACTACTGAACAAGACCAGCCTGTAAACTGCCTGTAAAATTCTGCTTCCCTTAAGTAAGTCTCTTCTAATGGCAAAACAAAATGTCTGCAGCTGTAGCAGGGGAGGAAGGAGGGGGTGGTATTCTGCTTTAGAATCACCTTGTGATTGTCACTGCCCTGGAGCTGGACCCAGGCAAGCACTAGATGGGAGTGGGGCACAGCCATGGGCTTAGTCATGAGCTAATAGCTGGAGAGCCCTGTGCACACATTCCTAAACCAGGTCAACACTGCCTCTGAGGTCAGGAGTGCTGTCCCTATTATACAGATGATGGAACCAAGGCTCCATCACACTATGCACTGGGCCAAGGTCACACGGATTCCAAAGCCAGGCATCCTTCCACCGGTCTTCTCACCTTCAGATGAGGAGTGAGGAGGGGTCCTTGCTGGAGGATGGCTCAGCCTGATGCTGTAGGACTTGGAGTGAAGGGTTCTGAGAAGGACCGGGCCAGATACACAGGCTGGAGGAGGGAGGAGGGGGGAGGGAAGGTTGGGGCAGGGGGCTGGAGCCCGACCACCCCTCCCCCAACGGCTGGAGTCCAGAGCTCCGACCCCTCACTCTCTGGAAACATAAACACAATCACATCTGGACTCAGAGTGCCTCCCCCAGCCTCACACATCTGCCAAGGCCAGGGGGCCCTGGTCTCAGCTGAGAGCAGGAGGCAGGGGAGACCTAGAAGGAGGTGGGACTGGAGAGAAGAGGGAGGCAGAGAGGCCTCTCTGAAAGTCAGGCCCCGTCTCAGGTGAGAGAAGGGCCGAAGAAGAGCTCTGGTAGAGACTTAGTGTGGAGGCGGGGCCACAGGCCGAACAGCTGCAGCCAGGAGGAAAGGCAGCAGCAGTCCAGGATGACCCCATCGTCCATCAGGGACCACGGCCACCAAGGTGAGTGCAGGACCCAGCCTTGGGCCCCCCCATCTATTCTGTGCCTGCAGATAGTACCCAGCCCTCCCCAGCTACACCACCTGCAGGGTCATCTCTGGAGGGGGGATGAGGAACACACGGGGTTCTGAAAGGCAAGTGCTCTGAGAAAAGGCAGAAAGTCCTGGTCCTGCTCTGCCTGAAGAAGACTGGGGAGGCTTCATTTACTGTGCTTCTGCCCTTGGTGCTGGGGATGGAGAAGCGGGAAACAGACACAGTCCCTGCTCTCATGGACAAGTAAACAAACACGTATAATTACAAACTGGGCTGAGTGCTTTTGAAGAAAACATGGTGCTGTGAGTAAGAAAGAATGAAAGTCCTGCTTCAAACAGGATGGGCTTGCAGGCAAGGCTGTTCGGGAGGAGGCGGCGCCATCTCCGCCTCCAGTGGCAAGCGGTATCGTACACTGAGCCCATTCAGGGTCCAGGGCCCTCTGCTAAGTGCACGCGTCTCATAGGTGAGCCCCTTTTACCTGCACCGCAGCCCTATGAGATGATCGTCATTATCCCCTTTCCCTGATGAGGCCCCTGAGGCTTAAAGAAGCCACACAGCAGGAAGTGATGGGATGGATTCAAACCCAGTCACCCTCTACCTTCCGCACTGGGCTGCCCCATGCCAAGCATCGTGGGCAACATGGCAGGGGAGGGTGTCTGACCTTGAAGAGATCATAATTTCTGCTGGCCACACAGGACTGGCCCGCAGGAAATAGAAAAGCAGATTTGTTCTTACTTGGTACTGACAAAGTGACCCCCAAAGGGCCGCTGCAGATTTAGAGGGGCCATGAATTAGGGACAAGAGGGCAAGAGGCTGGTGCCCAGCACTGGTTTGCAGGCACTGTGGGCACCAAAGGAGGATGGGGTGAGCCACTGTGTGCAACCCCTGTAGTGCCTGGTCATTGAGGGAGAGGAGCCGAGTCACCTCCCCTAGCTTTATGGCCCTCCCTCTGGGCCACCAGAGTCACCTGGAGGGGGAGGGGGAAATCACAGCTGGAAAAGCTGCCTCGCAGAGGGGCATGGCCTGGGGAGTCCAAGCCCTAGAGGTGGCTCTGGGTGGCCCTTCAGCTCCACATGCCTCAGCCTGCTGCTGCCCCAGGAAATAGCAGTGGGACCTCAGTCACCAAGAGGGCCAGTCTGGGAAATGAGAGTGAGGGTGGTTTTCTGCCCAGGGACCTCCCCATCTCCTGGGCCAGTTACTTGGCTCTGGCATCCACAGGAACTTTTGCTGTGGTCTTGGAGAGCGAGAGTTTGAGTTCTGGCGCTCCCCCTGAGTTGCCCTGGACAAGAGGCTTCACTAAGGTCTCTGGGCCTGTTCTTCAGTAAAAGGGAATGACGACAATCACTTCACACAGCTGTCTAAAGGATTAAATGAGATAACGCACATAAAGTGCTGGCATATAGTAAGTGCTCAATAAATTGTTATTGATGTTGGAATTGTTACTGTTAATGTTATTATTATTAAAGTGAGATGTCCTGCCTCTCCTCCTGAGGGCCCTGTCCCCCACTTTCCACATTAATAGGGCATCTCTTAAGATTCTCAACAGGTCATTTCTGAAAATGTCATTTGGGGCCCACCTTGGATTTCCCTCCAGCTTTGCTGGGTGCCATGAATGTGAGTCACGATTGACAGTCCTGCTGATTTCCCCACCTGCCTTACCTTCCCCACTCCATCCCAGCCCTGGAACCATCCTAGACTTGGGCCCCCGGTAACCCAGCCTTGGGCATCCTGTAACTCTCCTGATGGGAATCACATTGGTGTTGGGCTAGGGAGTGGGGGTGGCGGGGGAGATAATTGTAATTCGTGTCCAGAGGCTGGACTCAGCTGCGCTCTGGGAGAGAGGAAAAAGGCCCCAGGCCCCGGGATTTGCCTTTGCCAAGCTCATGTGGCTAGGTGGGAGAGGAGCGGAGGACACAGGTGACAGATGGGACTGAGGAAGCCCTCGGTGTGGGCAGCAGAATGAGGTGGGCAGGCGGGGACACAGAGAAGCTTCCTGGTGAAGGCAGGGCCCTGGAATATCAACCGTGAAATCCAAACTCCTGTCTTGTTCAGTGTTACGAGCTTCTCGTTTCCTAGATGGGCGCTTCCAATCTGCCTCCCAGGCTTTCTCTCAGCCCTTGCCAATCTGCCTCCTGCCCCTCTCCCCACGGGAACCCCAGTCTTCACACTCCTGTGTTGCCTTCGCAGGGCCCTGGGCCTTGCCTCCCAGAGCCTGTGTAACCCAGAGCCGGTGCCCACTGATCGAGAGGCTGCAGGGCACCCAGGAGACACAGTGCCAGCGCTCAGCCAGGTTGGGGAGCCTGTGATCCCATGAATCAGGACGCTGCCGAGGAGCAGGTCAGGGTGCAGGAAGCTGCATTTGGAGCAGGGCGGAGGCAGAGGGCAGGATGGATGAAAGCTTCTCTGAGTGATCGGGTCACGTGGCCGCACGCCTCACTACGCGCCTTCCCCTGCTGTGTGCTGTACGTGTTTTCTAGATGAGGAAGCTAAGGCTGGGGGTGTCACGTGACCTGTCCAAAGGCATGCAGCTTTAGAGCCTTGGATCCCAGCCTGTCTGACTGCAGGCAGAGCCTGTGGCTTAACTTCTGTGGGCACGGCCTCCCGCAGGCAGGGTCACTGCAGCTCCCGAGAGCCAGGATGTAGCGGCAAACAGGTGTGGACAGCAATGTGTGGAGAGTGTCTGCACACAGTCGGTGCTCAGTAACGATCTGCTGAATAAATGAAGTGAAGGGCTGCCTCCCTTTATACCTCACTCCACAAAACATACCCTGGCCTTCCTCCCTCTCCCTGCTCCTGTCTCTCTTCTCTTGCCTCTTTCCCTCCTCCTCTCACTCACTCCCTCCCCCCCTCAGCACTGGCAGCTCCTGGCGCTGCTTTTAAAAGTGTATCTGAACAACAACAACAAAAATTCAAAAATGGGCAAAGAACTTTGAACAGACATTTCCCCAAAGAAGACAAATGGCCAATAAACACACGAAAAGATGCTCAACATCACTAGTTGTTAGGGAAATGCAAATCAAAACCACAATGAGATACCACTACACATCCATTACGACGGCTCTTACCAAAAGAGCAGAAAATAACAAGTGTTGGTAAGGATGTGGAGAAATTAGAACCCTTGTGCATTGCTGGTAGGAATGTAAAATGGTGCCGCTGTGGAAAACAGTATGGTGATTCCCTAAAAAAAAATAAACAGAATTATTATATTATCCAGAAATTCCACTTCTGGGTACATACCGAAAAGAAACAAAAGCAGGGACTCAAACACATATTTGTACACCCATGTTCATAGCAGCATCATTGACAATAGCCTAAAGGTAGGAGCAACCCATGCCCATCAACAGATGAATAAACAAAATGTGGTATGTACATTCAGCCTTGAAACAGAAGGAAATTCTGACAGACCCTACTACATGGATGAACCTTGAAGACATTATGCTACATGAAATTGGCCAGACACAAAAGAACAAACATTGTATGATTGCACTTATATGAGGTACCTGGAATAGGCAAGCTCATACAGACAGAAAGCAGGATGGTGGTTGCCAGGGGCAGGGAGGAGAGGGAAATGGGGAGCTAGTGTTTAATGGGTACAGAGCTTCATTTGGGGATGATGAAAACGTTCTGGAAATGGATGGTGGTGATGGTTGCATAACAATATGAATGTGCTTAATGTCACTGAACTGTGCACTTTAAAAAAGGTTAAAATGGTAAATTTCATGTTATGTGCATTTTATCACACTTAAAAAAAATGTATGTCTGTGTCTATGCCTCTACCTTATCCAGAGAGGCATTCAGAGACTGGTGCCCAGGACTCCTGGGGGCTGAACCCACTACCAGAGCTGGGGTGGTGCTTGCTGGAAAACCTTTCCTTGCCGCCCTCTTCAACTGGTACCCTTTGAGGCCCCAGTTACAGCTGAACCCCCTTGTGGCCCTCACCCCATCCTCCATCCCTCTGTGCAGCATAGCAGTGGGACCCCATTAAGGACACGTCCCCTACTGAGTGTCTACTATATGGCCAAGAGAAAGTAAATGGGGCCGATGACTTCTCTATAAGTTTAGCATAAAATTAAATAATAGGTTTGCCATTGCCTTTTTTTAAAAACTGAGTTTCTTCGTCAAAACACTAAACAAGGCAAGCTACAGAACATTATATAAGCACGGTACCATTTTTATTTTTACACATGTACAGAGAAATTTCTGGATGTGTTAACAAAGTATTAACACCAGCTACCTCTGGGTGGTGGGAAATAAGGGATTTTTTTTTTCATTTTTCCTTTCCAAGTTTTTTGCACTAAGCATGTATTACTTTTGTCATGATGGAATGAAACATCAAATATTATTTTAAAAATGCAAAGAACTGCGATCTGCAGGACAGGGAGTGGCCTTCTGCCTACAGGTCCCTGTCCTCACCCCAGAGGGGTCATTCATCACCTCCCTGGGATGATGTGTCAACCCCCAGGATTCAGCCTCGTGCTGGGGGCAGGCAGTGTGACAGGTGGTGTCAAGTAAACCTTTACAGATTTTTATAGAAGTGAAATTTTTGTTTTCAAATACTTTCTTCTTTAAACGGATGCCAAATTAGTAGGTGCCAAGAGGAGTGTTCAGAGAGAAGAAGAATTTGTAATGCTCTTGTATATTGCAAAGCAGAGAGAACTCAGTTTAAAAACGGCTCTCGTAAGCAGTAAGGGTGCCCATCCCTGTCCCCTTTGTCCCCTCGCTGCCTCCCCAACCCCGCCCTCCTAATCCTCCAACTCAGCAACCTATTTACACTCTTACCTTGCTTTCACACACACACGTGCACCCACACGCGTGCACACACACACTGTGTGTGCCTGCCAGCCAGCGTGATCATGGAATCTTTATTAAAGAGGTCCAAATTACCAAGGTTTTACTGCACTACTAAAAATAGTCATGCTTACTTAGCCTGTTTAATAAGCACACCATTTCTGATTTTTCTGCCTGAGTAAACTGAAATATCATTCCAGAAATACGTTTTTACTGAAACAAGAAAGCTTGATTTTTCCTTCCCTGTTCATACAGTCTTCTCCCTCTTTCCCTTTCTGCCTCCTCTCTCCATCCCCTGTGTCCCCCTCAGCTCCCACCCTTCTCTTTTTGAAATTTCAAAACATAGAGGGGAAAGTAACAGTAATTTGGACTTGGCTTTTACGCAAAATGGACCAATTTTTTTTAAGTGTTGGTAATTTGTCCCGAAAATGGATATAGGGAGTTGGGCTGGAAAAGCTTTGAAGAATGGGGTTTTATGAGTGGAAAATGAGGCCTGAGTGTGCGGGAATGTGAGCTGCACCTCTCTCTGTGCCTGGGACAGTGCGGCACGTGTGATAATCGGGGCTGAGAGCACCATTACCGCCATTATCACATTATATTATTAGTATTCATCAGAATCAGACAAAGCACATTAACCCATTTAATTGAACAAAGGGCTTAACGCCCCAGTGACTTCACGGAAAGTGCTTGGCAAACCCTCCAAGACACTGCAGCCACAAAGCAGCCGGCCACTCTGCCGTTTGCCAGGCGGTGGCGGGGCCAGCAAGGGTTTCCCCAAACCGTTCCCGCTGTGGCCTCGCTGGGAACTTTCCAGGACACACTGGAAAGGATGCTGATCCCCACCCTTACTCCAGCCTTTTCATGCACACACCTCTCTTCCTCTGAGTAGACATGATCTAATAAAGGCTATATTTGGACAAAACACACACACGCACACACACTCACACAAGACAGTGTGGCCAAGGACCCTCCTCCATCTCCCAAACCAGCACTCCTGCTGAGTCTCGGAAGCTGGTCCTGAGGACAGGCACACACAGTTCATGGCTTCTCCTGAGCTTGGTGCCCACGCCTCCAAAGCTTCTTGCTTCTTCCTCAGTCTCCACTGAGGCCACCCCCGGGCAGCCCCCCAGGCTCACAGAGACTGGCCCAGCCCATCAAGGCAAGGATACCCACTGAGCCTTGGCTGGGGGAGGTGCCCGGGAGAGGCCAGGGCTCCTCTGGATTCTAGCCCCTGGGCTGGGCTCCTCCCCGGGGCCTGGCTGTCCCTTCCCGGAGCCCGAGTTTCCTCTTCTGTCAGTGGGCACTGGGTCTGCCTGCTTGCCTCTTGGGGTTTGCTGTCAGGGTTTGAAGAGACCATGGACGCAAACAGTATGTAAGGCTTTCAGGTGTGCTGTTGCTTCAGAGGCACAAAATTGTCCTTTATCATCTCACTGACCTCCTGCTACTGGAGAATCTCTGAGTGGGAAAGCTCTTCCTTGGTCAACATGCCCAGCCTCCTCCCCTCCAGATTCCCCCACAATGCTCCTGCCAGCTGGCCCACAGGGAAATATCTCACTTTATGTCACTGGGGACAGTGGCACTCCCAAGGCCTCAGCAGGGATGCTGCACTGCCCCAGATCCTCCACTGGGTCAGGAGCTACCACTTGAGTGAGATGGCATCACCCTCCCACCCTGAAATCCATCTCCACTGGGTCTGGGGCAGCAAGGCACAAGAAGGCCCCACGACAGGCCCAGCCCTGCCAACCTCTGGGGGGATGAGAACCAGAGACAAGTAGGTCACAGAGGTTAAGAGTGTGGGCTCTAGAGTTAGACAGAGCCTGGGTTCTACTCAGAGCCGTACCACTTACTGCCACATAACCTCTCTAAGCCTCAGTTTCCTCATCTGTACAACGGGGATAAATGTGAAAAGCTATGTGCAGTGTTTGGCACTGTGCCTGTGACATGACAGGCTCAAAATAACTCCTGGGCCTCTGCTGCCTGCTTTCTCCCTCCCCCATCAGGACTCTAATGCTGGCAGATATCAGTCTATCCATCACTGGCATCCAGGAATTACAGCATAACCTCTCAGTCCACGGCCCTCGTCCTGGTTCTAGAGGAATTATGGTCTGATTTAAGGTCAGTTATGAAAGTTCAAGGGTGAGAGTATGAAAAAGGAGATATCAAGGCTAACCGGAGCAATCTGGGACGGCTTCCTGTTAGAGAGGGCCTAATGCTGAGTCTTGAAGGACAGGCAGATGGGAATGGGTACGCAGGAGTGGAGGTGAGAATGAGCTGGGCAAAGGGGAGCCCTGGAAGCTATGGGGAGAGGAAGGGGGAGACAGAATAGAGAAGTCTTAAATGCCAGGTGAGGGGGAGCAGGTCATTCTCAGAGAGGAAGCAAGAATCAAATCTGGCCAGGTCACTGCCCTGCTTCCAAATTGCCAAGCTGCGGTACTCAGGATCATACTCAATGTACTTCCCCAATCTCCCCACCACCTCGCCCATACTGCAGGCCGTGGCCATACCAGCTTCGCAGCTCCCACCCTCTTTCTTTTGTGCCTGTGGTTCCTTCTGTCTGGAATGCCCTTCCACCTACCACAGGCACAGCTGTGCATGCACATGCATGCACACACACCCACGCATACTGCTTAACTTTTTTTTTTTTTTTTTTTTTGGCCACACCGTGTAGCATGCAGGATCTTAGTTCCTGACCAGGGATCGAATGCGGGCCCCGGTAGTGAAAGCGCGGAGTTCTAACCACTGACCCGCCAGGGAATTCCCAACATTTTTTTCAAGATGAAAATTGTATTGTTTCTCCTGATTGTAAAATACATATTGATTCTTAAAATTCAAAAAGTTCAGAAAAGTGTGAGGACAAAGTCAAGACCACCAAACCACTACTAATATGATGATCCTTCCAGACATCGCTCAGCACACACACGTGCATGTACACATAGGCTACGTACACTCACTCACTCGGTGTTACACAAAGGACGGCAGATCACATGCTGCTTTAGAAGCCACTTTTTCAATCACATAATATCAAGAACATCTACTCTTATCAACAAATCACTATTTTAGGGGCCACATGTATGGACTCATACTAATTCAACCAGTCGGCTCACCAATGGGCATTAAGTAATTCCTTGATTTCTTTTGCTGTGTTTCTATCACAACAGGCCACAGTAAACATCCTTATCCCTGCATCTCTGTGCATTTGTCATTTGGCTCTTCAGGATAATTTCATAAGCAGAACTGTTGGGCCATAGGAACACACGCATAAAATCTAAACCACATTGCCTTCTGAAAGAGCCACACCTATCTGCACTGCCAAAGTGAACGGGGGTGCCACCTCCATGCCCTGGCCAATACTAGGTTTCGTCTATCATCCTTGCCACCTGAAAGAGTATCTCACTGCCACTGTGTGTGTAGTTTTATTTATTTCTCACTTTCTTTTTTTTAAAATACAAATGGTGTCACGTATGTACAGTTCTGTACCTGGCTTTTTCCACCTGACACTTCTTTCACACCTTTTCCACTTGCTTATTCAAGAATCAGGTAAAAAGTCACCGACTCAGGTCAAGAACCTCCCAAAGTACCCCCTCTGATGCCCACAGCTTCTCCCCTTGCTGATGAGGTATCAGTGGGTACAGGAGCAGGCAGGGGGCCAGAAAGGTTGGAATACATCATCCCCACCTAGGAAGCCAGACTCCTGGGCAGCAATGACGAGGCTGGCTTATCCTGCCTGCTGAGCTCACGCCTGCTCAGCACATCCCATCGGCCGGCCAAGCCTGCCTGTGGGCCTGCTTGACTGAAACCCAGGGAAGGGTGACTTCTAAGCCAAACCCCTCTTCTGCCCAAGCTATAATTTCCTGATTAGGTGCCACACACTGATTGCTTCCTGCTGCCCTTTCCATCTCTGGAGCTCCCAGGGCTCCCGAGCCAGGAGCCGCTGGACCAGCAGACTTCAGAGCTTCCACCAGGCAGCAAGAAGGTGCCAGGAAACTGGCTAAATGAGACCCATCTGAGAGACCACCTTCCCTCCTCCCAGAGGCAGGCCCTGCTCAGGAGGGAATTAGGGCTTGATCCCTAAGGTTCAAAAAATAGCTTTGATAAGAAAAAACAAGGCTGCTGTGAGACAGTAGAGCAGAGGGGTACATGTGTGGTCTGCGTTCAGATACTAACTCTGCCCTCCAGTGATGATCTTGCCAAGTAACAGTCTCTCTGAGCGTCGCTTGCCCACCTATAAGATGAGGATAACAATTCCCTAGAGGACGTTGCACCCTATTATAGCAGCAGTTAGAGCCAGACACGCTTGGTTCTTCCCCCTTAGTTATACAGCCTTGGGTAGGTTAATTGCCTCTTTGAACCTCAGTTTTGCCACCTGTTTAATGGGGATAATGAAAGTACCTAAGTGTTGTTATGAGATTCAAATCATGTATGTCAAAGTGTCTTAAACAGAACTACTGATAAAACAGAAGGTGGTATTTTCCACAGCCAAAGAGAACAGGCCATACCTTTGGAGCCTCGGCCTGACCTCTGCTTGGACTCCTCCTTCGCTGGCCCAGCAGCATGTTTTGAAGAGTCTTTTCATCTCATGCCCCAATCCCAGGCATCAAGGCCCCAGTGGGGAAGAAGGGAGTCAAGGGGCAGCTGTGCTCTCAGGACACTGAGCTCTGGGCGGTGGGGTGCCTCTGCTGTGAAAGGTCATTGCCCCATCACCAGTTTACAAAAGTTGGGGTCAACCTCCAGTTTCCTCAGAGTTTTAGAGCAGACGCTTCATCCCCCTATGGCCTCTGCCACACTTCCTTTTGAGACCTCAGTTTCATTTTGCAAAATGCCAGTCACATTTGGTGCCACCACCCTCAGGGGTACTTCACCTAGAGGCCTCAGATCACAGCTGGGAGCTCAGTCAGTGGTTCGTAAAGCCCTCTAAACATATCCCAATTTTAGCCTAAGAGGTCCTTATTACACACCGCCACCTTTACGTCACCCAAACATGATGCAGACCCCAAGTGGTTGAATCTCTTCATAAGGCTCCATTTTTAAAAGACACAGTTCAGGGCTTCCCTGGTGGCGCAGTGGTTAAGAATCCTTCTGCCAATGCAGGGGATACGGGTTCGAGCCCTGGTCTGGGAAGATCCCACATGCCGCGGAGCAACTAAGCCCGTGCGCCACAACTACTGAGCCCGTGTGCCACAACAACTGAAGCCCGCGTGCCTAGAGCCTGTGCTCCGCAACAAGAGGAGCCACTGCAATGAGAAGCCCGTGCACCACAATGAAGATTAGCCTCCGCTCGCCGCAACTAGAGAGAGCCCTTGCGCAGCAACAAAGACCCAACGCAGCCAAAAATAAATAAATTAATTAATTTTTAAAAATAAAAACAAATAAATAAATAAAAGACACAGTTCAGCAACCAAAAATCATCCCTAAATAATTTCCATCATTATTTGCCTCTCTCAAGGAACATCAGTGGGGATCCAGCTGTCACCCGACAAGGATACTTGCTGTCTCCATTTGTCCCCTTTCCATTCTCACCCTCCAGCTGCGTCGGAGCCTCTGTCCAAAGTCTCTGACTCCCAGCCTTGGCTTTTCCTTCCTTCCTCCTCCATGTCCCGGCTCCTATCGTGTAGGTCCGATGAGCCTTGCCCATTACCCTGCTTCTCCACAGTGAAGGAGAAGCCAGGAGCCAACCGAGAAAGCACAGATGCTCCCCTTTCCTTCCAGCTCTCTAGCCCTGCCTCCCCCATCCCCCTAGGGCTGCATCACACCAAGCCTGAAGTGAAATCAGAGCTAGAACTCGGGGAAGGTGCGGCACGTGGCTGACCAAGCGCAGACGAAATTCTTGGTGCAGGGTGTGGGGAAGAGTAGGGTGCTCGTGTGTTGGTAAGTCTCACCCCATCACACTGAGCTCCTTTCTCCTAATTTCCCAACCCCTGTGACTAGAATCAGCAACAATTACCTCTCCTTTCTGAGTAGCCTAGTTAGGAATTCAGAGCCGTCTTCTCCTGACCTGGGGAAGGGCGGTTCATTGTACAAGGTGTCCTGTCTCACCCACATTTGGGGAAAACATCAAGATGTGCAGTTTCCAGCGTCTCAGTGTTGGATTTTTAGGGGCTGTTGGACTGAAGAGGAGCACTTATAGTCTCAGTCCTGCCTGGATTTCCATATTATAGAGACTGCTTCCTGCTGGTGGAATCAACAAGCAGTTTAAAAAAACCCCCAAAATCCAGCCACCTTCCAAACACCTCTAGACTTGGATTCCATATCCTTCTTACAAGAGCTGGGGGAGGGCCTGGGTGTGACCAGAAGACTCAGACCCAGGTCCCGGGTATCCCACTGCAGCCCCAAACCACCCAGCTGGCAGGATGGAGATGGGCGAGCCATTTGGGGACAGCTCTGCTGGATCCCAACGCTGGGGGAAGGAGGAGGAGGGTCCTGCTTTCCACAGCCAGGCCTGGGCAAGCAGAGCCACTTCTGCCCCAAGCAAATCAATTGAAAGCCTTGGCCAAGCCTGTTTGAGTTGGTGAGAGCCCAAGTGGGAATTCCAATCTGCCAGTGTTTGCTCTGCAGGCAAAGAGAGCCAAACAGAAATGCTGCTCTGGGACTTTACACCAAATATCCAGTGGCTTGTTCTGCCAGCAGTGCTGAGCCAGCCGTCTGCACATCACCCTCTCCCAGCTCCCTGCTCTGTGAAAGCCTCTGCTTGTGCCCTTAAAGGAAGCTTGCCCTCCCACACCACAGCCCCACAGCCCGTGCCTGGGCTTCCCTGCTGGGACCGGGCCCTGCAGGTGCAACCGGCCATCCCGTACCAGCTCCACCTGGACATGCATTCCCCCCCACCCAGCCCCAGGTTCCTGATCTCTGCTTCCTGCTCTCAGCTCCACGCTTTCACCACTCCCACCCCCCTCGCCCCAGCCACCTCGTCATTGGCCCAGTCCCTCTCAGCCCCTGATCAGGAAAGCCCACGGCAGCTGGCCTCACAGCAGAGGCAGAGCTGACAGCCAGGAAGCACGAACCATAGTTGACTGTGTCTCTTTTTTTTTTTACACTGTCACATGTATTTTATTTGATCTTTATAGCTGAACAGTTTTATCAGTTTTATCAGCCCATTTCTCAGATGAAATAGCTGAGGTTTCAAAAGACCAGACACCTTGCCCGAGGTCACCTGATTAAGGAATCCAAGTTTCCTGACTCTAAAACCATGGTACTCACTAACTTGCCTCCCTGCAGAAGTTTTTAAATCTTTTGTTCACTCCCAGAGGCCTAGGGCAACTCCCACGATTCCTAGTGGCAGCAGGCGGAGATGTTTCCGCATTCCCCCATGCAACAGTGGCACATCCAGTGTGGGCAGTTGGCAACGTCTGCTTTATCCCAGCCCTGAATCGGAGCCACTGCCTGAGGCCTGCATCCTGGGCTCACTGGGCTGCACCCACCAGAGCCCCCCCGGAAGCCCCCAGCCAAGAGTCGCCCCCTTCACAGTTAGGTACTGGGGGCACACCCCGCTTACTTCAGGGCCACCTCCCAGGGCACTGGTACAAAGTTCTCTCCACCCGAGGAAGGAGCGAGGCCAGACGCCCTGCCCTCACAGGGCTCCCCCACTGCACGGCGATGGGTCTCACGCTCCAGAGCGATCCTTCTTGGCACCGTTTCACACAGTTCTCAGTTTGGTCCTGAGTGCGATCATTTGCAAATGGAAATGATCTGAGTATCTTAGAAGACACATGCTCTCTGCATTCAAACAATTATTGTCACTTCCTCAGGGAAATTTTCTCTCATCCGTTCTGGCCGGATGACTGTCTCCCCTAGATAACCGTGGGCACCAAGAGGGCCAGGACGAGACTGTGGCTTTCTCGTCACAGAACCCCCAGCACCCTGCACAGCTCAGGAAATAGTAGTCGGGTGAATGAAACCACGAGTAAAGCCCTTGTCCTCTGGCTTCAGGGGTGCCGTCATCCAGGCCTGGAGCCCACGGGCCCCCCATGGGACCCTTGTCCAGCCATTCTCAATTCTACATGTTTTCTACTGACCTGACTCCCCAGGGTGGGCCTGGGCACCCAGCTACAGATGCTGGCTTCCCACCCACAGCTCAACCCAGAACTCATTTCTCCTCTAAGAATAGGGCACCGCCAAGGTGACAGGCCTCAAGAACACTCCCCAGAAATGGGAGCAGAGGGGGCACTGCCAGGCCTCTGGTCTGGCCAGTCGGGAGCAAGGGGTACCAGCCACCCTGCCCCACCTGGGCCTTCAGATGGCTCCGTGGTGGCTGGGCCTGGGTGGCACCAGGACCTTGCCAGCTGTGGCAGTCATGTGGCCAGGGACGACACAGAAAAATGCCACCTTTCGAGTAAAGAGTTCTAACTAAAGGGGAGGGAGCAGCCCAAAGCGCCCGATACTGCCACTCCTCTGGCCCCTGCATGAGGTGCCCCCCTGAACTGCACGCCACACAACAGTATCCTTCCAGTCACGGCTGCACCCCTGGGGCACCACCATCACTGTGAGCCTGGGAGAAGCAGAGTAGAACCCCAAAGAGGGGCCTCCAGGCCTCTGGGTGCAGAGAGAGCTGTAGCTCTGCCAGGTGTGGGCACACACACAAAGATGAGGGCAGCAGAGCTTCCAGGATCAGTAGGGCCACACCAGCTCAAAGGAGCCACGCACTCTTATGGGGCGGCTGGAAGCCCTTCTCGGTCCGGGGTCCTCAGGTGGCTTTCCCAGGAACCCGGTGGGTCCTTGAAGCTGGGGTCAAAGGAGGAGAGAGCCAGTGTGGACCCTAGGTGTGTCTTCTGGTCAGGGGGGGCCTTGAGCCTCCCTCTCCCCACTCCCTACTCCCAAGGTCTGGCTGTGTCATGTGAGGGAGGAATCAGACTTCATGGGCATCTACTCAGGCCCAATTCCCAAAGGTGGAGAAATGCCATGATCACAGCAACCGTGAAGAGGCCAACTCAGAAAACCTGTGTTTAGTTGGCGGGACAGGGTGTCACAGCCTGGGAGGCCCTCGGTGCCTGGGTGCCCACACCCACTACTTCTCCTCGACCTTCTCCAAGGACTGGGACTGCTTCCTCTGGGGCAAGTCTTCAAGCATCAGGCTCAGCACGTGCACGATCTCGTAGTACAGCTCCTGAAGCCTGGAAATGGAGGAGGAGAGGAGGCCTGAGCTCACGAGTGGGCTCCATGCCGCCCTGGCCCTGCCCACGGCACTCTCGCACCCGCACGTTCACCACTCCTGGTAGGTGTGGGGTCACGGAAGAGCGAGGACTTCAGAGCCACATAGGGCTGGGCTGGGAGCCCGGCTGTGCCACTCTACCTGTGGCCCCAGGAGTAAAGTCATTTCACCGCATGTGTCAGGTGGGAGGCAACAGACTCCTGGGCTCGGAGCGAGGTGAGCTCATGGAGGTGCCCAGACGCTGCCTGGTCCACGCCTGGGCCAACGCTGGTCATCCCTAGATCCCCTCCTTTTAGTTCCTCCTGTCTGCGAAGCCCTCAAGGCAGCTTGTGTTGAGAAACCAGGCTAATCGTGCACCTCCCCTTCCTGCAAGTAATGGCCAGAAGGACCCCAGCTAACTCACACTGAGCATAGCCCTGGGCCAGGCCAAGCTCAGAGCTTCACACACATTGCTTCCATAGTCAGCCCCTCCTGTGCCGGGTAGGAAAGGGACAAAGACTTTGCCAGAGTCACACAGCTCCAAGCCAGGGGCTTCAGCTTCTGACTTGCCAGCCAGCAGCGTTCTCTCGGCCCTCTGAAAAGTGCTTGGTGAGGAGGGTCTTGGAGAGTCAGAGGAGCCAGTATTTAAAAACAGGTCAGGGTGGGCTGGGGAGGTCAGTGGGTGGAATCTCCCCCAGCCACAGGCCCGTCCGCACAGCAGCCCAGCCCCTGCACACCGCCAGGAAGGGCCTCGCCCGACCCGCCCTGCACATCAGCCATTGCCCCCCTGGGCCTGGGGCCAGGTCAGCGGAGCTGGGACTGACTTGTAGATGGTAGCATCCTGGTTGTCCAGAGTGGACAAGTAGACATCAATGAAGGGTAGGCTAGTGCCAAAATCATCCAAGACCATGGGGTCAGTGTGCCGCAGGGTCTTCTTAAACTTCTCCACCAGCTCAGTGAAACTTTTGTGGTCAACATTCTTCTAGAGAGGGAAGCATAAAGAGAGCAAGGATGAGGAGGTAGTGACCGGGCTGCACAGAGACCTGGGGACCCTCCACGTGGGGCCCAGGCAGAGGCCTGACCCTGGCCCCAGGATGAGTCCTGAGTCCAATCACAGTTCACCCCAACCCCTTCTGGGCCTGCACCCCCCTGACTGAGGTCACCTGGTGAGCCACCATCCCTGACGTGAGGACAGGTGACACGGGAAGGAATCGGTGAGAGCCTGAGCGTGGCTCAGCATTTCACCCTGTTCTGGACAAACCTTGGGCACACCGAGACAGGCGGGCATCTCCACCTCAGAGAGGAGGCTGAGGAGGAAGGCACCAGCCACTTGGCGGAGAAAGGGGCAGCATGCTGTTCACGACCCGGCCGAGCACCCCGGCAGCTCAGAGCACTTCGGCCGAAAAGAGAGGACGCTCCTCCAACCCCTCACAGTTGTGTCATGCTTGAGAGAAAATCTCCAGCCCACTGTGCTCACTCTTGTTCCAGTTTAGAAAAGCTGAGGTTAGTAACACCTGTCAGGGCCTCCGTGGCCTCGCCCACTCAGCGGACGGGGACAAAGCCTGCTTGGCACCCAGCGAGTCCTCAGGAACAAGAGTGCTCCAGGCAAAGGGCCCAGCAATGGAGTTTTGCCCATGAAGGAGGGAAATACGATAATCGCAACACTCAACACTTGAAGAGGTCCAGAGAAACATAAAAATACAGAGAATAACGTCTGACTCTGAAAAGTACAGGGCAGGTGAGTAGCTGACTTACCAAGTGCCACAGATGCCTAAGGCCACCCGCCCTCCACGCAGGCCCCCAGGCCCATCTTCCTGGCCATTCCTTCAGCCCTGACTGTCCCTCTGCTTGTCCGCCGGCCCGTGGAGACCACCTACCTGCGTCTGCATCAGCTTGCTGACCTCCTCCTGCTGCCACTTCAAAATCACATGCTTTTCTTCCATGAGTGTCATGTGTCTCTCTAGCATCAGCTCCCGCTCAAACTTTTTGACAGAGTCCTAGAGGGCGGGAGGATGGAGGTAAGATATGGGCTCTCAGTGCGCACCACTCCCGTCTTCCTTCTTCCCCAGTCTTCCACTGCTGCTCCGGCCCCTCAGCAGGAAGATCCCCTCACAGGCCAGCCCCCAGCTCAAGCTGCCAACTGTAACTGCAGTGACTTCCTAAGCACCTACCCTGCAGGCCACCATCCTGAGGGAGGGAAAATGCAGGGCTCAGGGAAAAGAGTCAGGCTGCGGTAGAGCCTGGTCACCCCCCCTCCACTTCAGGAGGGAGATCGCTCAGTGTCCTCCCTTGAGACTTGGCCCATCTGCCTGCCACACCTACCACTCCCCCATCCTTACAAGCACCACCTCACCTCCGTGTGAATGATCATCACACCCACAAACATGCTGAGGAAGACGAAGGAGGCAAGCAAGATGAAGATGATGGTGAATGAACGGCTAAGAGTAAAATTCCGGGCATCCAGCTGCTGCTGCAGGTCTGTCCAGCCATCAACCTGCTCAGGCAAGGCAGGGTGTGCTGAGCGCCTAGGCCCAGAGCAGCAGGCCTCCTCTCACCCACCGTGGGGAGCCCCAGCCCCACCGAGGAGCAGGCTGGCTTCCTTCCACATCAGCCCTGCGACCGCCCCTAATGCTCTGACTCCAGGGCACACGTGCTGGCCTGGAGCTGCACGGCACCACTGGGTGGGGGCGCTGCTGATCAAGGTACCCTAAGGGCTCTCCTCCAAAAGGCCTTCCATCCCTCCCCAAAAGACAATGCCTCTCTGCCCTCCTTTGGAGAGACCCCGATCCTTCCAGAGTCCAGCAGAATCTAGACTTTGAGACTTGGGCTTTGCAGGCTTCTCCTGGGTGGCTTTGTGACAGCCTGTTCCCAAAAAGGCTCTGTGACATGGGTTTCCCTTCTAAATTCAACTTAATCTGAATGAATTGTCTTTTGAAAACTTTTTGAAAGTTTTACACCCCTGTGGGACAAATAAGGATGCTCTAGGGAGTCACAAGATTAGAGATAATCTTGTGGCCAGGGCACTGGCCTATCCTTAGTCCTAGGAGGCCAGCCCCCAGCTTCCCCAGACCAGCTAACTGTCTGAACATGGGAAAGGCCCCCAAGTGAGGCCCAGCATGTCCACACGCCCACACCAGCTGCCAGTCCCTTCTCAAGTCCCCTGCCCCTACCACGGCTCCCAAACACAGTACCGTGGCCAAGCTGAAGAGGGTAAAGAAGGCCAGAGCCAGGTTCCCCCAGTTATTCAGGTCAGCACTCTCTGGAACTCCAAATAGGCAGAAGCCCAGGACAGCGAAGACGTACATCAGGACGAAGAGCAGGACGAGCACGGAGGCCACGGTGCAGGCTGTCTGCCCCATGGCGCTGATGAGTGTCTGCAAGGCACAGGCACTGGGGCTAGGCCAGGCTGCAAGGCTGGGTTGGACTCAGAGGACAGGGGTCCAGCCCGTCCCGACACCAGCTGCCCCAGAATCCAGTGCCTTGCCTGGCACATGGCAGATGCTCCATAAATGGCTGGATGAATGAATGAGTGAATGAATGGGAACTGTGCCCAGACTGAGGGCTGGACCAACCTAAGAGTGCTTCATCAATGCCTGGCATCCACGCTCAGTTGCCCATGGGTGGATCGCCCGTGGTGTCCCAGGTCTCGTGCAGTCTTCCCATCAGCACCACTGAGCACTCCACTTGAACCCCAGCCTGCCTCTGTGGTCATCCTAAGGTGCCCTGCTCCCGCCCCTCAGCTGGGCGCCAGCCCTGCATGCTCTTCCAGGCCAAGGAGGAGTATGGGAACTACCGTGGGGGTGGGAATGAAGAAGGCTGAGAGGAACAGGACTTCTCAATTCTTCTGGGGCCCATTTCACAGGCAGGTCTCCACCTTGTGACCTCAGTCTTCCCCCATGAGATGGGTGTTTGTCTTATCTCCCATGCCTATCGTTCCTTCTCCATGCCCTGGAGTCTTGCATATACGTGTTCAGCTACCTTGATACTGTCACAGATACCATGTCAAGGTAGGAAGATGTTCCCATTTCAAGATGCAGGATCAGAGGCTCAAAGAAGCAAAATGCCTTGGTCACAGTCACACTCTGCTAGAACAGCAGAACGGGAACACATTCTCCAGCCCCTTGCCTTGTGCCACCACAGTCAACCACAAAAGCACCTCTTTCTAAGCCAAGATACTATGTATTGACTTAGCAGTAGGAAAGGAGGTACTGGTGGAGCTGGGACACAGGACAGTGAAGTTTTGACAGTCTGGGGTAAAGTGCAAAACAGAGAGACAACCCAGGAGCACTGGGGCTGCCCTGTACGTGGACCACTTTGGCAGCTGCCTGCAAGGGTGAATGCACACCCGACGCCCCCCTCCCCTCCTTGAGGGAAGAAAAATCAGTGTTAAGGGATTAATTCCAAAAGAACTGAGCTGTAAAAAAATTTCCTCCAATCCTGCAAGAGAGATAGAACTTCTTTCCCAAGACTGCTAAGACTAAAGAGGTAAGAACTCATGAAAAAGGCTGCAGTGGGACACAGTCTGCAGGTGACATCTTCAGGGTACGGAGGGGCAGGGCCACGTGGAAGAACCTGAGGTACCTTGGAAGGATGAGGGAGAGGCCCCGGTTGGGTCTCCCACTTCCAGGCTAGTGCACAGGCCCAGTGCCACCCGAGGTCAAAGCCAAGCAGCCTCGAGAACAGCCGTGCAGCAAAAGTCACGCTCTCCGGAAGCCTGTGTGGGACTGACTCTTGACCGCTGGTCTTGGCCACGTTCTTCAAGCACTATCCAGACAGGCCCCATTATTCTACAGTCTAGAAGGTTCAGAAATCTAGTCCCAGGAATGAGCCTCCAAGGTGGGAGAGCTGGGTCCAAGATGTAGGACCACCAGAGAACTCCCAGGCCCATGGAATATTAATCGGTGAGAGCTCTCCCAGAGGTCTCCACCCCAACACTACGACCCGACTCCACCCAAGGGCCAGCAAGCGCCAATGCTGGACGCCTCATGCCAAACAACTGGCAAGACAGGAACACAACCCCACCCACTAGCAGTCAGGCTGCCTAAAGTCATACTAAGTTCACAGACACCCCAAAACACACCACCAGATGCAGCACTGCCCATCAGAGGGGCAAGATACAGCCCCACCCACCAGAACACAAGCACCAGTCACCCCCACCAGGAAGCCTACACAAGCCACTGGACCAACCTCACCCACTGGGGGCAGACAACAGAAGTAAGAGGAACTACGATCCTGCAGCCTGCATAAAGGAGACCCCAAACACAGTAAGTTAAACAAAATAAGAAGACAGAGAAATATGCATCAGATGAGGAGCAAGGTAAAAACCCATCAGACCTAATAAATGAAGAGGAGACAGGCAGTCTACCTGAAAAAGAATTCAGAGTAATGATAGTAAAGATGATCCAAAGTCTTGGAAATAGAATGGAGAAAACACAAGAAACGTTTAACAAGGAGCTAGAACTAAAGAGCAAACAAACAGTGATGAACAACACAGTAATTGAAATTAAAAATACTCTAGAAGGAATCAATAGCAGAATAACTGAGACAGAAGAACGGATGAGTGACCTGGAAGATAAAATAGTGGAAATAACTAATGCAGAGCAGAATAAAGAAAAAAGAATGAAAAGAACTGAGGACAGTCTCAGAGACCTCAGGGACAACATTAAACGCACCAACATTTGAAGTATAGGGGTCCAAGAAGAAGAAGAGAGAAAGAAAGGGTCTAAGAAAATACTTGAAGAGATTACAGTCGAAAACTTCCACAACATGGGAAAGGAAATAGTCAATCAAATCCAGGAAGCGCAGAGAGTCCCTTACAGGATAAACCCAAGGAGAAACACGCCAAGACACATATTAATCAAACTGTCAAAAATTAAATACAAAGAAAAAATATTAAAAGCAGCAAGGGAAAAGCAACAAATAACATACAAGGGAATCCACATGAGGTTAACAGCTGATCTTTTAGCAGAAACTCTGCAAGCCAGAAGGGAGTGGCAGGACATATTTAAAATGATGAAAGGGAAGAACCTACAACCAAGATTACTCTACCCAGCAAGGATCTCATTCAGATTTGAAGGAGAAATTAAAACATTTACAGACAAGCAAAAGTTAAGAAAACTAAGCACCACCAAACCAGCTCTACAACAAATGCTAAAGGAACTTCTCTAGGCAGGAAACACAAGAGAAGGAAAAGACGTACAATAACAAACCCAAAACAATTAAGAAAATGATAATAGGAACATACATAGCAATAACTACCTTAAATGTAAATGGATTAAATGCCCCCACCAAAAGACATACACTGGCTGAATGGATACAAAAACAAGACCCGTTTATACGCTGTCTACAAAAGACCCACTTCAGACCAAGGGACACATACAGACTGAAAGTGAGGGGATGGAAAAAGATATTCCATGCAAATGGAAATCAAAAGAAAGCTGGAGTAGCAATACTCATATCAGACAAAAGAGACTTTAAAATAAACATTATTACAAGAGACAAGGAAGGATGCTACATAATGATCAAGGGATCAATCCAAGAAGAAGATATAACAATTGTAAATCTTTATGCACCCAACATAGGAGCACCTCAATACATAAGGCAAATGCTAAGAGCCATAAAAGTGGAAATCGATAGTAACACAATAATAGCAGGGGACTTTAACACCTCACTTATACCAATAGACAGATCATCCAAACAGAAAATAAATAAGGAAACACAAGCTTTAAATGATACATTAGATCAGATGAACTTAATTGATATTTATAGGACATTCCATCTAGAAACAATAGAATACACTTTCTTCTCAAGTGCACATGGAACGTTCTCCAGGATAGATCACATCTTGGGTCACAAATCAAGCCTTGGTAAATTCAAGAAAATTGAAATCGTATCAAGCATCTTTTCCGACCACAACGCTATGAGACTAGATATCAATTACAGGGAAAAAAAAACTGTAAAAAATACAAACACATGGAGGTTAAACAGCATGCTACTAAATAACCAAGAGATCACTGAAGAAATCAAACAGGAAATCAAAAACTACCTAGAAACAAATGACAATGAAAACACAATGACGCAAAACTTATGGGATGCAGCAAAAGCAGTTCTAAGAGGGAAGTTGACAGCAATACAATCCTACCTCAAGAAACAAGAGGGTCTTCCCTGGTGAAACAGTGGTTAAGAATCCACCTGCCAATGCAGGGGACACGAGTTTGATCCATGGTCTGGGAAGATCCCACATGCCACGGAGCAACTAAGCCCCTGTGCCACGCAAGCCACAACTACTAAGCCCTTGGGCCACAACTATTGAAGCCCGTGCGCCTAGATACAGCCCATGCTCCACAACAAGAGAAGCCACTGCCATGAGAAGCCCGTGCACTGCAATGAAGAGTAGCCCCTGCTCGCTGCAACTACAGAAAGCCCACATGCAGGAACGAAGACCCAAAACAGCCAAAAAAAAAAAGGAAAGAAAAAGAAACAAGAAAAATCTCAAATAAACAACGTAACCTTACACCTAAAGCAGTTAGAGAAAGAACAAAAAAAAAAACCCCAAAGCTAGCAGAAAGAAAGAAATCATAAATCAGATCAGAAATAAATCAAAAAGAAATGAAGGAAACAATAGCAAAGATTAATAAAACTAAAAGCTGGTTCTTTGGAAGATAAACAAAATGGATAAACCATTAGCCAGACTCATCAGGAAAAAAAGAGAGAAGACTCAAATCAAAATAATTAGAAATGAAAACGGAGAAGTAACAACTGACACTGCAGAAATACAAAGGATTGTGAGAGATTACTATAAGCAACTATATGCCAGTAAAATGGACAACCTGGAAGAAATGGACAAATTCTTAGAAAAGTACAACCTTCCAAGACTGAATCAGGAAGAAATACAAAATATGAACAGACCAATCAGGAGCACTGAAATTGAAACTGTGATTAAAAATCCTCCAACAGGGCTTCCCTGGTGGCGCAGTGATTGAGAGTCCGCCTGCCAATGCAGGGGACGCAGGTTCGTGCCCCGGTCCGGGAAGATCCCACGTGCCGCGGAGCAGCTGGGCCCATGAGCCATGGCCGCTGAGCCTGCGCATCCGGAGCCTGTGCTCCGCAAGGGGGGAGGCCACAACAGTGAGAGGCCCACGTACCACAAAAAAAAAAAAAAAAAAAATCCTCCAACAAACAAAAGCCCAGGGCCAGATGGCTTCACAGGTGAATTCTATCAAGCATTTAGAGAAGAGCTAACATGTATCCTTCTAAAACTCTTCCAAAATACTCCCAAACTCATTCTATGAGGCCACCATCACCCTGATACCCAAACCAGACAGAGACACTACAAGAAAAAGAAAATTAAGGACCAGTATCACTGATGAATATAGATGCAAAAATCCTCAATAAAATACTAGCAAACAGAATCCAACAATACATTAAAAGGATCATACACCATGATCAAGTGGGATTTATCCCAGAGATACAAGGATTCTTCAATATATGCAAGTCAATCAATGTGATACACCATATTAACAAACTGAAGAATAAAAACCATATGATCATCTCAATAGATGCAGAAAAAAGCTTTTGACAAAATTCAACACTGATTTATGACAAAAACTCTCCAGAAAGTGGGCATAGAGGGAACCTATCTCAACATAATAAAGGTCACATACGACAAACCCACAGCAAACATCATTCTCAATGGTGAGAAACTGAAAGCATTTCCTATAAGATCAAGAACAAGACAAGGATGTCCACTCTCACCACTATTATTCAACATAGTTTTGGAAGTAATGGCCAAGGCAATAGGAGAAGAAAAAGAAATAAAAGGAATACAAATCAGAAAAGAAGGAGTAAAACTGTCACTGTTTGCAGATGACATGATACTATACATAGAGAATCCTAACGATGACACCAGAAAACTACTAGAGCTAATCAATGAATTTGGTGAAGTTGCAGGAAACAAAATTAATGCACAGAAACCTCCTACATTCCTATACACTGACAACGAAAGATCAGAAAGAGAAATTAAGGAAACAACCCATTCACCATTGCAACAAAAAGAATAAAATACCTAGGAAAAAACCTACCTAAGGAGGTAAAAGACTTGTACTCAGAAACCTATAAGACACTGATGAAAGAAATCAAAAATGACACAAACAGATGGAGAGATATACCATGTTCTTAGATTGGAAGAATCAATATTGTGAAAATGACTATACTACCCAAAGCAATCTACAGATTAATGCAATCCCTATCAAATTACCTACGGCATTTTTTACAGAACTAGAAAAAAAATTGTAAAATTTGTATGGAGGGCTTCCCTGGTGGCGCAGTGGTTGAAAGTCCACCTACCGATGCAGGGGACACGGGTTCGTGCCTGGTCCGGGAAGATCCCACGTGCCACAGAGGGGCTGGGCCCATGAGCCATGGCCGCTGAGCCTGTGCAGTCCGGAGCCTGTGCTCCACAACGGAAGAGGCCACAACAGAGAGAGGCCCGCGTACCGCAAAAAAAAAAAAAAAAAATTTGTAGGGAGACACAAAACATCCCGAATGGCCAAAGCAATCTTGAGGGAAAAAAAATGGAGCTGGAAGAATCAGACTCCCTGATTTCAGACTATACTACAAAGCTACAGTAATCAAGACAACAAGGCACAAAAACAGGAATATAGATCAATGGAACAGGATAGAAGGCCCAGAGATAAACTCACATACCTATGGTCAACTAATCTATGACAAGGAGGAAAGGATATACAATGGAGAAAAGACAGTCTCTTCAATAAGTGGTGCTGGGAAAACTGGACAGCTACATGTAAAAGAATGAAATTAGAACACTCCCTAACACCATGCACAAAATAAACTCAAAATGGATTAAAGACCTAAATGTAAGACTGGACATTATAAAACTCTTAGAGGAAAACATAGGAAGAACACTCTTTGACATAAATCACAACAAGATCTTTTTTTGACCCACCTCTAGAGTAATGGAAATAAAAATGAAAGTAAACAAATGGGACCTAATGAAACTTCAAAGCTTTTGCACAGCAAAGGAAACTATAAACAGGATGAAAAGACAACCCTCAGAATGGGAGAAAATATTTGCAAATGAATCAACAGACAAAAGATTAATCTCCAAAATATATAAACAGCTCATGCAGCTCAATATTAAAAAAAGAAACAACCCAATCAAAAAGTGGGCAGAAGACCTAAATAGACATTTCTCCAAAGAAGACACACACATGGCCAAGAGGCACACGAAAATCTGCTCAACATCACTAATTATTAGAGAAATGCAAATCAAAACTACAATAAGGTATCACCTCACACCGGTCAGAACAGGCACCATTAGAAAATCTATGAACAACAAATGCTGTAGAGGGTGTGGAGAAAAGGGAACCCTCTTGAATTGTTGGTGAGAACGTAAATTGGTACAGCCACTATGGAGAACAGTATGGAGGTGCCTTAAAAAACTAAAAATATAACTACCATATGACCCAGCAATCCCGCTACTGGGCATATACCCTGAGAAAACCATAATTCAAAAAGTCACATGCACCCCAATGTTCATTACAGCACTATTTACAATAGCCAGGTCATGGAAGCAACCTAAATGCCTATCGACAGATGAATGGATAAAGAAGATGTGGTACACATATACAATGGAATATTACTCAGCCATAAAAAGGAACGAAACTGGGTCATTTGTAGAGATGTGGATGGACCTAGAGACTGTCATACAGAGTGAAACAAGTCAAAAAGAGAAAAACAAATATTGTATATTAACGCACATATGTGGAATCTAGAAAAATAGTATAGATGAACTGGTTCGCAAGGCAGATGGAGACACAGATGTAGAGAACAATTGTATGGACACTAAGTGGGGAAAGTGAGGGGGCGGTTGTGGTGGGACGAATTGGGAGATTGGGATTGACATATATAAACGAATATGTAAAAAATAGATAACTAATAAGAAAATAAATAAATAAAGTAAAATATTTTTAAAAACTAAAAATAGAACTACCATATAACCCAGCAATCCCGCTGCTGGGCATATACCCTGATAAAACCATAATTCAAAAAGAGTCATGTACCACAATGTTCACTGCAGCTCTATTTACAATAACCAGGACATGGAAGCAACCTAAGTGTCCATCGACAGATGAATGGCTAAAGAAGATGTGGCACATATATACAATGGAATATTACTCAGCCATAAAAAGAAACAAAATTGAGTTATTTGTACTGAGGTGGATGGACCTAGAGTCTGTCATACAGAGTGAAGTAAGTCAGAAAGAGAAAAACAAGTACCATATGCTAACACATATATATGGAATCTAAAAAAAAAAAAAAAAAAAGGTTCTGATGAACCTAGGGGCAGGACAGGAATAAAGACGCAGATGTAGAGAATGGACTTGAGGACATGGGGTGGGGAAGGGTAAGCTGGGACGAAGTGAGGGAGTGGCATGGACATATATACACTATCAAATGTAAAATAGATAGCTAGTGGGAAGCAGCCACATAGCACAAGGAGATCAGCTCGGTGCTTTGTGACCACCTAGAGGGGTGGGATAGGGAGGGTGGGAGGGAGACGCAAGAGGGAGGAGATATGGCAACATATGTATATGTATAGCTGATTCACTTTGTTATAAAGCAGAAACTAACACACTACTGTAAAGCAATTATACTCCAATAAAGATGTTAAAAAAATAAATAAAAATGAAAGACACGTGTACCACAGTGTTCATTGCAGCACTATTTACAATAGCCAGGACATGGAAGCAACCTAAATGTCCATCGACAGATGAATGGATAAAGAAGATGTGGCACATATATACAATGGAATATTACTCAGCCATAAAAGAAACAAAATTGAGTTATTTGCAGTGAGGTGGATGGACCTAGAGTCTGTCATACAGAGTGAAGTAAGTAAGAAAGAGAAAAACAAATACCGTATGCTAACGCACATATATGGAACTAAAAAATGGTACTGATGAACCTAGTGGCCGGGCAGGAATAAAGACGCAGATGTAGAGAATGGACTTGAGGACAGAGCGGGCGAAAGGGAAGCTGGGATGAAGTGAGAGAGTAGCATTGACATATATACACTACCAAATGTAAAATGGATGGCTAGTGGGAAGATGTTGCATAGCACAGGGAGATAAGCTCGGTGCTTTGTGATGACCTAGAGGGGTCGGATAGGGAGGGTGGGAGGGAGGCTCAAGAGGGAGGGGATATGGGGGTATATGTATACATATAGCTGATTCACTTTGTTGTGCAGCAGAAACTAACACAACAGTGTAAAGTAATTATACTCCATTAAAGATATAAAAATACATAAATAAATAAACAAATAAAGTTAGTATTAAAAAAAAGAAAGCCCAGAGATAAACCACGCACATATGGTCACCTTATCTTTGACAAAGGAGGCAAGAATTTACAGTGGAGAAAAGACAGCCTCTTCAATAAGTGGTGCGGGAAAACTGGACAGCTACATGTAAAAGAATGAAATTAGAACACTCCCTAACACCATACACAAAAGTAAAGTCAAAATGAATTAAGGACCTAAATGTAAGGCCAGACACTATAAAACTCTTAGGGGAAAATATTGGCAGAACACTCTATTACATAAATCACAGCTAAATCCTTTGTGACCCACCTCCTAGAGCAATGGAAATAAAAACAAAAATAAACAAATGGGACCTAATGAAACTTAAAAGTTTTTGCACATCAAAGGAAACCAAAAATAAGACAAAAAGACAACCCTCAGAATGGGAGAAAATATTTGGAAACGAAGCAACTGACAAAAGAATTAATCTCCAAAATATACAAGCAGCTCATGCAGCTCAATATCAAAAAAACAAACAACCCAGTCCAAAAATGGGTAGAAGCCCTAAACAGACATTTCTCCAAAAAAGATATACAGATTGCCAACAAACACATGAAAAGATGCTCAACATCACTAATCATTAGAGAAATGCAAATCAAAACCACAATGAGGTATCACCTCACACCAGTCAGAATGGCATCATCAAAAAATCTAGGAAGAATAAGTGCTGGAGAGGGTGTGGAGAAAAGGGGACCCTCCTGCACTGTTGGTGGGAATGTAAATTGATACAGCCACTATGGAGAACAGTATGGACGTTCCTTTAAAAACTAAAAATAGAATTACTATATGACCCAGCAATCCCACTACTGGGCATATACCCTGAGAAAACCATAATTCAAAAAGACACATGCACCCCAATGTTCATTGCAGCACTATTTACAATAGCCAGGACATGGAAGCAACCTAAATGTCCATTGACAGATGAATGGATAAAGAAGATGTGGCACATATATACAATGGAATATTACTCAGCCATAAAAAGGAATGAAATTGAGTTATTTGTAGTGAGGTGGATGGACCTAGAGACTGTCATACAGAGTGAAGTAACTCAAAAAGAGTAAAACAAATACCGTATGCTAAAGCATATATTTGGAATCTAGAAAAATCATACTGATGAACCTAGTGGCAGGGCAGGAATAAAGATGCAGATGTAGAGAACGGACTTGAGGACACAGTGGGGAAAGGGAGGCTGGGATGTAATGAGAGAGTAGCATGGACATATATACACTACCAAATGTATAACAGATAGCTAGTGGGAAGCAGCTGCATAGAACAGGGAGATCAGCTCGGTGCTTTGTGACAACCTAAAGGGGTGGGGTAGGGAGGGTGGGAGGGAGGCACAAGAGGGAGGGGATATGGGGATATATGTATTCATATAGCTGATTCGCTTTGTTGTACAGCAGAAACTAACACAACATTGTAAAGCAGTTATACTCTAATAAAGATGTATAAAAAAAAAAAAAGAAATCTAATCCCATGGATGTTTACCCAGATCCCCATAGGCTGGTAGCTCCTTCCCTGAGGAAGTCCTGTACTTTCTAGACCTACAGCCTGGCCCCCAGTAGGTGCCTGATTCTGAATTCCCAAATTCTTTGGGGAAGCAACTCCTAGCCCCCAGTTCAGCTGTCCTGGGCTCTGAATCACGCTAGGGCTGCCCTCCTGGCCTTGGGGCATTCTGGGCATGGAGAGGACCTCTTGTCAGGGCAGGTACTCGGGCCCTGCCGCTCTGATGGGTGGCAAGTGATGCACCCCAAAGAGGAGCAGGCAGGGAGGGAGGCGAGGCTGATGCTCTCACTTGCAGCCCAGTGTCTGAAGGTGGTTCTTCAGGCTGAAATGCAGATGAACAAGGACAGTGTGGCCCTTGGTTGCCCAGCTAACAGAGCTTCTCTGTGTGCAAAACAGCAAGGAACTATTTCTTCATGGTGCAGGTTTATTGCCATGAGGTGGAAAGCAGAATGTCATCTTAATTCATCAGGGAACAGGAGTCAAGAATGTGCCGGAGTGCCAGCTCTGGGCACTGAGCTGCAGCTCTGTTAGAGCCTCACCTAGACCTCAATGAATATAAATCAGCACAGAGGTGCAAGGCTCCACCGTTGGCACCTCCAGCTCCCCTGGCCAGCTGGCCAGGCTGGTGTACAGAGGGCATGTAATCCAGAGTCACTCTGGGGGTCCAGAGACATCCCCAAACCCACAGAAGAGCTACAACCAGGGGGTCTGATGGTTCCCCAGGGAACAACTTTTGGATACAAGGCTCTGCTTAATGACAGAAAGACCTCGGGGTCAAACATGGACTGTATGCGTATGAACATGCTGTGTTTGCGTGCCCTTGGGTGTCTGCGTGACCACATGGACCAAAGGCCACGCAGAGGCCTTCGGTCACCAAGCAAGCCAGGCTGAGCTCTGGGATAGGCCTTGGCCAGTGGGGAGGGCTGTGTGCCCTTCACTGGATCCCTGGGCTATCCCTGCCGGGCACCAAGACCCTGGCACCTCCAGGCCTTCCCCGCTGACCAGGCTGCCACAACACAATGCAGTCAGCAGGTGGCTCGTGCCCTCAGCCTCACAAGGGACAATCTGGGTCACTGCCCCTCCCCCCACTCCCCAAGATGGAAGCCCCTCCTGCCACCAGTCCTTTCTGCTTCCTCCTCCCTGCACAGCCCTGGACTTCCTTTCCCTCAGCCCACCACCATCACCACCTTCCTCTCATGACTCCCGCAGGTCTCTGGCACCTTCATTCCACAGTGATCTGTCTCCTGGCCTTCCCTGTAAACCCTCTCTTGCCTGAGGACATCGCTCCCCAGCAGCCCTCTAGAGGGAGGCTGCTCATCCCCCACTCACTTGATTCAGGAGGCCATCCCCTACTTTATCCTCGGAGCCCCAGCCTCCATGGGCAAAGCCCCTGCCTCTGGGCAGGGCCAACCTTCCACCTTCCCACACCCTGTTGCATCTTGGAATGGCTCCACCCCACCCTGCTCTCATCCTGGGGGCCTTCAGCATCTCTGTGGACATCCACCAATCCCCAGGCCTCTTCGTCCCTTGACTTCCTCATCTCCAGCGACCCTTGAATCACTTTAGGCCCCTGCTCCCTTGGTGCCCCATACCCAAAAAAATGGGCACAGCCCCCACTGTCTGATTACTCCCTCACTCCGAGGTGCCCGCCACCTGGCACTCACCTCCCAAAGAGCTCCAGTCTTCTTTCCTGTCCACCTGCCTTACTCTCATCCCTCCCTGACATAGACTCCATAGGCCAGCACCTCAGACACTCCCTTCCCCACTTCTAGGACACATTATAGGGTCTGCCTCTAGCCCACGAACAAGGGGAGTCACTCTCAAGTGTAAAAGGAGTAGTGCCATGACTCGAGGTGCACTTTAGAGATTCCTCCAGCTGCTGAGGCATTTCTGCTCCAGGGCTCTCAGTGGTGTGGGAAGCCACTGCAGGAACCCATGGAAAGGTGAATGGTGATGGAGAAAAAATGATGGCTGTTGGAGTGAAAAGATGTGAACAAGCCGAGAACTATCTAGGAGGCCAGGCTATAGGACTCTGAGAGAGAGAGCTCAAAGCCGACACTCAAACTTACGACTTGGCAGTTGACTTGACAGGACGCACCCATCCCCAACAGACAAAATACAGGAGGAGGAGCCAGGTCTTGGGATTGGAGGGTGGGGGTGGGAGGAGAGTGAAGACTTCCGGTTTAGACACGTTGAGTTTGAGGAGTATGTGAGCTATCCAGGAAGCAGTTAGGTCTGAAGTTCAAAGAAAGTAGTGTGGGCAGGTGAAGACCCCTGACAAGTGCAAAAGGTCACCCAAAGAGAATACAGAGTGGGAAGAGAAGAGAGCTCAGGACACAGTCTTGAGAAAACCACACTCATGGGCAAGGCAAAGAAAACACGCACCTGAGAAGTTATGCCTAAGAGGCTGGAGGGAAACCAGGAGAAAGCGGTGACAGGAGGCTGCTGGCAACCTCAGAGGGGCTAGTTACAGGGGAGAGGAGGGAGGAAGCCTGGACACAAATGACAGGTAAGGAAGAGGGACTGGGAGAACAGACACCCCTTCCAGGAGCCTTGCCGTGAAGAGAAGCAGGAGGATGGGACCATGCTCCCATCCTGGGAGGGGACACACACGGGTATGTGACCACGTGAGAGCAAGACCTGAATGCATGGGGTCTGCAGGAGGGGGAGCTCTTTAACATGCACCTATTCTCCACTCAGGCCTGGGGCTCCCTTGGGCTCCCTGAGTGTCGGACCTAAGCCCTAGACAGACAGACACCAGGCTGGCCTAGGGGCAACCTCTCAGCAGAACAGGCTGACACACCCTAACTTGTCAAATAGGTCCAAACCAGCCCCTTCCTGGAGAAGCACGGGTACTGACCAGAGCCAGGGCAAACATACCATGTCCAGGATGAACACCTGAGGGCACGTTTGGGGCACCTCTGAGGTTTGTTCTGAAACCTCCGAGCCAAGTAAAGACTGGCCACCCTCTGCCCTCTCAGCAGGAGCAGCACTTCCAGAGCTGCCTGAACAAGTCATGAGACCATTCCCATCAAGAGAAGCAGGAGATTTTTCAATCGTTCGGGGAAAGCAGTGAGTGGCTGAAGCCACCAAAAAGCTGGAGACTCCTGGGCATGTAGTCCAAAGGGTCTGGACCATAAGAAAATCAGTCACTTTGCAACATGGGAGAGAGGAAAAGATTAGATGGTCTTGAGTCAGACACACCTTTTGAACCTCAGCTCTAGCATCTAACTACTGAGTGACCTTGGGTCTCAATTTCTTCATCTGTAAAATGGAGCTAATACCTTTCCTAGAATCGTTTCAAGATTAAATGAGAGAACACAGGTAAACATCAACCTGTCACACAAGAGGACTCAGTCACTGCATGAGAGTAGCAGAATTATCATTTCTTCAGGAGCTGATGGGCAGACGGGCCCTATCACCTGCACTCCCAGAACCATGGCATCCCATGTCACTCACCCGGATGCCGCGGCTATAGGGGATAAGCTTGAGAATGCGCAGGGACTGTACGCCATCGGCGATGTTGAGGTAGGGGTAGTGCTTGCCCTTGATCTTGCGGAGACTGTAGGGGATGAAGATGATGATGATAATGATCACATCTAGCAGGTTGTAGCCATCCTTCCAGTAGTTGATGGGGTCCACGTAGAGCTTCATGCAGAACTCGGAGCTATAGATGGACACAAAGATGAGCTCTGAGACCTACAGGGGTGGTAAGGGTAGGAGGGTCAGACCAAGCTGCAGACCTCACCCCTGCCTGGGCCACCCCATCAGGTGTGTGTGTTGGCGGGGCGAGGGTGGGAGCGGGTGCTCCTAAGTCAGCCACAAGACAGAGAAAGCCAGGCAGAGTCCCTGGCATACAGTGGACACAATGTGCCTGATTCCCTTCTCTTTCTGTGTCTTGCCTACCCTGTGGCCCCGAGCTTAGGGCTGGGTTTGACCCAGATAGCTTGGGAATGACTGACTGACCGATGGACAGAATGACTATTGAGGCCTGGTGGGAGGTGCGTGTCAGGCAACCCGGATTTCCAAAGAGAAGATCCCAAGAGCCTTCTGGCCAACCTGAATACCCAGACTTTTGGGAAAGGAGATGAACTACTCACACATATACTTTATTTACTCTATTATCACACATACTTAAAATCAGTTAATTAATCTGCTTCTGAAGAACATTCTGCTTTTTTCCCCCACTTTTATACTTTATGAAACAATCTCATTCAAATTCTTCTCATGCATCTACAACTCCAGTGGCTTTGATTTTACCAAAAGGTACTTTTTGAGTCATCTGAGTTTTTCCTTATCATCAATGAATTCATTCATTGAGGAAGCTTTGATTAAGCATCTACCACATGCCAAGCAAGCACTGTTTCAGGCACAGGGAAATGAAACAATGAGACAGTCTCTTTTTTTTTTTTTTAGAAGTTAATTTTTTTTATTGGGAAACCAAGGTAACAAACCTAAACTTATTGAAAATGAAATCAGTAACTAAGACTCTGCAGTCCCCATCCCCAACCAGCACCAAGGCCTCTGTTTGGCCTAACCCCAGTTTCTCTCGTCCCCAAAAGAACAACCATGTGAAGAACCTGGGGTCAACCTCAGGGCACACACTGCAACTCCCTCTACCCCACCCTCAACTGACACACACAGCCTGGATCAGCAGGCTGGGTCTAGGCCCAAGGAGGGAATAGTGAGGTTTCCTGGGTGGCAGGGAATCCCACCCCAACCTGGTCAAAATCCCAAGTTAGGAAAGGAAGACAGAAGGGAGACTGGCTTGCCCACCCACTCCCCTCCCCTCAGTCCCCCCAGACAACAGGCTCACATCCCTGATCAGTAACACTGTGATTCTGAAGTGTCAGTAGGGCTCCCAGTGGCTTCACCAGATTACTGCAAAGGGCCCAGGGGAGGGGGCAGGCATTTACCCTGCCACCTGTTCAGTATTAGCCAGCCAAGCTGCTGCCTTCAGCTTGTGCTGTGGCCCCTCTCCCCTGTAGACACCCACGGCTGGGGACCAGGCCTCCTGCCAGAGAGAAATGAGTCCAGGAGGCCCTTGCTTCCCCAGCCAGGGAGGAAGGATGGCCTGGGAAGCCTGGGACGGCTACACCAGCTTCTTGGCTTCCAAGAAGCTCTTGGGATGTCGCATCTGCCCGACGCCAATGGCTACGAGAATGAGGGTCTGCAGGATAGATCACCACAGCATGCCCAGGAAGCTGACGGTCTAGTAGGGGAGACGGAAATGAATGTTTAGACAAATACATACGTAACATCAGACAGGAAGGAAAGTGAAACAGCCAAAGGGGAGAGAGGGGCTGGCCAGGGTGGGGAGGGGCAGGCATGGCAGCTACTTTAGAAAAGGTGCTGAGTGGAGGCCTTGCTAAAGCCAGGGATGGAGCCATAATAAAAACTGGGAGACTGCTCCCCAATGGCGAGTACAAGGGCCTTAAGGGGAGCAAGGAACAGCAAAGCCAGAAAGGGGTGAGCAGAGCAGGAGATGCAGTTGGAGGGGCGGGCCATGTAGGGAGGGCCTTGTAGGCCTGGTGAGGGCTGTGAACTTTAACCTCAGCCTTGGAGGAGTTTGAGCAAGGGAGTGATGTGAACTGATTTACATTTTAAAGAGATCTCCGTGGAAAAGAGACCGTGGGGGAACTGGCAGGAGTAGCAACTGGGAGGCAAGTTAGGGAGGAGGCGCTAGATAGTAGAAGAACCATCATCCAGGCAAGAGACGAGGTTAGATTGTATTGGAGTGGGGGACAGTGTGGAGCTGAAGAGAAGAGGACAGATTCCGGAAGTATTTTGTGGGCAGTGATGACAGGACTTGCTGATGGACTCAGGGGTGCACAGGGTAGAGAGAAGGCAAGGAAGACTCTAGTGCTTCACACAGAGCAACTGGGTAAACGCCGATACCTTTAACTGAGATGAGTTTGGGGTGGGGTGAAGGGGGGCTAGAGAGAGTTTCTATTTCCATTTCTAGAGGGAAATAGAAAAGGTTTTGAGATACACCACCTTTTAAATATGTCAGATGCTGTCACTGGAAATTGTAACTCAAGCCACAACTATCCCTTTGGAAAACATGAGGGCAGCTGGTGGTGTTATTTGTCCTGTATACTTATATTTGTGGTCACCACATGGCAACCATTTACATACACTTTTATGTTTGTTAACTACAATGAAACATTTAATATACACAAAAAGGTATAAAGAATAATATAATGAACAACCATATACCACCACCCAGCTTAAGAAATAAAATATTACCATTACAGGCAGAGCCTCATATCCATCAGATCCCCTTCCCTTCCCACAAAAGTAATCCTGTTTTAAATCTGGAGTATGTCTTGCTCGTGTGTTTTATACTTTTACCACATATGTATCCCTAAAAGTACATAGTATGGTTTTGCATTTTTTATACACTACATAAATTGCATATACATTACAGTATTCTTTGGGCGATTTTTTTTCATTTAAAATTATAAGATTCATCCATGTTGATATACGTAAACCTAGTTTAGTGTTTCACCACTATTTAGCAATTCCACTTATGAAAATACTATAATTTCTTTATCCAGTTACCCATTGAGTGATATTTAGCTTCTTTGTAATTTTTTACTACTGCAAAGAGTACAAAAAGTTTGAGTCAGGTTGCGGGGCCATTTAAAAAGTGGACTTAAGGTCCTTTGCCCCTGGGCCCTCTCCCCAACCAGATCGTGGGCAAGATGGCTGGGTGTGCAGCATCCTCGAACCCATGAGCAGTTCCTCCGTGCCCCTAGGGACCCCAGCCCCTGCCACAGCAGATTCTGAGCACCCCTTGGGCTCCCAGCTGCTGGGCCGCCAGCACCAACTTCTGGAGCACCCGAAAGGGAATTCTCCTGTTTGCTAAGATGCTATTGTGCCTGGTGATTCTGACCTGCCTTGACTGCTGATTGAGATGATCTTTGCTGCTATATTCTTTATCATCTATGTGTGTTACCTGCACACCGAGATATAGGCTATCAACTGGCCTTGGAGTGATTTCTTCCAAACCCACACAGTGGTCATCCTCTACCTGATCACCTCAACCGTTGTCCTTGTTGAGAGAAGAAACCACTCCAAAATCATCACAGGAGTACTGGGTCTAATTGCTGGGTGCCTACGTGGCCATGATGCCCACGTTACCTTCCCCTTGCGGCAGCAGACACAGCTGCCCCACTAACCCTGCAGATTGCCAGCTGTAGTTGAACTCCCTTCATTTCTCTCTGAAACCTGCAAATAACACCTCCATCAAAATAACTCTCTGCGCTTACAACACTCCCAACCAGCTCGTATTCCCATGTTTTACTGTACACAGGTGTAGTTTTTCTCCGTTACATACCTAGGAGTGGAATTACCTGATTGTAGAATATGAGCATCTTCAGCTTCACTGGATTTTGCCAAATTGTTTTCTGAAGCTATTGTACTAATTTACTTTAATATCAATGATGCTCCTTTTTTTTTAATTTCTATTGGAGTATAGTTGTTTCACAATGTTATGTTAGTTTCTGCTGTACAGCAAAGTGAATGTTATATGTATACATGTAGCCCCTCTTTTTTAGATTTCCTTCCCATTTAGGTCACCAGAGCATTGAGTAGAATTCCCTGTGCTATACAGTAGATTCTCATTAGTTACCTATTTTATACATAGTAGTATATATATATGTCTATCCCAATCTCCCAATTCATTCCTCCACCACCCTCCCCGCCTTGGTATCCATAAGTTTGTTCTCTACATCTGTGTCTCTATTTCTGCTTTGCAAATAAGTTCATTTGTACCATTTTTCTAGATTCCACATGTAAGCGATATTATACGATATTTGTTTTTCTCTTTCTGACTTACTTCTGAACAATGCTTTTTTTTTTTTTTAACATCCTTACCAATACTTCCTACTGTTGGACTTCTTAATTTTTGTCAATCTGATGAATATGAAATGGTATCTTATTTTTCAGTTTGTCATTTCTCTAATTATTAATGAAGTTGGGCATCTTTTTATATGTTTAAATTGTAAATTGCCTGTTCCTAATCTGTTGCCAAATTTTCTGCTAGATTGTTTTGTCTTTTTCTTATTGATTTGGAAGACAATATATCACATACTTTGAATCCTAAGCCTTTACCTGTTATATGTGTTTCAAATAGCATCTCCTACAGTGACTTATCTTTTCACCTCTTTAATGATCTTTTGATGAATAGAAATTTAAAGTTTTAATGGAATCAAATTAAGCAAACTTTTTCTCCATGGCTTATTTATTTCATACCTTAAGATACCTTTCCCTTCTGAGATCATATAAATCTATATTTTCTTCTAAAAATTGAAAGTTTCACTTTTCAAGTTAGGTCTTTAGCTGTGTATGCTGGAAGGTAGAGATCCAATTGTGTTTTTTCTTTCCACATACTGTTTAATGAAGAATTTATCTTCCACCACTCATTTGCAGTGCCATCTGACAGGGGTCAGGTTTTCATACAAGCCAGGTCTGTTTCTGAGCCCTCTATCCTGTTCCATTGGTCTATCTGTCTATCCACGCATCATCACCCTGCTTTAATTACTGCAGCATTATAGGAAGTCTTATTACCTGGTAAGTCAAGACTTCTCCCCTTTTCACTTTCAAAACCATCTTGGTTTTTATATTTCATTCTTTTATCTAAATTTTAGCATCAGCTTTTGGCAACCCATAAAAAAATCCTGCCAGACTTCTTATTGGAATTTCATTGATATAATAGCTTAATTAGGGAAGATTGCATCTTGAAGAAACTAAGTCTTTCTATGCATGATCTGATATACCCTTCCATTTCTTTGTCTTCTTTAATGACCTTTATAGATTTTTTCCTCCTTAAAAATCACCCAAGATTTTATTAGCTTTGCCTCCAAGTACTTTTTGTATTTTATTAGAAGTGCTATCATTTTTGTTGCTGACATATTAAATATATTTTATTTATTAATCACATATCCACCAAGTTTGCTGGACTTTATTATTTATTAACTTTATTAATTGTATTAACTTCATTAATTAATAATTCTTCCAGATTCTTTTGGAATTTCTATACAGGAATCATAACACCTGTGAATAATGACAGTCTTTTAAAACTTTCTTTCTAATCCGTAATGTTTTTTATTCCTTTTCCTTGTATTATACATTGGCTAAGACGCTAATACAAATCTTGTCAATAATAACTGGCCTACACCTTTAAAGGGAACACTGTTACAGTTTCACCTCTGAGTGTGAATTTTGATGTAGGTTTTTCATCGGTACTCTTAATCACTTAAAACAAATCCTTTCTACTCCTAGTTTGCTAAATTTTTATCATGAAAGATATTCATGATAAACATTTTTCTACATCTCTTAAAGTGATTTTATTGGAGTTTTTTACTCATTTAATATTTTAAGCTGGTTAATAAAATTTCTACATTTTTCTAATATTCACATTCCTGGAAAACCCCAACTTGGCAATGCTATATTACCTTCTTCATATATTTTTTAAAATTCAGTTTCCTAATATTCTGTTTGGGATTTTTATGTCCAAGCTCATGATACTGGGTGTAATTTTCCTTTTTCATATGGTCATTGTCTAGTTTTGTTTTGGCATGACGGATATACAGTTGTCCCTTGGTATTCCCAGGGGATTGGTTCCAGGACCTCACCCCCCATGGATACCAAAATCCAAGGATGCTCAAGTCCCTTATATAAAAAGGCATAGTATTTGTATATAACCTATGTACATCCTCCCCACGTACTTTAAATCATCTCTAGATTACTTATAGTACTATACTTGACCTTAGCCAAAAGGCCGAGAAGCGATCTAGATTATATATAGTAATCTAATACTAATACAACATAAATGCTATCTAAATAGTGGTAAATACAATGTAAGTTCTATGTAAATAGTTGCCAGGCAAGCAGCAAATTCAAATTTTGCTTTTTGAAATTTTCTGTAATTTTTTTTCTTAGAATACTTTTGATCCCTGGTTGGTTGAATCCATGGATTTGGAAACCACGATACACAGGGCCAACGGTACTGGCTTAACGAAATTAACTGTCTGTGGGCGGGGCAGATATGCTCATTTATCTAATCACTAAAAGCGTTTTGTATGTTTGGAATTATATCTTCCATGAATGTAAAACCATCTGGTTCAAGTTACTTTTTTTTTGTTTTAGGAGATGGAAAATTTTCACTACTAATCCAATGTTTTATAAACACTAAAGGACATATATGAACACATATTTTTTCAAGTATTTCCTTTTTTATTGAGAGTTTTGTAATTTTTTTCTAGAAAATTATCTTATTTCAGCTAGGTTTTCAAATTTATTGCCATAAAATTATTAGATTTCTGACATCTATTGTAAATAGTGGTAAATGCAATTTCTCTTTTTAATCCCTAACATGATTCAGGGCTTCACTGACAACTTATCATGATTGTCTCATCAAGAAAGTTATTTTATAATTATTTTCTAAGATCTAACTTTTGGCTTTGTTGATCCCTTTGTGTTGAATCTTTGTTTTCCATTTCATTAATTTTTGCTCTTACCTATTTCCTTTTTTTTTTTCATTTTAACATCTTTATTGGGGTATAATTGCTTTACAATGGTATGTTAGTTTCAGTTTCACAACAAAATGAATCAGTTATATATATACATATGTTCCCATATCTCTTCCCGCTTGCGTCTCCCTCCCTCCCACCCTCCCTATCCCACCCCTCCAGGCGGTCACAAAGCACCGAGCTGATCTCCCTGTGCTATGTGGCTGCTTCCCACTAGCTATCTACCTTACGTTTGGTAGTGTATATATGTCCATGCCTCTCTCTCGCTTTGTCACAGTTCACCCTTACCCCTCCCCATAGCCTCAAGTCCATTCTCTAGTAAGTCTGTGTCTTTATTCCTGTTTCATCCCTAGGTTTTCCATGACATTTTTTTCTTAAATTCCATATATATGTGTTAGCATACGGTATTTGTCTCTCTCTTTCTGACTTACTTCACTCTGTATGACAGACTCTAGGTCTATCCACCTCATTACAAATAGCTCAATTTCATTTCTTTTTATGGCTGAGTAATATTCCATTGTATATATGTGCCACATCTTCTTTATCCATTCATCCGATGATGGACTCTTAGGTTGTTTCTACTTTCCTTTTTTTTTTTTTCCTTTACTTTTCCTTCCTTTTTCTCCCTTTGGATTTTATTCTGTTGCTCTTTTCCAACAGGTCAGCTCAATAATTTTTAAAATTGAGATATAATTCATGTACCATAAAATTCATCATTTTAAAGTGTAGAATTCAGTAGGGAGGGGGTTCATTTTGAGTATTTATTATCTTTAGGTTTTGATTGTGGTAAAATATACATACCATGAAATTGATCATTTTAAAGCATTTTTAGGTATACAATTAATTCAGTAGTATTAAGTATTCACGTTATTACACAATTATCCCCACTATCCACTCCAAGAACTATTTCACTATCCTAAACAAAAACTCTGTATCTAATAAACAATAATTCCCATCCTCCTCTCTAGCCATCTCATAGTAAACTCTATTCTACTTTCTGTATGAATTTGCCTATTCTAGGTACTTCATATAAGTGCAACCATATAATTTTTGCCCTTTGTGTGTCTGGTTTATATATCACTCAGCATGATGCTTTCAAGGTTCACCCCCATTGTAGCATGTATCACAATTCCATTCCTTTTTAGGGCTGAATAATATTCCATTTTATGAATATACCAAATCTTCTTTATCCATTCACTGGTTGATGGATACATGGGTTGCTCCCACCTTTTGGCTATTGAGAATAATGCTGCTATGAACATTGCTGTGTGACTATCTGTATTAGTCCCTGTTTTCGATTTTTGGGGGTATACACCTGGAAGTGGAATTCCTGGATCATATGGTAATTCTATGATTAACTTTTTGAGGAAATACCAAAATATTTTCTATAGTGGCTGCATGATTTCACATTCCAATCAGCAATGCACAAGGGTTCTAATTTCTCCACATCCTCATCAACACCTGTTATTTTCCTTTTTTTTTTTTTTTTTTGCGGTATGCGGGCCTCTCACTGTTGTGGCCTCTCCCGTCACGGAGCACAGGCTCCGGACACGCAGGCTCAGCAGCCATGGCTCACGGGCCCAGCCACTCCGTGGCATGTGGGATCTTCCTGGACCGGGGCACGAACCCATGTCCCCTGCATCAGCAGGCGGACTCTCAACCACTGCGCCACCTGGGAAGCCCTATTTTCCATTTTATGGGGAGAGGGGTTTTGTTTGTTTTTATACTAGCTATCCTAATGGGTGTGAAGTTGTATCTCATTGTGGTTTTGATTTGCATTTTGCATTCTGATGACTAGTGATGCTGAACATCTTTTCATGCACTTACTGGTCATTTGTATGTCTGCTTTGGAGAAATGTCTATTCAAGTCCTTTGCCTGTTTTTGAATTGGGTTTTTGTTGTTGTTGTTGAGTTGTGGAAATTCTTTATATGTTCTAGATATTAATCCCTTACCAGATATATAATTTGCAAATATTTTCTCCTATTCTGTGGGTCATATGTTCACTCTCTTGATTGTATCCTTAGATTCACAAATGTTTTTAATTTTGATGAAGTCCAATTTATCTATTTTTTCTTTTGTTTCCTGTGCTTTTAATGTCATATCTAAGAGTCCATTGCCAAATCCAAGGTCATAAAGATTTACCCCTATGTTTTCTTCTAAGAGTTTCTTCTAGTTTATATATTTTGGATTTTGATCCATTTTCAGTTAATTTTTGTGTGGGTGTGGCTGCGTTGGGTCTTCGTTGCTGCACATGGGCTTTCTCTAGGTGCGGCAAATGGGGGCTACTCTTCATTGAAGTTTGAGGGCTTCTCATTGCAGTGGCTTTTCTTGTTGCAGAGCACGGGCTCCAGGCACACAGGCTTCAGTAGATGTGGCACCTGGGCTCAGTAGTTGTGGCTTGAGGGCTCTAGAGAGCAGGCTCTGTAGTTGTGGTGCACGGGCTTACTTGCTCCATGGCACGTGGGATCTTCCTGGACCAGGGATTGAACCTGTGTCCCCAGCATTGGTAGACAGATTCTTAACCACTGCACCACCAGGGAAGTCCAAAGTTAATTTTTATATATGGTGTGAGGCAGGGGTCTAACTTTACTCTTTTGCATGCGGATATCAAGTTGTCCTACCACCATTTGATGAAAAGATTATTTTTCTCCCCCTGAAAAGTCTTGGCACCCTTGTCAAAAGTCAATTGGCCATAGATATTTGGATTTATTTCTAGAATCTCAATTCTATTCCATAGGTCTATGTCTGTCCTTATGTGAGTACCACACTCTTTTCATTATTGTATCTTTGTAGTAAGTTTTGAAGTCAGAAAGTGCAAGTCCTCCAACTTTGTTCTTCATTTTCAATGTTGTCTTGGCTATTCACATTCATATGAATTTAAGGATGTGCTTTTCAATTTCTTTTTTGTGAAGGCTGTTGAAATTTTGATAGGGATTGAATTGAATTTGTAGATCACTTTGGATAGTCCTCTTAACAGTTTTGTAATCCATGAATATAGGATGTCTTTACATTTATTTAGGTCTTATTTAATTTCTTTCAGCAAAGTTGTATAATTTTCAGTATACACATCTCTCATCTCCTTGGCTAAATTTATTCCTAGGTATTTTATTATTTTGAATGCTACTATAAATGGAATTTTCTTAATTTCCTTTTCAGATTGTTCATATTAGTGTATAGAAATACAACTAATTTTTGTTGTTAATCTTGTATCCTGCAACTGTGCTGAATTCATTTAATAGCTCTAATAGTTGAGTTTGTATATGTGTGTATTCTTTAGGATTTTCTAAGATCAAGTCATAAGATCAAGTCATCTACAAATAAAGATAATTTCGGTTCTTCCTTTCCAATTTGGATAAATTTTAACTCTTTTTCTTGCCTAAATGCTCTGGCTAGAACTTCCAGTACAATGTTGAATAATGGTGAAAGCAGGCATCTGTCTTATTCCTTATCTTAGGGGAAAGATTTTCAGTCTTTCACCACTGGGTGTGATGTTAGTTGTGGATTTCTTCATAATTACCCATTATCAAGTCAAGAAATTTTCCTTCTATTTCTAGTTCAAATTGTTTGTTTGTTTGGTTTTTTAATCATGAAAGGGTATTGGATTTTGCCAAATGCTTTTTCAGCATCTACTGAGATAATTATATCAATTGTTTCCTTCATTCTATTGATGTACTACATTCGTTGATTTTTTTCTGTGTTGAACCACCCTTGCATTCCTGGGATAAATCCCACTTGGTCATGGTGTATAATCTTTTTAAGCATGCTGCTGGGTTCAGATGTAAGTATCTCAACTATTATTGCACCTATATTCATAAGGGATGTTGGTCTCTAGCTTTCTTGTGATGTCTTTGGCTTTGGTCTCAGGGTAATGTTGGCCTCACAGAATGAATTCAGAAATATTCCCTCCTTTTCTATTTTTGGAAGAGTTTGAGAAGGATTGGCATTCAATCTTTTTAAAATGCAGGGTAAAATTAACTAGTGAAGACATGTGGTCCTGTGCATTGCTTTGTTGGGAGGTTTTTTGATTAGTGATTCTCTCTCTTTATTTACAGGTCTGTTTCAGTATGTCTGTTTTCTATTTCTTCTTGAGTCAGGTTGGTAGTTGGTATGCTTCCAGGATTTTGTCCATTTCATCTAGGTTATCTAATTTGTTGGTGTACAAAGTGTTCACAGTATTCTGCTATAAAACTTTTCTTTTCTATAAGGTCATTTGTAATGTCCCAACTTTCATTTCTGTTATTAGTAATTTAAGTCTTCTTTTTCTTAGTCAATCTAACTAAAGGCTTATGAATTTTGTTGATCTTTTCAAAGAACTGAATTTTTATTTTATTGACTTTTCTCTATTATTTCTCTATCTTGTTTCTCACTCTAATCTTTTTCGTTTCCTTTCTTCTGCTAGTTTTGGGTATAGTTTGTTCCTCTTTTTCTAGTTCCTTAAGGTGTAAAATTAGGTTATTAATTTGAGATCTTTCTTCTTTTCTAATGCAGGCACTTACAAGTATAAATATCACTCTGAGCACTGCTTCTGTTGCAACCTATAAGTTTCATTATGTTATATTTTCATGTTCATTTGTCTTAAAGTATTTTCTAAATTCCTTTGTGATTCCTTCTTTGACCTATTGGTTATTTAAGAATGTGTTGTTTAATTTCCATATATTTGGAAATTTTCCAGTTTTCCTGCTGTTGCTGATTTTTAGTTTTACTCCATAGTTGTCAGAAAAATACTCTGTATGATTTCAATAGTTTTTAATTTACTGAGACTTGTTTTGTTGCCTAACATATGGTCTATCCTGTAGAATGCTCCATAGGTACTTGAGAAAAACTATTATATCTTATTGATGAACTGACCCTATTGTCAATACATAATGTCCTTCTTTGTCTCTTGTAACATTTTACTTTAATGTCTATTTTGTCTGATATGAGTATACCCAACCCAGCTCTCTTTTGGTTTCTATTTGCATGGAATACCTTCTTGCATTTTTCACTTTCAACCTATTTGTATCTGGATCTCAAGTGAATCTCTTGTAGACAGCATATATTTGGATTTTTTAAAGAATCAATTCTGTCTTAATTGGACAGTTTAATTCATTTATATTTAAAGTAATTACTGATGAGGAAGAAACTACTCCTGCCATTTTGCTGTTTGTTTAATATATGTCACATCTTTTTTGTTCCTCAGTTCCTCCATTACTGCTTTCTTTGGTGTTTTAGGGGTTTTTTTGTAGTGTACCATTTTGATTCTTTTCTCATTTCTTTTTCTGCATTTTTAAAGTTATTTTCTTGGTGGTTACCCTTGAGATTACAATCAACCTCTTAAATGTACAACAATCCATTTTTAACTAATACCACCTTAGCTTCAATAGTATATTAACAATTCTGTTCCTACACAGCTCCATCCCCCTCTTCATGTTTCTGTTGTCACAAAATACATCTGAATACACTGAGTGCCCATTAACTATATAATTATTGTTTTGTGCATTCATATTTTAAACCATACAGACAAAGAAGGGAGCTACGAACCCAAAATACAATACTGGCTTTTATATTCACCTATGTAGTTACATTTATCAGTGTTCTTTATCTTGTCATAGGGCTTAAGGTACTATCTAGTTTCATTTCCACCTAAAGGACTATCTTTAGCATTTCTTGTAGCACAGGTCTACCAGAAGCAAACTCCCTCAGCTTTTGTCTATCTGGAAATATCTTAATTTCTTTGGCATTTTTTGAAGGATAGTTTTGCTAGATATAGAATTCTTGGTTGACAATATTTTTCTTTCAGTACTTTAAATATGTCATTTCACTGCCACTGTCCTCGTAGTTTCTGAGGAGAAATCAGCTGTTAATCTTATGGAGGATTCCTTATATGTAACAAGTTGCTTCTCTCTTGCTGCTTTCAGGATTCTGTCTTTGACTTTTGATAGCTTGATTATAATGTGTCTCAGTGTGGATCTCTTTGTTTCTCCTTCTTGGAATTCACTGAGCTTCTTGGATGTATATATTCTTTATCAAATTTGCAAGGTTTTGGGCGATTATTTCATCAAATATTCGTTCTTCCTCTTTCTCTCTCTCCTCTCCTTCTGGAATGCGTGTGTATGTTAATATGCTTGATGGCGCCCCTCAAGTTTCTTAGACTCTGTTCATTTTCATCATTCTTTTTTCTTTCTGCTCCTCAGGCTGAATAAGTCCAAGTGATTTGCCTTCAAGTTCACTGATTATTTCTTCTGGGTGCTCAAATCTGCTCTTGAACCCTCTAGTGAATTTTTTAATTATTATATTTTTAGCTCCAGAATTTGTTTCATTCCTTTTTATAATTTCTATTTACTGATATATTCTATTTCCTGAAACACTGTTCTCCTGGTTACCTTTAGGTCTTTGCCTGTGGTTTCCTTTAGGTCTCTGAGCATATTTTACATAATTGACTTTAAGTCTCTGTCTAGTAATTCCCATTACTAGTTTCTGTTCATTTCTCCTGTGTAAAAGCCATCCTTTCTTGTTGCTTTGCATGCTTCATACTTTTTTTTGAAAACTGGACATTTTAAGTTGTACAATGTGGTAACTCTGGAAATCAAATTCTTCCCTCTCCTCAGGGTTTGTTTTTGTTGCTTTTTGTGGGTAGTAGCTGTTTGTTTAGTGACTTGTCTAAACAATTTTTGTAAAGACTGTATTCTTTGTAATGTATGGTCTCTGAAGTCTCTTCCTCTGTAGTTTCTGGTCAGCTAGTAAACAGAGATTTTCTTAAATGCCTCAGGCAAAAAGAGGGAAGGGAGGGAAGGAGAAAGAAGACAGAGAGAAAGAAAGTAAGGAAGGAAAGAAGGAAGGAAGAGAAAAGGAGAGAGGAAGGGAGGGAGAAGAAAAACTCTCTTAGTCTTTGCAGATGGGCTCTGTGTTGAGGAACTCCTTCAATGCTGAGCCAGGCCACTTACAGCTGTACATTAGCATTCACTTTGGGCTTCTGCTGAGCCTAAAGATCAGTCACAGTGAAAGCGTGGGATGTTCTCAGTTATTTCCTAAGCATGTGTCTCGTCCTGTGAATGTATGGCATACATGGGAGTTTTTCAATGTCCTATCTTTCCAAAGAATCTCTCTCCCTGGATTGTCCTCTCAGGCTTTCAGCGTATCTATTGTTTGCCTCAAGTGTTATTTTTTTGCTCCAGGTGGCAGTGGATCATTCATTTGCTTTTCAGTGGTTTTGAGAAATGCCCTCTGCATAGCCACCTTTTTGTCCTGAGAAAGTTCCAGATTATCCAAAACAAAGAGAATAGCTTTGGATCAGTCCTTCAGGCAGCCTCCTCAGATAGGTCAAAACAGACAAACAATTCTTTAAGAACAAAATCTTCTCTGTTGTTTCTGGACCCAGGGACTAGGGTCCCACGTGGGGAACACAGGCTGCCACCTTCAGAACCATCACCATGCTGAGGAGGGGTGTGGGCCAAAGACAAGTAAAAATGCTACAAAGTTTTCCTACCTTTTTTAAGTTGCCCCTTTCTTGATTCAGTGTTCACTCAGTTACTATAAACCTTTGGCTATTTTCCAGAGTTCTGACCGTTTTGCCCTCTTTTTAGGTGTTTCTGTGGACAGGTGGCCTCTTGGAGCTACCTACTCTGCATTTTCACTGACATTACTCCTCTCCAGTTTTCTTTTTCTCCTCTCCATTTCTGAAGGACAGTTTTTTCTAGGTATTGAATTCTTGTTGGACAGTCTTTCTTTCAGCACTTTGAATATGACATTGCTTGCCTTCTGGCCCCTGTGGCTTCGGATGAGAAATCAGCTATTCATTTTATTGAGGACCCTTTTTATGTAATGAATCACTTCTCTATTGATGGTCTCAAATTCTCCCTTGGTCTTTGTCTTTCAACAAATTGTTTATAGTGTGTCTAGGTGGATCTCTGGGTTTATCCTACTAGGAGTTTGTTGATCTTCTTGCATGTGCAGATTAATGTTTTTCATAAAACTCGGGGAGTTTTTGGCCATTACTTCTTCACATATTCTTTCTACCTTTTCTCTCCTCTCCTTCTGTGACACCTATTGCATGCACGTTTGTATGTTTGATGGTGTTTCATGGGTCTCTGCTTATTTTTATTTATTCATTTTACTTTCTGTTCCTCACACTGGAAATCTCAGTTGACCTACCTTTCTTTTCTTTAATTCTTTCTTCCACTAGCTCAAATCTGCTGTTGAAGTCCTCTCATGAATTCTTTTTTTTTTTTTTGCAGTACATGGGCCTGTCACTGCTGTGGCCTCTCCCGTTGTGGAGCACAGGCTCCGGACACGCAGGCTCAGCAGCCATGGCTCACGGGCCCAGCCGCTCCGTGGCATGTGGGATCCTCCCGGACTGGGGCACGAACCCGTGTCCCCTGCATCGGCAGGCAAACTCTCAACCACTGCTCCACCAGGGAAGCCCCGTCTCGTGAATTCATTTCAATTATTGTACTTTTCAACTACAGGATTTCTGTTTGGTTCTTTTTAATAATTTCTCTTTACTCATATTCTCTATTTGGTGAGACACTGCTCTCATACTTTCCTTTAGTTCTTTAGATTTGGGTTTTTTTTTTTTTTTTTTTGAAATCCTAAGTCCACCAGATGGGCTTCCTTACAACATTTGTAAAATAGTGTTATTAATACACACCTTCCAGGGTGGCTGTTGAGATCATTGAAAATAACATGTATGAAAGCCCCTGGCTAACTATAAAACTGAGAAGTTATTAAGACTCTTAGGGATCCCGATGAAGGTACCAGGAAAGTACTGAGAAGGCCCTGATCTGTCACCTCTAACTAATCTTAAGATTCTTTGCAAGCAGCGAATGAAGGCTAAGGCAGACTTGTAAACTGCTGAGGCATTAAATACATGCCTTGGCAAAGGCTGGGAGACTTATTTGTTCCAGGCATTTAAGGAATACTCTGTTCAATCATTAGCAGACCATTAAGCTAACTGAGCAGAGACTTTGGTGGCCACGCATGACAAAGAATATACACTTTATCGAAATAGTTCAGGAAAGTCACTTTAAAAAAAAAAAAAGGAATGGCAACAACAATAAAACCCTAGGGAGGGGGGAGTATCTGGTTTCCAGAGTTTCCAATCTTATATGATTTAAAGTGTCCAATTTTCAACCCTCAAAAAAAGAAATCATGAGACATGCAGAGAAACAAGAATGTATGGTCTTTACACAAGAAAAAAAGCTATCAATAGAAACTTTTCTTGACTTGCAGAATTTCCCAGTCTGGATCGTGTTGACTGCACACTCATGTTCCTCTGTCCTCTATTGCCTGAAAATAGGCAGCTGGATGAAAAGCCTTGATCAGATTCACGTTTGATCTTTTTGGCAAGATTATAGGTTCTGGGACTTCCCTGGTGGCACAGTGGTTAAGAATCCGCCTGCCAATGCAGGGGACATGGGTTTGAGCCCTGGTCTGGGAAGATCCCACATGCTGCAGAGTGACTAAGCCCATGCGCCACAACTACTGAGCCTGCGCTCTAGAGCCCGCGCGCCACACTACTGAGCCCACGTGCTGCAACAATTGAAGCCTGCATGCCTAGAGCCTGTGCTCCGCAACAAGAGAAGCCACCGCACTGAGAAGCCCGTGCACCGCAACGAAGAGTAGCCCCTACTCGCCGCAACTAGAGAAAGCCCGTGTGCACCAATGAAGACCCAACAAAGCCAAAAAAAAAAAAAAATTAAAAAAAAGATTATAGGTTCTGTTCTTTCATAGGAGGCATATAATGTCTCCTTGTCTCTTTTTATGAGGGAAGCAGTCACTAATGGTCAAAATGCTTAAGTCCTATAATTCATTGGGGGTTGAAAAATTGTGATATTCTATCATTTCATTTTCACTTATTAACTAGGATATTTCTATAAAGACATGTTTCCCCTTACCTACTATGTGGTTACTCAGTAATACAGTTCATATAAGAAAGGTCAGTAATACTTGATTTTTTCCCTTAATTCAACAATTTTTGAGATAAAGTATTAGGTCCTTGTCACCAACCAAAAGTGACCTGTTAGCTTTTTTAGTATAATTATAAGTTTACAGATTATTTGATGAATTTCAAAATCCACTGTAATTATTATCCTTAGTGAGCTCAAAGTTTCCCATCTTTGGCCAGTAGGAGCCTCTTCAAGTTGTCCCCTGAGCCCTTTTGACATGACCCCAGTAATCTTTGATAGCTTCCTTGCTATGTGTACAACAAGATGTTCCTAGCTCATCTGGTGTATTTTCTACAATCAGCCATTTCTCTAAGAATTCCTAGTTTCTTTTAGTGAGAAATGGTATTTCAACATCATATTATGGGACTTCCATGGTGGCGTGGTGGTTAAGAATCTGCCTGCCAATGCAGGGGACACAGGTTCGATCCCTAGTCCAGAAAGATCCCACATGCCACGGAGCAACTAAGCCCGTGCGCCACTACCGAGCCCATGCTCCGCAACCACTGAAGCCCATGCACCTGGAGCCCGTGCTCTGCAGTAAGAGAAACCACCGCAATGAGAAGCCCGCATACCTCAAAGAAGAGTAGCCCCCACTCGACACAACTACAGAAAGCCCGCATGCAGCAACGAAAACCCAACGCAGCCAAAAATTAATTAATTTAAAAAACGATCACATTATGGTCACTAAGGATGCATAATTGCTAAGTTGATCATTGTTCTAGATTTTTCAATGGATAAAGGTAAAATATTTCAGTAGTTTATATTGATACTTCCAATTTAAATGCAGAACTACAGGGCTTTCACTTAACTTTGTCTATATTACATCCATATCTCCTTTCTTCCATGAGTAACCTGGTTCTCAAGAACACAGAGGATAATGGAATTAAACTGTCCCGTAATGACCCATCTGCTTTATCCTTGTGTTACACACACAGCAGTCTCAGAATAATACTACTAATAGCATCACCACAAAGCTGATTTCCGAAAATGGCTAAAAATTGTTTTTGCATTGACTCTCCCCATTCTTACCCATTTTTAATCAATACTATATCTTCATTGTCAGAGGATATATTCATTAGGTGCTACATTATCTCCTTGTTCACCCATAATTATGATTAGTTCTATAAATAATCATATTTTTAATGTCCATTGCCAGTCCTAATGTTGATACTTCTTTAGTCATTTTGGTTGGCTGAAACTTATTCTTTACTAGATTCGTAAGGAAGGGCTCATGGGAACAATATTAGCGAAGCTTTTTAACATTGATGACAGTTTGTCTATGTCCTTTATACTTGAAAGTCAGTTTTGCTGGATCTAGAATTCTTGGTTCACATTTTCTTTCCTGAAGTATCTTAAATGTTTTACTCTATTTTCTTTTAGCATAAAGCATTACTATAGCAAAGTCTGATAATAATTAATTTTCTTTTCCTTATAAGCCACTTTGCCTAGATGCTTATAATTTCCCCCACACCTCTTTCCTTTAAAGTCCAATAATTTTAGTAGAATATGTTCTGGTGTTTGTTGTATAAGTCCATATTCTCAATATGCAACTTTCAAAATATAGTTTCAATTCTTTTATTTCAGGTAACTTTTCTTAGATTTTAGATTTTTTTTTTTTGGCTATGTTGGTCTTAGTGCGGCATGTGGGCTTTCTCTCTAGTGTGATATGCGGGCTCCAGGGCACATGGGTTCTGTAGTTTGCGGCATGCAGGCTCTCCCGTTGAGGTGCACAAGCTCAGTAGATGTGGTGCGCAGGCTTAGTTGTGCTGTGGCATGTGGGATCTTAGTTCCCTGACCAGGGATCAAACCCACGTCCCCTGCATTGGAAGGTGGATTCTTTACCACTGGACCACCAGGGAAGTCCCTAGATTTTAGTGTTTATTCTGTTCCTTTACTTTGTTTCTGTTTCTGTTTCAAATTCAGGGACTCCTATTATCCTTAAGTTGGATCATTTTTCCCCAATCTTCAATTTTCATCATTTTCTCTTGAATCCTTATCTCTTCATTTCTTACTGATGTTTAAGAATTTCCCCCACTTTATCTTATATTTCTCTTAATTTCTCTTAAGCTATTATCTGCTATATCTAATTGTTCTTAGTCTAATTCAGTCTTCATTTTTGAAATGAGTTCCTTTTATTTCTAATTATTTTCTGACTTTTGTCACCTCACTCTTTTCTTTCCTATCTAACATCATTTTCTTAAACATTTACTTTCTTCTGAAATAATACGATACAGTTTTTATCTGTTTTGTGAACATGTCTTTGTGGCGGGCTTTCATTATCTACAATGATATTATTTTCCACTTTACTCTCTTTTTTCTTATAATAATTTTGTATGGGATTTTACCTCAATCTTTTCCTATTGCACTCTTTTATGTGAAATTAATTTTCTTGGACTTTGAGAAAATGTGATTCTAACTTCAAATATTCCCTCTTGATTTAAAATGTGGTTGCTTGATTTTTAAGGTTTCCTGGTGCTGTTCCCCTCTTCCAATTTTATCAGAACCTCTCTTCCTTCATCTTTGGGTCTCTAACCTGTTCAATTTTCATTCCACTCCCAATACTTCTCCTAAGTGTGGAGCACTGTCCTTGAAAGGAGCTATGGAGAGTCAGTTTTAAAAGTTTATTGGGTCTGGACTGTTCTAGCCCCTTCATAAATTTCGGGAACCTCTTGTGCTATCCCAGTATTTGATTAGGTAACACCCTTCCTAATATCAACTGCTGTTCTCACATCAGCCCATCATACTTTCCAATGAATACTTACTGACTTCCCTCTGCTTCCTCTCCTACAGATGCTAATACTATGCAGTGTGGCTCTTGGTAAGGATCTCTTGTTAACTAGTTTTGATATAAATCCTGTCCATGGGTTTTTGGTTTTGCTATCTAGTTGCTCTGTTTTTTTAAGAGGGGATTCAGGGAGATTAAAAAACCATGTCACTGCTACTACTGCTGCCACCATCTTCCCAGATATTAGAGTATATTTTAATAGTCCTTAGAATCTTCTACAGAAAAAATTTTTGAACAAAATGCCTTAAAAATCTTATAACATTTTCAGAAATAAAACAGGTAAAACAGAAGAAAATGGACCCATTTTGTCTGCTTACCTCAAAAAGTCTGAACAAGTTGTATCTTGTTTTATAATCAGTCCACAAGACCATAAAAAAGGCATTCGTTGAGACGGTGCTAATCATAATTATCTTAAAGAGACGACTCATTATAACTCTCTTCACAAATGCCTGACACTGAGTATCTTTCCTCCTGTCAAAAATTTGAATAAGAGGTATGATTATCTTATAGCTCTGTTGTAAGGTAATGCACAATGCACACTTTTTTTTAGGGACAAAGGTCTGCTTTCGCCCTTCTGTGAATATAAATCTACATATATATATACTTTAAAATTGCAATGCAATGCTGACTTAATGACCACTGAAATATGTATGACGATTACTGGGTGGGTCTGTCCCCACTCAGTTGCTCAGTTCCTCCTCTCTAGACCTGTGAAAAAGAATGGTTACCACTCCACCTCAAGCAAAACAAAGCACCATCTTCATTTACTCGTTCAACAAATTTTTATTAAGTAACTACTGTTCAACTCACTCATTTATTCATTCAACAAGTTTTTATTGAATGACTACTACATGCCAGGCAATACAGTAGGCAGTTGGGATACAGGTAAGCAAAACTAAATATTGTCAGTCTAGTAGGGAAAACTGCTAATCAAATAATCAGCCATACAAGTGCATACAAATCAATCATAAAAAACTGACCACCCTAAGAAAAAATGGGCAAACACACAGTCAACTCATTAAAGAAATACAATGGCATGAAGTTCCCTCCAAAATGTTCAGTAGCACTACTAATTGGGGAGGTACAAATTAAGTAAAACCAGTAATTTTGCTTATAAAATTAGCAAAGGCTTAAATGTGATAACATTTAGTGCTGGCAAGAGTGTAGTGCAACGGAGCAGTCTCATAAACTGCCAGGGGAATGTAAACTGACCAACTTTTCTGAAAAGCCTTAGTTCTGTTTGTATCCTCAGACCCAAGGAATCTACCCCAAGAGAATACAATCTGAAAGGCAAACAGTGACTTTAGCCAAACATGTTTATCCCAGCAATATTTGCTGTGAGAATTTGGAAACAATTTAAAAGTCTAACCAAAAAAAGACAGGTTAAGCAAATCATGGCATATCCATTTCATGGAATATTATACAGACACTACAACATGTCTATGCCTTTTTCATGATTTAGAAAAATGTTTATGAGCCACTGGATAGCAAAACAGAAAGAAAGCAAGATAAAAATTCTCTACTCAAAATTATCTCAACTGTGCAAAATAGGCAGAAAAAAGTTCGGCATGAAGTATGCCAAAATGTTGATATTGTCTGCCTACGGATAGTGAGGTTATAGGTAATCCTTTTTCCTATTTATTTATGTTCATCTGTGCTTTCCAATTTTTCTCAGAGAGTATGTATTACTTTTTCCCCATTATATGTAACAAGTGAACCCAGTCTCACACAGTAAAAAAATATAGATTTATATACTTTTATAACCTATTAAAAACAAGATATATAATTTTCATTATCTGATTTGAAATCAGGTCTATTACCCAAAAAAAAGGCTTCAAATTATCTAACATAGTAGGGAATAAAAAAGGACAAAATGGAGTCAAACTAGTCATTCAGTCTACAGGTCAAATAAGGGTGCGACTGAACGCTTGATTAACAGCCAATTGTGACAGGAAAGCCGAGGAAACAACTGTTTGGCTGAGACTTCACCAGCCTCACCAGTTGGAGAAATCAGATTATCCAGGACGAGCCCCTCAGTCTGCGAAGTGGATGAGTGCCTGTGGGAAGAGGCTACGAGACCCAACACTGCCATTTGCACACTTCTTAACAAGAAAGAGAAATAAAGAGTATTTACTGAGATTTCCATAACGTCTCATAGAACAGCGGCGACACATCCTCAAACAGTGAGCTAGGACGGACTCTTGTGTGGTTCTGGTGATAAAAGTGTTGAGACATTTTCCAAATTTTCAATTTTTATTCCTTGCTTTTACCATCCAACAGAAAATCTCTGCTTAGGAATCTCCTCAGCATCTAGATTCCAAGAGGCCTCAGAGGAGTGTCCACAGAGAGCATCGCTGCTTTATGAAGTCACTCTTGGACATTCCAGTATGTTACTAGCCGGCAGGCCCCTGGAGGGGAGAGCTCCCCATTGGTCTACCCACAGATCCTCTCTTCCCAAGGAGACCGAGCACCTCTGTTCAGCAAAAGAGTCACAAGCACCCTGCAATTGTGATGCTCTGGGTTAAAGCTGAGAGACAGGCCAGACAAAAGCCCCTCCTTCAGGAAGTGCCCCCAACTGACAGACAGAGGCCCTTAATAATGTGTTAAAATAGGTTAAGGGTCATAGAAGAGGGGAAAGCAAAATTCTCCGGGCTTCTAAGAGCAAGAGCACACAGCCAGGGCACAGCACTGGAGACACCTGGAAGGACAAGGAAAGATTTTGATGGCTTTGGGGCTAGAACCCAAGAAACAGGAAGAGCAGAAGTTATCCATGCCTGGGGCTTCCCTGGTGGCGCAGTGGTTGAGAGTCCGCCTGCCGATGCAGGGGACGCGGGTTCGTGCCCCGGTCCGGGAGGATCCCACATGCCGCGGAGCGGCTGGGCCCGTGAGCCATGGCCGCTGAGCCTGCGCGTCTGGAGCCTGTGCCCCGCAACAGGAGAGGCCACAACAGTGAGAGGCCCGCGTACCGCAAAAAAAAAAAAAAAAAAAAAAAGAAGTTATCCATGCCCAGCACTGGCTAACTGGGGACACAGAATGTGCACATACAAACCACCTGAGAATGTAAGGGACGGGCCTTGGGGTAGAGATGTTTTAGGTACAAGAGCAATAGGGATTTTTGCTCTGTTCAATTCTTGGGATTAATATATTCTCTCGTTCTCCTTCTCCTAGCCCCTTTGGCTTCCAAGGCAAATCAAGACAGAGGCTTCTGGGTAGCCCTGTGTTGAATTAAATGTTTAGTTGGCCAAATTGGTCAAATTCCTGGAACCTTAATTCCTTGGGCCATAATAAAAGGAGGTGACCACGTCACCACCTCCACTGCCCCAGGCATTCTGAAACAAGTGAACACGACCATCTCACAAAGAAAAATACTCTTGTAGGCAAGCGGTATACTGAACTGGGAAATAACATCTTACCAATCTCTCCACTTAAAATCATCAACAGCAAAGCTTTAAGAAACACTTTGATTAATGTCCCCAGGCTTCAAATCTTGGCCTCACCGTCTTAGTCTATATTCTTTCCCTCAGGGATCAAGCTCCTCCTACTGCCTCCTTTGGTCATATGCCCCCTGACGCCTTCTGGGCTCCTGCCCACACCCTGACAGTGGCCTCCTGGAGCAGCTGCTCAGAGAGAGCCTGAATCAGTTCCCCATCTCTGTTTCCACCCGCCCCAATTCAACAATGTGCCTAATCCCGCCGGGCCATATAGGAGGCCCTCGGTAAATCTGTGCTATGTGAATGTACCTCAGGGATCCTTACGCTCACTCAAGTAGCTGAGCCTAGTGGGATTCTATTTCCAGGAATCCCAAGGATACACTACTATGCTTCTGCTCCTTAAGCTCCAAAGCACACTTCTGGGGAGAAATGAAGAAGAGATTAAGAATGTAAAAAATTCTTTCACGATGCTTGGAGGGGTGAGGAAAGATGGCTAGCTGGAAGCAGTCAAGAAGAGACCAGCTGTTCTTGGTGTACAGTATCAGCACAGCCAACCACAGCTGAATGTGTTTTCTTTTTATTTGTTTGTTTATTTATTTTTGGCTGTGTTGGGTCTTCGTTGATGCAGGCGGGCTTTCGCTAGTTGTGGTGAGCAGGGGCTACTCTTCGTTGCAATGCGCAGGCTTCTCATTGCAGTGGCTTCTCTTGTTGTGGAGCACAGGCTCTAGGTGTGCGGGCTTCAGTAGTTGTGGCATGAGGCTCAGTAGTTGTAGCTCATGGGCTCAGCAGTTGTGGCTCACAGGCTCTAGAGCACAGGCTCAGTAGTTGTGGTGCACGGGCTTAGCTGCTCTGCAGCATGTGGGATCCTCCCAGACCAGGGCTCGAACCCATGTGCCCTGCATTGGCAGGCAGATTCTTAACCACTGCGCCACCAGGGAAGTCCCTGAATGTGTTTTCTGAAGTCACTGATGAAGAAATCTAGTCTGGGACTGGAACTCCAGCTGATGAGTGGACTCAGAAGTAACCAGCTTATCCAGGCCTACTGAAATCACCCGTATCTTCTTGTGGATAGGTGGGCGGGACAAGCACCCTGGATGAGAAGCTAAAGGGCCACCTCTTCTGCCCTTTTAGCAGCAACTTACACTCTCCCTGACTTGAGCAGCACCACCTTAGCCGCCGCACACAGTCAGTAGGCACGGCAGCTTGGTGACTCTAGTCTTCTGACCAGGAGTCATTCCTAGTTACATGTAACTAGAATTGAAACACAAAGTTCACACATTATATCCAAACCCTATTACACCTCTTGCTGTTTTGCAGAAATTTTACTGAAAGTTATAGAGTTCAACTAGTATATTTTTAAACTCTGGATTAGAACGTATACAGACTGCTCCACATTAACACTAGTAGTCCAATACCTCAGCACACTGCCGAAGGTCAGGTGTGTGTCCATATGCAACATACGTGCTGCTGCTTTTTGTCTCAAGCAAAAACATAAAGAATCATGCTTATTCTATTTATCTAAAGATGTCCTAAATTCTATCGTCAGAGAGTAACCACAATTTTCAGAACTTTCACTAACTTCATTTTAGAAAAGGACACTGTCAAATGTGCTGCCCTGATTTATTATCTATAGAGGTCATGCAAAGGGTCAAAGGTCATAGCTATTTAAACCCCCTCTACTCCAGTGATCATTTAAAAGGAAAATAGAGGGAAACCAAAGCTTGCCACATCAGAGAAACCACTGTCATCACAAAGATTTGGAACAGAAGGAAAGTTGGGGCCTCCAACTTTGGCAATGTCTCTTTTAAGTTGAAATGTCAGTTACTTAGAGCAAGTCTAGGGATTCATTCTGTTGGAATTTACCACAAGGAGTATTACCACAGACTTCTGATATGGGATCTTTGATTCTCTAAAGTTCATGAGTTCCAGCAGATGCGACACCCCTTAACATGGACCTTATGTCAAATCCTCACATAGATGCTAATTAGTAGCTACATTCTCAGGTCCTGACAACTGCAATTATTCGCTGTACCCTGCTCTCTCCACGGTGCCATACACAGTACAGGTTAATAGTTTTTAAGCCTCTCAGACTTACATTCAAAATAGAGGGAAAGGTTTCCATTCAAGGTACAATGAAACAATTTAAGTGACACCACAAGGGAGCAAACAAACAAATCCAGAAGGTGGAATATTCTACAGGACTCGGTTTTTACAGTAAGTCACTGATATGGAGAGAAAGAGGGAATGAGGGCAGGAGGCTTGCTCGCTCTAGACTGAAAGCTGAAAGAGACACAACAACCAGATGTGATGGGTGAACTTCATGTGAATCACTGATTAGAACAAAATTACTGTCCACAGACATTCTTGACCTTCAGAACAATTTGATTTGGTATTAGGTGACACCAAGAAATCACAGTTTATTTTGTTTGGTGTGATAATGGCATTTTGGTTTCTACAAGAAAATGACCATATTTTCTAGAGATGTTTACTGGAGGATGTAGGGGCAAAATGACATGCTATCTGGGATTTGCTTTTAAATACTTTAGCAAAGAAAAAGGAAATGGGAGATTATATGATGTAACTGGCAAGATCTTGGTAACTGTTAAATCTGGGTGATCAGTACATAAGGGTTGAATGCCCTATTTTACTCTATTTTAAAATATGTCTACACTTTTTCATGTTTAAAAATTCATGTAGAAAACTTTGAAGCACTGAGCTAGAAATCTTTGGTAATAAAATGTATAAAAACTCCCAAATCTATAATATGGGAAAAAGTTTATAAAAACACATGGCTTTGCTTTTTCCTCTGTTTTAAAAAAATTTTAATTAATTTATTTATTTACTTATTTACTTTTGGCTGCGTCGGGTCTTCATTGCTGCGCGTGGGCTTTCTCTAGTTGCAGTGAGCAGGGGCGACTCTTTGTTGCAGTCCACGGGCTTCTCATTGCGATGGCTTTCCCGTTGCAGAGCACAGGCTCTAGTTGCGTGGGCTTCAGTAGTTGCAGCGCGTGGGCTCAGTAGTTGCAGCACGCGGGCTCTAGAGCACAGGCTCAGTAGTTGTGGTGCATGGGCTTAGTTGCTCCGCGGCATGTGGGATCTTCCCAGACCGGGGCACAAACCCGCGTCCCCTGCATCGGCAGGCGGACTCTCAACCACTGCGCCACCAGGGAAGCCCGGCAGGTAGATTCTTAACCACTGCGTTTCCCTGTTAAAAATTTCCTGCCTTTCCCTGTTAAAAATTTCAAAGAAGTACAAGTTCTAGTGTCCAGGCTCTGGATCTCCCAGCAGCCACAGAGTCTGGGGTGACTCTTCTCTCTTTCCCCCACCCCACCGTGTATACTCCACACCCGCAGGGCAAAATGACTATACCTGCCAGGCCAACAGAACCAGCCGAAAACTGGCTTCAGAGAGCTCAGCCTCCTTATCATATTCCCATATGACTTCTCAGACTAGGGGCCAGGGTTGGTGGGGAGTGGGGGGGATGAGAAGCTTTGCTTATTGTAACACAGAGTGATTTTTCTGGCTTCTGATGTAAGGCAGGGTATAAAGATGATCCTTGTTAAATCCTACTACTATAAGGCATGTTCCTTGGATAGATACATACACATTCTTTTAATCTACCTTTTAATCTCATTAATAACTACATTCCTGAGTTCCCTCAAAGAACAGTTACTGCAATTTTTAAATAATAGCTTACTTTATATTCCATTTTACTCATGTCAGTGACACATGGAGTGAACAGAGCTCATTACTGGATAATACCCAAGTAGCTTCTAGCTCAGTGGCTACATACCCTCAGTTCAGGGGTCACAACACGCAAATGATGGGAAAAAATGACCCTTGGTTCCTCCTCCCCTCAGTATGTCAAATAATGACCTGGCAAGTTGGTCACTGTGACAGTGAATCCTTTTATTGCCTCACCTTGCTGGAAGCCTTGCACAAGACACTTGTCTTCTTCTTTCTCCCTGTCTGAAAAGGAAGGATAAAACACTAGACAGCTCACCCAATTTTTGAGATCTCTGTAAATTAAGTAACTACTTAAGTAGTAACAACAGCTAAAATCCAAATCAACTTTAGCATCATAAGAATCATTACATACAGTTAAACCCTTTACCTATAGAGTTCATCATTCTTTTTCTACCTTACAATTGCTCTCCAACACAATGCATTTGTAAAGTCACCATAATCACTTGAATTTCTGGGTTATAAAAATGTGTGAA